>NC_081436.1:7789576-8159576 GCF_949786415.1 Peromyscus eremicus | reverse complement strand
TTATGTGTTATATGAGTGTGTGCCAACTCTCTTGCCAATCAAAGTCACAAGAACCTAAGAACTTTCATTTTTCTTCTTCCCATGTTTGCCCAGCTAAAGTATTTTTAAAAGAAGCAATAACCAATTAATATCAAAACACACCATGAAAGCTCATTCTTCTATCTTTACTCACAAATTAAGTCTATGTATATATATTACTATATGTATTGTTTAACTTTCAAAAGTAGCCAGCTTGCTAGCGACATGTGTTAGGTGCATGGGTGTTAACACTACCCCTCTTCTCACACAGGCTGCCAAATGGTCATCCATTGCTTCTCTCCACTCCCTACATCTAGTCCTCAATGCAGAGTCTGTGGGAATCAAAGGGCACTCCTTATCTAAATGCTCTGTATTTTCCTTCCCCCGCCTTCCACGGCCTCTAATAATCACTGCTTAACAAATCCAGATCGACTTTATTAAAATTCACTAACAAGAACATATGGTATCTGTTGTTCTGTATCTGGCTTACCTCATAACATAATGGCCTCTAGTCCCATCCATTCTACTGAAAAAAGTAGGATAGCCTTTCAGCACTGAAAAAAAATTCTATTGTGAATGTGTTCCACATTTTCTTTATTCATTCGCCTGCTAATGAGCACTTCAGTTGAGTCCATACCTTGGCTTTTGTGACATATATATATATATATATATATATATATATATATATATATATATGCCAGTAAATATCTCTCTGCTACGCTGACATCTCTGTTAGATCATATGGTAGATCTGCTTTTAGGTTTTTAGGAACCTACATTCTATTCTCCGCAAAGGCTGACAGTCGCAAACTCAAACAGAAGTGGACTTCTGGCATTCTACACCATGAGGTTCACAGGGTCTATTATATATTTTATGCATCACTGGAAGAGAAATGCTTGGCCGTTTTGAACACAAAGTAAAATCTAGAATTGGAAACATTCTTACCCTGATTTGACTGTACATACATACTGTACACATGTATACATGTATGAAATATAACACAGGTACACCTGTGTGAAAAAGCACATCATGCCTCATAAATAAATCAAAATTCTGCATTGTTTAGAGAGATGAAAATGTAATTATTTTAGTTTGATCAGTATGCATTGTATACATGTATTAAATTAGCATCACAGTGTGTCACACACAGATGTACAATTAATCTTTAAAAGGCCACCCAAATTTTTTGCACCTTACTAAAAGGATCTGAAAAAGATAACAGTCTGAGCATGAAAGTGAAATACCAAAAGAGCACCGATTCTTGAGGACACAGCTCAGCCAGCGACTTGACCCAAACTTCAACCATCTCACTCCCAGATTCCCCAGTCATGAGAAAAGAAACACGTTGTATAAATTACTTTTTCAGTGTAACCACAAATGACTTCAATGATGCACATGCCTCTCTTCAATAATTATGTGAATTGCCGAATTTCTGGTGGTTTTCTACAACAAGGAAAAACAGATGGCACCTCTTTTCTAGTGATGCTGTTGAAATCTGATGGTCTAAAGAACATAGACAGTGCTCAGTATACAGTAAATATGCAACAATAGTAAACCATTAGTCTTCCTGTTAGCTTAATACTACATAATGAAAAGTCATGGGGTCATGGGGTGCCCAGTAATTTTATATTGAGTAAAACTTTATTGTTGTAAATGGAATAGGGCTCTCTCTCTCTCTCTCTCTCTCTCTCTCTCTCTCACACACACACACACACACACACAGAGAGAGAGAGAGAGAGAGAGAGAGAGAGAGAGAGAGAGAGAGAGATGTTAAAAATGCTAGCCCCTGGTAAACGGAAATGCAGTCTTGGGAGATAATAAAATTAAGACAAAGACATTAGGATGAACACTAGTTGAAAATAGAACATAACCTTATAAAAAAAAAAGGGGGGGGGATGAAGCAAGCCTAGGGAGTATGCCATGTGAGCATGAAGGCAGAGGTTGGATGACATATCTGTGAGGCAAGACCCATGGAATGGAGTCTTCTACACAGCCCTTGGAAATCCATTGGCCAACAATCGTCTCGGGTCTCTGGACTCCAGCACTGTGAGATAATTGCACTGTAGTCACCAGCGAACTCAGAGACTAACACCTCTTCTCTACTCTTATCTGCCCAAGATACTTCATAGAGAGTTAACAAAAGCACAAGATACACAATTCTCAAAGACTTCGCACATGGCTTCCTAAGTTAGGAACTGGAGAGCATCTCAAAGGGAAGCAGGACCGGTCAAATAAAGGAAGAGGGGCAGCTTGGGAATTATACAGTATATTTTAATAGGAGGAAGAGACAAACCCTAATGGAATTTTCACTTATAAAACAGTGAGAATAATGCACTTTAATAAAACTGTGAAATGGCAAGTGTTAGTAGATTAAGAAGATAAGAAGATATGAGAAGAGAACCTATTTATTTTGATCTATTTATCTGATGTATTAATTTTGATGTAGCTCTTAAGATTCGAATCTTTAAAACAACTGTAAATTACTGTATTTGTATACCTAACCATTATTTTTAAGTCTTTCTATTCCTTGAAATTTCCTAGTGAATAATTGTCATTACAAAATTTGAAAGATGTTTCCTGTTGTCTTACCATATTATTCACTTAATTACAACTTTCAAGTAACAAAGGTTACTTAACGTAGGCTCTTCTAAAATTAATAGATCTACTCTGAGTGACTACAAATGTTTAATGAGCTACAAGGCTTATTAACATTCCCATTTTATTTATTTTTAGTTTTATTAAAGCTCATCTATTGCCCACAGGCTTGTGAAGTGCATATCACATAATAAAAAGATAAAAATTAAACTTGAGTTCTTATGTAGCAGAAATTTCTACAATCAAATGGACACCAACATAGCTACTGGATTTCTAGGTTTTAAACTGAAGATTAAAGTTACTTGCTTTTAATTAATCTTATATTTCTATATAGAGAAAAGTGCTGGGGGATGTCTTTCTGTACGCTGTGAATATAATGTTCTTTGCATTGGTTAATAAAAAGGGGTAAACAAGTGAAAAGTCGCCAACAAGCCTATCAAACAACACACTTTCTGCAGCTCAGGGCTTGCTCTACCTCAGGCAAATGCTTACCTCCTGTGTTGAATGAAGACGAGCATGATTCCCTGGAGAACAGAAGTGCTCTCCCAGGGAGCAGCTCTGCTTTACTCTACTCTGGTGAAGCATTGGGGAGCCTAGCATAAGTGCAATATTTTAAGATTCATTTATTCTTTTTTATGTGTATGTGTGTACCTCTGTGAATTCATGAGCACCATGAGCATGCAGTGCCTGTGGAGGTCCAGAGAGGGGGTCACATCTCCTGGAACGATAGTAACAGGCAGCTATGAGCCACCTAATGTAGGTGCTGAGAACAGAATCCAGGTCTTCTGGAAAAGCAGCAAGTGTCTTAACCCCTGAGCCAGCTAAGTGCAATTTTTTGTGGGGGAGGAGTGGGGTTTGAGAAAGTGTTTTTCTATGAAAAGGCCCTGGCTGTCCTAGAACTTACTCTGTAGACCAGGCTGGCCTCAAACTCACAGAGATCCACCTGCCTCAGACTCCCAAGTGCTGGGATTAAAGGCGTGCTCCACCACTGCCCGGCTAAGTACAACTTCTTAAAGCCAACAGGTAAGAGCCTGAGGAACAGGAAGGGAAATGTGTGTTGACAGTGGAGACCAGGAGCAGTGACAATGCCTGTCCTCAGTTCCCTTGTCACCTGCGCCAGTCCAGTGCTCCTCTTTACAAATGAGCATACTCTCACTCAGACCGTGACAGAGACATCAGAAGTCTAAATACTTCGATGACTATGAAAACCACAATCAATACATTTTTAAATACTTATTGACGGATTATGCCATAGGAAGTGGGCTGGACATTATGGGAGATAGAAATATAAGAAAGACATAGAGGCCAAGTTAGAAAACCAGTTTAAACCTCATTGATTAATCCTAGTTCAGCATGTCAGGTATGTTAGTCACTGTATCACTAAGACATTACCTGAGAAAACCAATGTAAAAGATAAAGGTACATGTTGGTTGGTCCATGGCTTTATTCAGACCACAAGGTGCTTGCCTCGTCACTATGGACCTGTGGCAAGGTAGGATATCATGGAAGCAGGGGGATGCATTGGAATAAAAGTTCTCGATTTTGTGGTGACCACGAAACAAGAGAAAAGGGGAGCCAGGAACAAGATACACCCTTGAGGGCACGCCTCCCTCCAGGGACCTACTTCCTCAAACTAAGCCCTTTCTCCAAGTTTTCACCACTTCCCAGTAATGTCATCAAATCTTGACAGTCCATCAACCCATGAGTTAGAGCCTGAAAGCTCTAACTGCCCAAAAGCCTACTAGCTGGCCACCACGCCTTTAACACCTCAGCCGTTTGGAGAAACACTTCATATCCAACACACAGCAGTGAGTAAGAGCACGAACTCAGACCAATGGACACAAACTGTGACTCCAACTCACAACATTTCTGACTTCTCTGTTCCTTGGTCACAGACCCAGCAGCATTGGGTGGCTCTTAAAAAATGGATGTGACATGTGCAAAGGGCTCACACAGTAAGCATCACAAAAGTATAATATGAGGATGATTGAGAAAACGTTTTAGAAAGGCAAGCAGAATTGAAAGGGCACGAAGCAGCATTTGATGGAAAATGAAGAATGACTTCTCTAAAGCAGGCAGGATAAAGTGGCCCTCCACCTTCACTGACAATCTATGAAAGGGCTCCCCTCCTTTTCCAAATACTTTCGCCCTTCTGTTGCTTGACGGATTCACTTCCCACTGGATAGTACTGTGACTTATTCATTCCCTTCTGTACGCTCATTCTCCTTGGTCAGAAGAACAACTTGCTCTAAAACTGTCATTTTCTAACAAAAACATATCAGCATCCTACACACAGCCTTTAACAAATGTCAGGGTGAGTTTTTATGATGTGAATGTCATGAATATCCTTCCACATTCATTTATTTTTAATATATAAAGAAGTAAGCTCTTGTCTGCTAAGGGAATAGAGAGCATGACACAAATCTAGTTTATGCCAGAGTCCTGAATTTATAGATTGTCATGGATATTGGTATAATTAAGACTTATCCAAATAGTCTAAAACTAATCAAAATAATTTTTCATATGTGTACAAGGGAAAAATGATAATTAGTGCCTTTTAATTTTTTTTTACTTTAGAAACATTACCTTAAAATACTTATTTTAAAAAACTATATAAACATAAAACATTTTTACTATAACTTTTGAGTTTTAATTGTGTCTCTCAAGAGATAGGTTGGATTCTCCCCTTGTATGCTCTACTCCATTCCTGTCAATGTAATGTTACTTGGATGTGATCAAGTTAATGGGAGAGCGTACTAAGGTGGGCTCTAACCAACGATTCATATCCTTGTAAGAAAAGGGATATTTGGACCAAAACACAAGGAAGAAGGCGATGCAGTGGTGAAGGCAGTGTGGGTCGTGCAGTTAAAGCTGGCTGCAGGTAAACACCAAGAGGTAGAAGGCACAGAAGTCGTCTCCTCCCAGAGATTCTGGAGCGAGAGTAGCCCTGCTGACACCTTCCTTCCTGGCTTTGAGTCTCCAGAACTGTGATGGAATACATTGTCAGTTGGATTAAAACAACATTGTGCCTTGTTGCATTAGCTTCTAGAAACTATTCCAGTGGCTGGAGTCATTCACCCATCAAAGCTCATTGAATCTGCTATGCTGAGTACCAACCAAGTGTGGGGGACTGAGCAAGCACAAGTTCTTGGGAACTATGTTTAAAGAGAAGCCAAGTGCTGCCGAACAAGCACCCACTATCCACTCGGCTGCACCAGCCAGCACCCTGGCCCCAGTACCCCTCGAAAATCATTCTCTAGCACAGGAGCTTATTTTCTTCACAGTATTATTGCTATTTGAAATTACCCCATTCATTTTGTCTCTTCTTGTTCCGGGCCCAGTCTTTAGAAGAACACATGACATGTAGACTTTGCAACCATGCTTGCTGCATGAGTGGGTGAATGGTGAAAAGGAAAGTCATGAAGAATGAGGAGCATTTATTTAAGAGATGTGACCTTTACTGAATGATTAAAATGGTAAGTGATGACTCAGCAGAGTAGTGAATAGGAGTCAGCTGATCCATGGGGGGTAGTAAGAGTTCACTTAGAGAGAGACACAGAGGAATAGTTTACACCAAGAAAATAGCAATATGAAGGGCCTGTGGCACAAGTAAGAAATTTACAACTCAGGTGTCCAAGGCCCAAGGAGATAATCAAGAGGACTCTGGTAAGACAGGGGCCAGACCACAGGGGTGAGACCAGCTTGTGCGTTTTCATCCAATTAACGGGAAACCTAGGCAGCATTTTTAAAAGGAAGGTGGATGTTCATATCTGCCTTAAATTTCTTCTCTACATTTCTTTCTCTATGTTTCTTGGCTACATTGACATATATATTTAGCCAAAGTGGATATGAAGGAGGAGTTAAGAGTACTACAGAAGACTGGAAGAGAGATAAAAGTGACTCAGAGACGGGAACTGGCTATGAAGGGGCGGGGGGACAAATTCAAAGGTTTCAGTCAAGATGAAAAATGCAGGAAGTAAAGGATGGGAACAAGACTTCTGGTTCTTGCTGTTTCTTAGGGTTTTTACTGCTGTGAAGATACACCATGACCATGGCAACTCTTATACAGGTAAAACATGTAATTGGACTGGCTTAAAGTTTCAGATATTTAGTGTGTTATCATCATGGTGCAACATGGTGGCGTGCAGGCAGACATGGTGATAGAGAGGGAGCTGAGAATTTTACGTCTTCATCCACAGGTGACAGGATGTGAACTGAGATACTGGGCATGGCTTGAGCATATATGATACCTCTAACCCCACCTCCACAGTGGCACACTTCCTCCAACAAGGCCACACCTATTCCAACAAAGCCACACCTCCTAATAGTGTCACTCCATATGAGCTTATAGGGGCAATTACATTCAAACTACCACATACTGTTAAGCAACCCTTTTCTCCCTGAGGAATTAGAAGAGAATCAAGTGGGGAAAAGGTTAAGAGTTCATGTTGACCATGTTGAGTTGAGGTGCCAACAAAACACCACTTCTTAGTGCTGAGAAGGCATGTCACAGGCAAATGTGGGTCTTGGTAGGGGCTAGGACCTGAATTTAAGAAACCACAGTTCTACAGGCAGTAACTAAAGTCTCCAGCACTGACCAAGGAATACAAGAAATAAGATGTCAGACAAGAAACGATCTTTAACTGTATGCCATGATATCTCCTTAACTTGTCTCTCTGCATGATCTCTACTTTTATTTCCTTGACTTTCTCCTCTCTTTTGTTTGTTTAACCAAACACATGTTGAAAATATACCTTCTGAATCTTTGGAGAACCTAAATCAAATGAGGATTAACATTTTTTTCTTCTGGTTTTTTTGAGACAGGGTTTCTCTGTGTAGTTTTGGTGCCTGTCCTGGATCTCACTCTGTAGAAAGGCTGGCCTTGACGTCACAAAGATCCACCTGGCTCTGTCTCCTGAGTGCTGGGATGAAAGGGGTGCACCACCACTGCCCAGCCTGAGAGTTAACATTTTTAAGTGGTTTCACATGTGCCTATCAATGATCAACTTACAACAGTTGAATCATTTAGCAAGTTTTCTGCACATGTGTCCACTTCAAGATTTGGATGAACACTCCTCACAGAAGAAATCAATTTGCCTTATATCATCCAAGATCCCCTTACACAACACAAATAAGCTCAAGGAAAGTTACTGATAAAAACTCCATTGCCTTCTCACTGAATTTCGCTTTCATTTTCTGCTACGTGTTTGGATAATTGAAATGGTTGGGACTTAGAGATAGGCAAGAAGCAGCAATGACTTAATAGCATGAGTAATTCACAGAGCTAACGTCAGGTCACAGGAGTGTGAAAACACACGCAGGAGACAACAACACCATTTTCTTTCCAGAAACTGCTTCTAAAACAGCTGATATTAGGGACTGTTTATGAAATCTAAAATCTACTTAATTCAGAGGAAGAATAACAAGTTTTAAGCCCCTTTATTATTATGCACAAAACAAAAATTTATTTATAACCAATCTTCAGAGTCTTGCTTCCTAAAATACTTCAACTTGTGTTATCATCTATCATTCCAGATTCAACCGTTGATAATAAATCATAATGTAAATACTCTCATGCATTTTCATTATCACTTATAAACTTAGTATTATGTCAATCACATGAAAGTGTGGAAATCTGGGGATTTCAGGTGTCTGTGAGATGGTCTCTCTGTAAGCTGTGAATATGTGTTGCTGCCAATGGTTAATAAATAAAGCCATTTTGGTAAGGCAGGATAAGAGCCAGGTGGAAAATCCAAACCAAGAAACAGAGAGAAGAAGAATGGAGTCAGCAGAGCCACTGGGAGCTGCTGGAGGAACAAGACGTAATGGGACAAAGATAGAGCTGTGAGGCACGTGGGGATACATAGATTTATAGAACTGGGTTAACTTAGGATATAATAGCTAGCTAACAATAAGCCTGAGCCATAGACTAAATAGTTTATTATTAATATAAGCCTCTGTGTGGCTGCAGGACACAGGAAAACTTCTATCTACAGGTGTCTTAAGATGTCACTTGGTTTAATTTTTTTATTTTTCTGCAAATATGGGGAAACAGAAATTCAAAACCATTCTTGCCCCCAACACACACTAATATGGCTGAGTATATAACTACTGTGATTTTCTTTAGTTCAAGCCAGTATGCACCACTGAAAGGTAATGATAAAACATTTTATACTGGGGAGTGAATGTTGTGTCATGTTAAGAATTGTTGATCACTGTAACACAAATCTTGCCACTATAAGGTAGCTCACATTAATAGGAGACATGGCTCAACTGCCCAAATGTCTTTCAAAGGGGTTAGCAAACACCAACAGGTGGAAGGCAAAGGAGCTGTCTCCTCCTAGAGATTCCAGAGGGAGAGCAGCCCCACTGATGTCTTCTTTGTGAAACATTCCAGGTCTTACATCCAGGCATTTCAGTTCAGAACTCCTTCCCTTTGCTACCATAGGAGGTCATATTTATGATGTCCATCTATCTTACAGTAATGTAAACTATTTCTCTGATGAGCCTATCTGCACTCTCCCTGGCTCATCGTGTACCTTAAGGGAAAATCACAGATTCCTAATTCCTTATCACAAAATAGAGATTTGGCTCCAACTGTTCCCAAAAACTCACTGAATAAAAAAGTATTTTCTAAAAATAGGCTATGAATATATCTTATCTCCTCTTGGAGTTTACCATATTTGCCTCTTGCTTCTCAAAATACACATTGGGGATATTGTTGTCTTTAATTTGTGAACAAGAACAGACATTTCTGCTTTAATGAAGCACTTTCAGAAATGAATTTCAAAGAGAAGGTAATACTACACAAGAGAAGAAAAGAACTTTTCGGCTAAGTTGTGCCTCAAGATCCATGATCCAAGGATACATATTTATGTAACAGGACAATTACATGTATGGTTAAGGACTTTCTCTCAGTTTTTATTGCAAATAAAATCTAAAATTGAGGGTGGGAAAGGCATGGAGACATGGCTCAGTGGCTAAGAGGTCTAGGTGCTCTTTCAGAGGACCAGGGTTTGGATCTCAGCACCCACGTGGAGGCTCAAAAAACATCTGTAACTCTTGTTCCAGGGAGTCTGGTGCCCTCTCTTGGCTGCTGAAGGCACTGCACACACACACATACACACACACACACACACACACACAGTGCACTTACATGCAGGCAAAACACTCATGCACATAAAATAAAATAAATCAAAGTTTTTAAAATACAAACTAGAAGAGGCAACACTCTTCACCCAGCACTCAGCAGCTGCTGCTTCACCTCAAACGACCTCTTTCCTCACTAGGCATCAGTTGCTGAGTCTCTAGGAAATGATGACCTATGTGCAACATCAAGACCTTTGCTTTCATGTGTTTTCTTCACATGGAAGGAGAGCCTCCTCTAAGCATCTTGTCTATACACACTGTCCTATCACCCTGCAAGGCACTTGCTACTACCTGTATTTATTGTGATTCTCACAAGTTTAGTGTGTATTTTCCCCACAATGCTTGTGAACTGCATGAACTAATGCCCTTCATCCACTGTAAGTGTATATTAGTTCACAGACTGTATATTAGTGCCCAGAAAATACTCTGTGCTTGATGAGGAGGCATTAAATGGTATACATTTGACATGGCTATGATAGCCCATATGTTTTTATTTGCTTAACTGATTTAATTGTCTTCTTGTTATGCATGGCCAATGATAAAACTTAAAAGTAGAACTTTCCAAATTCCCAAGATCAGGTGTCAATCCAAATCCTTAAACTACAGAGCTTTGCTATTACTCTTGACTTTAGGAGCCGTTATCTACAAATGCCTTACACAGGCAGAGGAAACTTCAGAGCAGAGACAAGAGTGATTTTCCCAAGATAATTCCCATTTTTTCTCTAGAAAATCAACATTTAAAGTACTAACATACAAAGTTTGTGTCCCACTAAGAACCTGATATCTGTTCCCTGCTCTAGAATTACGAAAGTTATCATTACCGCTTCCTACACAGCTGTATGCTGTGCTATCCAACTTTGTTTACTGGATATATGATTACATCTAAATCAAACACCAATTCTTTTAAACCAAAAGAGTGCAACAATTCAGTCATCCGAGCAGCCCAATCCCATCCCGTATCAACTGACAGACCACCATCCACCAAAACAAACTGTCTGAAAAAAAAAAAAAAAGACTACAGACCAAAATGGTCGAATCAGTGGTGTCAAAATATATAATTACATGCCAGAGCAAACACATTGATTATTGAATTTTGTGTACAGGCTAAGGCTTTCATGTCTCACATGGTGTTTGTATAAAAGGCATAAATCAATATTGACTTGTGTGCCTCCATTACCACGTAACTGTCAGATGGAGTGCAGACAGATTTGTAACCAAGTGACTGCAAGCACAACTTCAGCCTCTGCATTTGGTCCAGGAGGCCGTCCGTCTCCAGGTGTGCACTGCTCTACTTTGTACATTGGTTACACTTGGTGGAGTTCTGCCCAGCCCCAGTTGAGCTCTGTGGCCTTGTTGTGAGTTAAAGAGCTCTAAGATTGGAGTTACACGCAGTGTTAGAATAAACCTTAAAATTTTAATTTCTTCATGAGTCATTTACTTGACCTGAGCCCATCTCAATGGGTCAGCCTATCCACTCCTTAAAGCTACTCTCTCAGCTATGGGATCTTCAATAAATTTTAGGTACTTAGAATATATGGGAAATCTTCCTAGATAACATAAAAAGTTCTTCCATTCCAATTTTTAGCTTATTAAGTGTGTGTGTGTGTGTGTGTGTATACACTTATACACACACTCATTCTTTAAATTTAAGTCTATAACAGTATTTTAGGACAGAAACATTTCAACTTTGACCAAGTCTGTGATAAGATAATAAATTTGGTAGGATCTAAGTATTTTTAAATTAGTTAAGTGAAATTAAAGAACAAGAAAGAGAAAGAAGAAATAAAATGGGGCTGCCCTCTCCCCAACTTCCAGAGCCCTTGGCTCTTCCTATAAAAATTCTGGAACCTCTGTGAAATGCTTTGGCTTGCTGCCTGAATCATGGCAACCTGACAAATCCCCTTTGCAAATATCCTTGCTGTGCCCTGAGCAGACAGCACACTTAGGAAGTCAAGCTCTTGCTTGCACATTCCAACATGAAAATCCATCCTAAGTCAGTATGGCTCACAAAACGCTACCTGAGATGGTAGCTGCCTCTGCAATAAGGGCTCTTGCGATGTCACTGGCACTGATATCAAGATCCCAGCCCCCACTCACCAGTTGCCTGACTTTCAGTAAATTATCTGCGTTTCTTGATGTTTCAGTATTATCATTCATGAAAGCCAAATAACATTAACCACTCCACACCACTATTGTGTGAATGAATTAAACAAATGGGAGACATACCAGCTACACAGTATGCCTTTAAATATGAAAGTAGTAATAGTCACAATATGGTGTAAATTAATTTACTATTTCAAGTATGACTAAAAGCATGGACTTACTAACTACTGTGTGCTTAGATTCTTGACTGTGACCATGCCCCGCTCACCACTCTCAGATCCAGGCAGTGAAGGGGAGAAACATGAACCACAACTCGTCCTGTCTTTTGCAGGAGTTTTCTAATTAGCACATTAAGTACATCACTCTTTCAAATGTGCAATCCATACACACAAACTGTTGTCTCAGACACGGACAACTTGGTTGAGTTTATGAATGTAAATGCATTATAAACTCATACTAATTAGACATAATTAAGAATTATGTCAGTTGATTTATTTTGAGCTGGTACTTGAACTTTTTATTTAATAAGTGGCTAATAAGTAGATTATATTCTGATATTAATCAACTCTTCAGGATTTGGGGTCAATTTATGATTCTACTACATGGATCCATTACAGCCAAAAAAAATCTCAAAAACGACTCTACTTGCAAATATTTTACCTCTGTGTCTTCTGAACATATTTCCAAGAAATTTTTTGTTTGTCTTTTCAGGTTTGGGGAATTATAATGAAATCGGGAGATTTTGTTCTCTTGGGTAGAACTAACGTGAAAATCCTAAGAACACTAATTCAAATGGAAATTCATTTGAAATCTTCAGGACAGATCTATGGGGGAGAGGGTGTAACCATTCTGGAGACTATGCTTTTAGATTAGAAAGCACAGCTAACACTAGCCTTGAGGAGCAATCCTAGAGAAATGGAGGGAAGGCCCACCGTTAATCCCAGCACCTGGGAGGCAGAGACAGTGGAGCTCTGTGAGTTCCTGGCCAGCCTGGTCTACACAGTGAATTTTTTAAGAAAAAAGAAATGCACTGACATCCATAGAAATTATTGCAGTCATTACCTATCATGGCCATTATTATTTGAGACTTCTAAAAATGCCCATCGACTTAGCACCATCAGAATGACAAGTGAGACTAAAAAAAACTATCATTATGCCATCTGTGACTCTCCAAAATGATTTCCAACTAGACACTATGTTCAGCTATCTTTAATTTTCTCAATAAATAATTATTTAAATAAAAACACGGATCTAAAAGCCTGTTAGCTCATTTCTGCTTGGAATCTGTTGTGTACCGATTCATGTTATTGGCTGGCCTGTGGTTATAATTATGGGTATCTATAAAATTATGTGATGAATGTGGTCTATTATGAAGTGGCACTTTTATATGTAAGAAAGATGTAAGGGGGACTCTTTAAAAAAAATTACAATACTACCTTGCATAAGTATAGTACAAAGAATCAGAAGGACTGCAGCGCCATCTTGTGGAAGACAGTACCAAGCAAAAAAACACTTTGCTCTCATTAGAAAAGAAACTGGATTGAATTTCACGGTCAATTCCTGCTTCGTTTAATGATTGATTGTTTCAAAAAGCTGTAGTCTGGAACATGTGTCAAGCAGTGAACATTTCCATTATCCTCTGTAATCTAGAAGCCAGGTGATGTCTACATTACACAGTCAGGAATATACAAGGTGAGTGTCTGTATTAGAGGTTTCCCAGGAAACAGAGAACTAATCAGAAAAGAGGATAAAGGCTGGGACAAGAATAAATGAGGAGTTCTCATCTTTTCCACTCCTCTTTTTAAAGGAAAGGAAATATGGAGTATGGCTAAGGCAGAGTTTCTAAAAACTTACTATGGGAATATATCCTGTAATATCCGTCATCAGAAAGAAGAGAACAAGCCAAGGATGCATGAGGAGAAACAAGATCAGGAGAGGGGGCCTACATTTCTTCCTCTCACCCAATTCATCTGACCAATTACCAAAACACCACCGTGAGCTACTTGGTAGCCCTGGGAGAAAAACCAAATACCCTGTATACATCTAGCCCCTCCTCTGGACACTTAGAACCTACAGTCACAGACTATTTCAAGGCAGAAGAAAGCTCAGAAGGGCCAGGTGGGGCCTCAGCCTGTATGAGAGCTCATACTACTTAGAGCTCATGGGATATTTGACAGACTCTTAAATGGAAGGAGAAAGGAACGAATATTTTCCATTCCTTTCCTCGAGTCAGTGGGCTGACACAAATGTGCAATCCTGGACGAACCTGACCCTCCAACACATCCTTCAATACACTTTCCTGACTACTGCCCATCCCATAAGACCCAGGAGGGATGAGAATGCACGGAGCACCTGCCCATCTGGAGAACTGAACACCCTCTCCTGCCACACTCCCCTGGCACTCTGTTCTCATCCTAACGTTTGTATTAGTTACTTTTCTCACTTCTGTGATCAAATACCTGAAAAAAAATAATATAAGGGAGAGGGGGTTCGTTCTGGCTCACAGTGTGGGGGTACAGCCCACCATGGCAGGGAGGGCGTGGTGGTAGGAAGCTCAGGGTTTGGGGTACAGCCCACCATGGCAGGGAGGGCGGTGGCAGGAAGCTCTGGGTTTGGGGTACAGCCCACCATGGCAGGGAGGGCGTGGTGGCAGTGCTGTAAGACACCACAGATCAGGAAGCAGAGGAAAAGGCTTTCTCCTTTCCCCCTTTTTATTCCGGGCTAGACCTCCACTAAAGCCCTGGGAATTCCTTACGCCAATCCATTGGACCGTCAACATTAAGCCTTCTGAACTTAAGGCCCTCTGAATCATTATTAATAGCTACTTGCATTAATAGTAGTAGTTGTGCTGGGCCAAAGTGGTAAACACAGAAAAAAACTATAAAGGTCTCTTACGTCCCCCACACCAGTGCCAAGCCATTGTGCTGCTGGTTTGCTCATTCAGAACTACCCTTTATCAGGCCTATGTTTGGGGGGGGGGGTGTCCCATTCTGAATCTGTCCTTATAATTCCACCCTTTGACCAAACAGATAAAATTTGTTTCCATTTTACCATATTTTGTCCAATTACAATTCTGTAGGGATGAGAATTAAAGGGTTTCCCCTCTTTTTTTAAACAAAGAAAACTAAAGCAGCAGCTTGCTTCCATGATGGGAACCCCAACCCCTCCCTGTAGATGTAACCAACCGTCTTTTTAAATAAGAAACACAGAACCAATGCAAAGAAGAAAGCCAAGAGGTCAGAGCTAAGAACTAAAACCTTACCCTTCCTCCTGCAGTGGTCCTACCTCTCTGAACCAGAGCTACCCCTGTGTTAAATTCTTTATATAGAGTTCCTGTTCTGCCTTCTCATTGGTTGTAAACCCAACCACATGACCGCCTCGTCACGGCCTGTCTGTATAGGCCTCCAGGTTTTCTATGATTAGTATTGAAATTAAAGGCATGTGTATCCAATACTGGCTGTATCCCTGAACACACAGAGACTTACCTAGCTCTGCCTACCAAGTGCTGGGATTACAAGAGTACGCCACCACTGCCCTGCTTTCCTATGGCTTGCTAATAGCTCTGACCCCCAGGCAACTTTATTTATTAACATACAAATAACATTTTAATACAAATAAAATATCACCATACTTCCCCAACTAAAATAAAGCTAGAAAACATAATAATTTCCAGGAAGATGCCCCGAGTCTCTGTGTGTCTTTTTGGCTCCTACATCCCCCACACACCCTTGCTTGAAGCATAAACATCTGGTTGCAGCAGATTCAAGCAGGAGACGTGGGAAGAAATTCTGAGAGATGCAGGAAGGAGGAAGTATGTATGAGTGTGTGTGCAATGTGTGAGTGTGTGTGCATGTAGAGATTGTGTGAGAGGTGCAGGAAGGATGCAGTATGTGTGAGTATGTGTGCAATGTGTGTGTGTGCAATGTTGCAGGATATTTGATCACATTGTGTGAAGGTGTGTCTGTCTTTCCTCACCTGCCTCAGTACCTTCTGATTGGTTTAATAAAGAGCTGAATAGCCAATAGCTAGGCAGGAGAGAATAGGTGGGACTTCCTGAGAGAGGAACTCAGGGAAGAATCTGAGAGGCAGGGGATTCACCAGACAGACATAGAGGAAGTGGGACATACAGTACTGAAGAGAGGTAACGAGCCACGTGGCAGAATGTAGATTAATATAAATGGGTTATTTTAAGTTATTAGAGCTAGTTGAGAACAAGCCTAAGCTAAAGGCCAAGCTTCCATAGTTAATAAGTCTCTGTGTCATTATTTGGGAGTTGGAGGTCCAAAGAAAGGCAGACATATTACAGTGCAATGTGTGAGTGTGTGTGCATGTGGAGCCCAGAGGTCAACCTTTTGTGTCATTCCTGGGGAGCCAGATACCTTGGTTTTTTGAATTTTGGATGTTTACTTGCTTGCTTGTTTGGACATAGGGTCTTTGACTGGTTTGAAGCACCAAGGGTTTGCCTGGCTCTATTTCCCCTGCATTGAAATCACAAGTGCTTCTATCATTCCTGGCTTCTTATATGGGTGCTAGGAATCAAGCTCAGGTCTTAGCTTGCACCACAAGCACTTGAAAGGTCGAGCTTTCTGCCCCAGACCTGTACTTTTGGGGTTGTGGGAGTTTCTTGGCCATATTTAGGGACTCACCCCTACATCAACACGCTAGACCACACAAAGAAACAAAAATCATTTACCAACTTCTAAGCAACAATTGAATGTAATGGTTTCTAAAGGAAAGTAGAAAGTGCAAGATGGGCCGGGCGGTGGTGGCGGCCAGCCTGGTCTACAGAGCGAGATCCAGGAAAGGCGCAAAGCTACACAGAGAAACCCTATCTCGAAAAATAAAAAAAAAGAAAGAAAGAAAGTGCAAGATGGGCAACATCTGCTGTAGCTCATAGGATGGCAGGCGAAGGTTGCCAGTGTGCCCTTGCTGTTATGTACACAGATGGAACATCTACGCCCTACCAGTTCCCTTTTCTTAGGTGAAGACCAACAGTTTCATAAGGTGGCTTGCAAGGAAGAAACAAACAGGTATAAGAGTATAAAGCACAATGCTTTTCGCTCTCAGGAGGTCAAGGATTTAGGCATCACACACAAAACACATTGCTGAAAGGAGAAATTCATTTTACAACACACTTTAACGCTCTCTAATTGAAAATGCCACTCAGACACGCAACACAAAACATGAAGCATGAAGTTCGTGTCGCCATCTGCTTCGTAACTACTGCTGTGATTATACAAGACAGTGGCTCAAGAGTCCCATAGAGTAAATACTGTTTCACTAGTTCCCTTTAAACGTAAAAGCATTGTGAATATGTGTCTCATTTCCACGGAAAACCTATCAGTCATTCCTGAAATTCAGTCTCTATCTGTGAAAGACAGTAAAACCATCTCATCAGGTCATTTCAGTAGGTAAAATATCTAAAAGATATAATTAGCAGTTATAAGTGGTTGCTAAATCTCTCGCCATTAACTTCGTTGTATTGTTATGTAAACTTCACAAAGTCTTCCAACTTTCAGAGAATTCCTCAAACTCAAATTTAAATAGACACATTATGTTTAAATCCATTTCTGTGTTGTATAACAGAAAACTGCTAACGTGATTAAAAATAATTTTATTATAGTGATATTTTTAAATCGAATATTTGCTTAAACTGTCAGCTTTGGAGTTTTGGTAATAAATCGCAATTATCCCTTTATATTCTAGTTTCTTCTTCAACAAAAATTCAGTTTCCAAAAGGAAAATCTAATTTTACAAATACAAGAATAGCAGTGTGGCCTGAGCCCGCCACGTTAGACAGGACAGCAGCAGGCTCTTGGGCAGCTCTGGGGTAGTTCAGCTGAAAACGCGGAGGACAGTTGTGTTCTGGGCTTTATTTTATCACCTTCGTATCAACTTCCCACTTGAATACCCTCTAAACTTGCACATCATTCTTTATTGTATTTCAATCTGTGAGGCAAATACCTTAATTAAAAACCTGGAAAGACCAAGAATTCTGGTTCCACTTCTACCACTGATGCAGTTCTTGGTCTGTCGTTAATTAAAATAGGGTAATAGCCTAATTTCGAAAACAAGTCACCATGTGCCCTCCGAGTCATGTTTAAATCTCTCCCCCTTTCTATTGCTGGTGCCCAGAAAACATTAGGGGACCTGAATTTATCATAAGTACAACTGCTTCCACTAAATGATCTCATATTAACTAGAATTCTGTAGGAAATGATCCTAAAACAACTTGTTTTCTTCCCACAAATTCTACTTATTCCCCTCACAACACAGCTCTAATGGCCCCTTGTGGAGCCTATGAAAATAATTTCTCCTAGTTTGGGCCACTGCAATCATGTCAGCAAGGCCAAAATGGCTAAGAACTGAGTTCTAGAAGACTAACCCCTCTGAATGAATAGTTCCAGATCATCAGTTAAAGGTCCAGAGAAGAATCCAATCCAAGTCTGACTGGAAGAGAACGGAGACTGGAAAGACCCTGATGTTTGCTGCCAGCCTGGTCTACAGAGCGAGATCCAGGAAAGGCGAGATCCAGGGGGGCGGAGGCAAGAGAAGCTTCTCTTCTGGGCTGAGCAACACTATTACCATAGAGAGGAAGCGTGCTCGAAGGATGATGCAAAAAGAGAAAAGGAGTATGCCAGAGTTCTTGAGGAAATGAAGAAGCAGAATCCAGGGCACAGGGAAGAGAGAGTTCTAAAGCGGGGACAGAGACACACCTCCCCCCCCCCCCCCCCCCCGTGCAAGGACACAGGGGTAAGGAGTGCCTTGGTGAGGAAGGATCTTCTGAGAGCTCTCGTTGTCTCCCTGAGGTAAGAAGCAAAGGGCAATCAGGGGACAGGAAGGAGTTGCAAACCTGAGAAAATGAAACTATGCAGCATCGTTTAGAGATCTTTGTGAGAGAGTGAACGTAAGTCAACAAGGAAACACGAGCTGTCAACTGAATTTCCCAGAGCTGTTAAAGACTCCCCCCTGAAAAAGACGGTCATGAAAATTAAAAGATCCATCTATTGGGTTCCTCTGCAATCACTGGCTGCAAACTCAGGAAACATATTGACTGTTTATGGTGTGTCAAACACTGGCTTAACCTTTTGAGTTTATAAATGCTTTAAGCCCACAATCTCCCCCGAGATATGAGAAAAATTGAAGCTAACAGCAGCTAAGAAGCTCATCCAACACCAGATACCTGGTAGTCGTTGGACTACTGTGAGGGCAGGTCCAGAGCACCCACCCTTCTTCACCAATCACAGTACATCTATGCACATCACTGAGGTGAACCAGGCAGAAACTTGGCAAGGAAGCCGAGGTGTTTACAAATAAATGGACAATGTCATCTGAGCTTGACAAATGAAGTGAAGGCCGGAGCTGGAGGGTGGGGCAGATACTCAAAAAAAAATGTAGGTCCTAGACTGCAACTGTCCAAGTGGTTGAAAACGGTCTTGGAAGCACTGGGCTAAAAATAATAGCAGTTACTGACTGCATGTTAGAAATTGACATTTTAAGGGTGATACACTCATTCATAATAGCAAACCATAAGAGTTAGCGGCTATGGTTATGAAGGGGGACAAAAAATGTTGTTACAGAAAAGGTCAGGGAACTGAAAAGAGTCCAATGCTAGATTATTTGTATGACCCAGGGAATGTACAGACAGAAAGATGTTAAACTCTTCACCAAAATGAGACAGTTGACACAGACATCAGTAGACAACTTCAGCATGGAGGGGTGAGGACAGTCAGATGGTCACACCCCAAACAAGGGTCCCAACTCTGGCAAGAGTTACCATGAGCTTTCTTGTTGTCCCACATCATGGGCCTCCGTGAGCTAGGGATATTTTCTGGATAAAGGGGTAAAAAGATGATCCGGTTCCATCTCCAGACCTGGGATGATGTGGATGCTATCACCCTTAACTTTTCAAAACTGTTATGGCTTAAGTACAACTATTGGAATTAGGATTCCCCATCTCAAAAGGGAACTTTTGGCTAATACTAGTTGGTTGGTTTGAGTTGGTGATTATTTCTCATGATTTGTACGGCATTTTGGGGAAACGATTTCTTCTGTGTAGGCAACTGTTTCCTGTCTTATTAAGTGTAATATGATGTAAAAGCCACTGCTAATTTTCTGTGGTCAAGAAGGTTTATGAATGCCTGAAAGGGCCCAGTGGAAAACACACCTCAAAGAACTTTGGCACTCAGGAACAGACTGACTCTTCAACATCATCCTCCAAGACCCTACATGATGTCTTTATTTCTCAGACTGAACTTTGACCTTAGGAACCCCATCACATTTCCACCTGTATCCTCAACAGCACAGCACTTAACACCGTACTGAGTGACCTTGGGAATATTTTTCAAAAAAAAAATTTGCCTCTATTTGTTCAGTAGAGCAAAGTGGATAATTGGGTGGTTTGAAACAGAATATGCCTAATTAGAATATTATTTATTATTTTATTAAAACTGTTTTTTTTTTAAAGAAAACGTAATGGTAAAATCTTATCCAGTACAGTTTTACATTTTTCCATTTGTTTATTTTGTGTGGCTGGGGGTCAAAAATGTGCAGGTCAGAGGATAATTTGCAGGAGTTTTGGCTCTCACCTTCTTCCATATAGATCTGGCAATCAAACTCGGGTTCTGGCTTGAAGGCAAGTTAACTTATCCACTAAGTCATTTGCCAATCACCAGTGCAATTTTTTAAAGGTATCAGCTACCTTTTCCTAAATATATTGGTGTATTTAAAACACAATAATAAAATAGTAAGGCCTGGTAGCTGCAGTTAATACCTAAATACTTCATAATTACACTTAATAATTAAATATGTTTAAACTATGTTTAAATGCACATTCATTTATATTAAAAATAATAAATGTCTAGAGTTGTTCTATTAATAACAAGAAAGCTATTTATATCATCATTATATTAAACTCAAAAAAAATAAAACCTGGGCATTCCTCCGTTAGACTAAATTTTGCCATTGTTATTTAAATATGCCTTAAAAACCGTAAACATCCTAGAAAATCGTTAAGTATACTACCCGTGTAACCCAAGACTGTTACCAGTGATTTAAATATTTACCTTGAGGAAATATAAAATATCCGGAGCTCTTTCCGGGAGTCAAGTTTGATAAGCCACTTTGGGCATTTGGAGGACCACACAAAAATAAATTTTGGTCTTGCTGCCACATCATCTGGATACGTATATTTGATTCTTTCTGAAACTTCAGTAACAGACTCTACCCCGGAGCAGCCCAAAGACTACACTCGGCAGGTTTGAGAAGTCATCTTCAGCTAGGGCAGTGCTAATGGGCAGGCTCCACGGGCACCTAAAGGGAAGCTACAAGGGTGACTCTGGGTGGTGTCACAACACCTTCCTTCCCTGGGCAACATCTACCCGGCTTTGAGGAAGTTCCGCCGGCAGAGGGCAGAGCCTCTTAGGGACCCACCCGGGTCTCAAGGGGACAGCTGCTTCAGGCTGCCCTCTTCAGGCGATGGAAGGAGATGGCCTGGGGATAAGTCTCTCACCACCAACCTAAAAATGTGGCTAAGAGATGCCCTATGAATGGAGGGGGTGACATCCCGAATTAGCAGATGGAGATGCCTTCTGTTCCACTGATACCTGGCATGCTCAGCAGAGAATGCCCTTTCTGCCTGGGTTTCTGGCGTTCCACACATCCACAAGGGGCGTGATACACTGAAGAAGAAAAACTACCTCAGAACAAGAAAATAATAGACCACTTGGGACCTCGGAACCCATAGGAAATCAATTCCAGGACCCTTGTGGTAGATGCCCGAGTCCTAGCGTAAAATAAAATTACAAGGATGTTTGCATAGTTTGTGTACATGTCCCTAAAACAATGTAAACTGTCGTGTAAGAGATGCTGCGTTGGAGACCCACAGCCAAACCTTAGCAGAGCTCAAAACTCAAGTGTGGTGGTCTGAATGTAATTGCCCCCATAAGCCTATATGGAATGGCACTATTAGGAGGTGTGGCTTTGTTCGAGTAGGTGTGGCTTTGTTGGAGGAAATGTGTCACTGTGGAGGTAGGCTTTGAGGGCTCATATATGCTCAAGCCATGCCTAGTGTCTCAGTCTGCTTCCTGCTGCCTTCTGATCAAAGATGTAAAAAATTCTCGGCTCCTTCTCCAGCACCATGTCTGCCTACACACCATCATGTTCTACCATGATGATAATAGAGTGAACCTCTTGAACTGTAAGCCACCCAATTAAATGTTTTCCTTTATTTAAGAGTTGCCATGGTCATGGTGTCTCTTCACAGCAACAGAAAACTAAGACACCAAGGAAGAGTGGAAGGAAGGATTGTAGGAACCAGGGGGTTTGAGGACACCAGGAGAACAAGGCCCACAGAATCAACTAAGCAGGGTGTGTGGAGGCTCATAGAGACTGAAGTGGCAATCACAGAGCCTGTATGAGTCTGCTCTAGGTTCTCTACATGCATGCTGTGCCTGTGTAGCTTGGTATTCTCATAAGACTCCTAAGAGTGGGAGAGGGGAATATCTCTGAGTCTTTTACCTATTCATGGAACTTTACCTCCTACTAGGTCTCCTTGTCCAGCCTTGATGTGAGGGTTTGTGCCTAGTCTTATTGTAACTTTGTTATGCCATATTTGGTTGATATCCCTGGGAGGCCTGCTCTTTTCTGAAGGGAAATGGAGGAGGAGTGGGTCTGGAGGAGAGGGGAGATGAGGAGGGACTGGGAGGTATGGAGGGAGGGGAAACTAAAGTGGGGATATAATATATGAGAGAAGAATTTTTTAAAAATGAAGGAAAAAAGAGATGCTGCAATGTTGCTCAGCAAATCAGCAGATCACAGAGAACCAACTATATTTAACACCTCCAAGATTTAAGCGTTAATCTCCTTCTCTGGAAATGAAATATTTAATACCAGAAGGTGCCTCAAAATTAGAATGAAATTGATAAAAAGAAGTTATATTTGGTTTTGAAGTTTTTACCTAACGTGATGCAATAGGAATATGTGTGATGCCATTCACTGCTGTTTCCAGCTTTTGTTATTAGAATCTGCTGTCTGTCAAGTTCTACCCAGACTCCAGATTAATGGGAGCCAGAAGCGGTGAAACATGAGATATGCCACAATATCTGCTCTCCTGGATCTGCTACGTTTTGTACTTCTAACACATATTTTTTAAATTATTTTATTATTTTACATGTATGGTTGTTTTGCCTTTATGTGTGTCTGTACATTGTGTGTGTGCAGTACTGCCAAGGCCAGAAGAGGGTTTTGGATCCACTGGAACTCTTCCCTTGTGGGTTTTTAATTGTTGTTACAAACATCGTTCTCTGACTTCTTTGTCTACTTTTCTGCCAAGTGTAGCCATTATGTCAAATTGGAACTCCCGTGTGTGTGTCTGGTAACTTTGATTCCCTCGAAGTGCTGAAAGCCTCATCTGTGGTGATATTGTGTTCCCCAAAATATTGTGCACCCTAATAAACTTATGTGGGGTCAGAGAACAGAACAGCCATTAAGTATAGAGGCCAGAAAATGGTGGCACACATGCCTTTAATCCCAGCATTCAAGAGGCAGACATCCATCTGGATCTCTGTGAGTTCAAAGCCACACTGGAAACAGGTAGGCATGGTAACAAGAGCCATTAATCCCAGGAAGTGATGGCAGGAAGCAGAAAGGTATTTAAGGCATGAACTAGAGCATGGTTAAGCTTTGAGGCTTTTGAGCAGCACAGTTCAGCTGAGGGGCATCCAGTCTGAGGAAACAGGATCAGCTGAGGAATTGGCAAGGTGAGGTTAGCTGTGGCTTGTTCTGCTTCTCTGATCTTCCAGCATTCACCCCAATACCTGGCTTCAGGTTTGTTTTTTTTATTAATAAGACCTTTGAAGATTCGTGCTACACTCATCCTCAATTGTAGTTGCCCAGATCAGCACAGAGGACAGCAGGTGTGGTTGGAGGAGTGAAGATACCCAACTAATGCCTTCGAATTGCTTTCCAAGAACTGGTAACTTCTTGATCTGCGGTCCATCCGTTTTGTCTTCTAAGTATCCCAACATCAACCGCATCTACCTCTTGTTTGATGATTCTAATCACACTTGATACTGCCGTGGAATACTGACTTACAACATATGCTTAGAGTTTTGCATTTAGCTTGGCATTGTGTTTGTTCCTGTAATGACAAAGGATTTCCAGTGATCTATTTGTTTTCTCTCCTGAAACTCTAGCACACAGTTCCAGATGGCAAGATGGGAGAGGTGCTGCAGGTCCCCAAATTGCAAAAGATACTAAGTGGTTCACACAGATGTTAACTGGAATTTAAACCTCATCAGAGATGTATTGTAACAGCTGGACACTGGCACTCACCTTCAAGGCTACGGTGAGTGTGGGATTCCTTTCTTCCGTTATATTTCTACCGTTTCTACCATTGTTTATTCGCAAATTAATAAAACTGGATGAGTAGGAAAATTAATTAATTTGACTAGGTTCTTGCCAATATTGCTTGAAACAAATTTTCAAATGTTGTACTGACATGTTCTATCCTACAAAATAAGCACTGTCTCTATCCAAACCGTGAAAACAGAAAATTTGTCATAGCAATCAATTATGAAAATTAGAGGCTCGGTTTCTTTGAATTAAACATCAAAAGACTAGATGCTGGAAAAGCTGACAATCCTTCCCAGATGCACATCATAAAACTGCAACTCAGAAAAAATACTTTTCTGTGAGTTTACTGATTCCTACAGTCACTGTCATCAAGTTTTGACATAAAATACTTCAGGCACCCAATTTGGAAAACAAATAGCCATTAAATGTCCAGAATGTCTCTTGCTGTACATGTCTTAATAACAGAATAATGTTAATGTGTTTCTCTCTGCCTCCTTCTCAAAAAAATTAGACAGTTCAAGGTGTGTTTATTCATTTTTGCAAATATATTTCCCCATTCTGTCAAAAAGAAAAACATAATTCAACTGAAGTGTATCAGAACTGTGCTTCCTCATGACACATTATGTGACAAGCTGTAAATAAAATGAACTTTTTATGAATACATTATGCGTGGGATATGTTCCCAGGGTTGCATATAAAGAGTACTTTAATGGCATACATTTTTCTAGGTAACCAAAAGCATGTTGCTATTTCAGTAATGCCTGAACTGAATATAAAACAATTTGAAAGTGTCCTACTACAAACTCCATAGGCCCAGCCCCTGAAATATTGATATGACAACACAGTAGTAAGCTTGGTTCGGAAAATTATTCCTTCAGGGAATTATGTCAGCAACTACAGACATTTCATCAAACATACTTGATGTATTTAATACTCTATGAATTAAATTTTTGTTTTAATGTCAGATTAAGTGGTGTCAGTCACCCTGTGCTCTTTACATATAGACTAACACACAATTATTATTTTACTAAGCTTATGAAATGATCATTTATTTTATATGATCAACTAATCAATCATATAAAGGACTAAGAAACAAGAAGCAGGGCCATAAATTTCATAATTTAACAAAGGAAGTATCAAAACAAAAACTATGCATCATGTAAAAATGCCCCAGTATAACATCATATTTTAAAACTGTCTATTAGACTTTATGTGAAGAATAATCCTAATTTCACTAAAAAAAATAAAATAGACTCTTATAGAGACCTGAAGAAACCCAAATAACTGGTAACAGTGGCTGTATTCTGGAGGATAATTGCTGTTTGTATTATTCTTTTTCCCCCATTCTATGTAATTTCTTTTCATTTTTGTAACTTCCAAAATATTTTTATATATAGGTTATTATAGATTTATTGTATAGATTACTATATTTATATGTAGATTATTAATAAATAGATATGATGATTAGACAGGAGTACTTGTAATACCACTCCCATTTAACATAATAATAATAGTAGGTTCTCACTACTTAGGACCTACAACCTATTTAGTCCTAGGTTCTTGGCTCCAGTGATAGGGATAGGTATGAATGTCACGATGTAGAGCGGGTCTTATGTCCAAGAAGAAAGTGGTTGGTTACTCCCAATTTCATCCGTGCCACTGCTACACCAGTGAGCATGTCTTGTCAGACCAGTCCTTATTGTGGTTCTCAGGTTTCGCATCTGGAGAAGACTGGTGATTACTGTTCACTTCTGGCAATGTGCATAGCCCCTTCCAGAACTATGAAAGCTCACCAGTAGGGATGAAGCTCCCAAGTTAGTACCAGATTCACATCTCCGTGTTCTTTGACTCAAATACGTGATCTCTTCAGCAATAGGGTCTTACTGTCAAGTTTTGGATAAACCAGAGGTTGGCAATATCTTGTAATATTTGGGAATTAATGGATCCTCCCTAATCAACAACTCCCAAAAGAGGTGACCTGGGCTTTTATTTGTTAAAAAAAAATCTCCATAAAAAATATTTTATTAAATAAATTTCTTGAGTACTTCCTGTATGCCTGATATTATTATAGGCATAAGGTAAACAACAGGAAATAGAAATAAGTGTATTTTGCACATGAAGCTGAAGGACTGGAGTTTGGAGGGTCAAAGGTAGAGGTTTCTAGTAAGAGTTCAGAGGGAGCCTCAAATCTAGACTCGAGGTGTTCATGAGACATGAACTCAAGGACCACTGCAGGACTTGGAGAAAAGGAATGTCCTGATCAATGTAACTTTAAAGAGGCATCCTGGCTGCTGTGATCAGAATAGATGGTGGAATTGTGGGAGAAGCCAGGAGTTATTTTAGAGACTAGAGGGGAAATAAAGGTCATTTTGATCATAATGCCACCAGCCGGGTGGAAAGATGGGGTCATATAAACATGTACAGGATTGGAGAGTGTTCAAAATAAAGTTATGTACTTGTGTATTTTCTCTATGAAAGGTCAAGTATCTAATGACTAAATGTCTCAATTTTCTATGTTAGTGGTCTTAATTTTAAATGATTTTTTTTGCAGAGAAATAATTATGCATTGGGCTTTTATCTTAGGTCAGAACTAACAAAATTGCCCTTGGATTCGGAATACCCCAATTTGTGCCATTGGTTTATTTCCCACACTGTATGTTCTTTTCCTAGTCCTCGAAGAATTATTTTCATGCACCCTGTGAATACAGAAATTATCTGAGAAGCAATAGGGTTGTCCTTTAAACATTCTAGTTTAAAGTGAGGAAATAGAATGATTACATCCCAATTAAAGTACTATCCCTGTTTTCAGTTAGCTGGGCTGACAATGTGGCCACATGATGACCCTGAGGTAAGGCTCTATTAAGAGTAATGTCAGTGCTGCCTCTAGGGGCCATATTGATATGAATGCCCTGCACTGCCTCTTGAGGACATGTTGATGTCCTTGGCCTGAGCCACTGCCAAGGGCTATGATATCGTCAGTGAACTGTGCAGTGGCAGAGGGACCATGTTGATGTCCCTGTCCTGTGATGTCACCAGAAACCATGCTGAGGACCATGGCAAATGCCAACACCAGAGACCATGTGAGTGTCTGCGGTCTGTGCTGTGACCAGAAACCATGTTATGAGTCTATGATCCATGTTTGTGCTAACAGTAAAGGGTATGGAAGCTACTTTTGCTATGGCATTGATAGCTGCAGACTCACAGTTGAGAAAGAGAGACACAGAAGGTTCCTGTGATAACCACTACCCCCATCCCAACTCGACCCCAAAAAAGTAACAGTCTAGACAGAAAGCCATCTAAGAGATTGCTTAGAAAATGTGATAAGGATGCTGAAGTGTGGCTCTCTACAGTTGATGGCTTCTGACGGGGTGCATGTAGGGAAGGACTCAGTTTTCTTTAAGGGATTGGCCATGGGGAGTTTGGCCATGATCCAGTGAGCTTATGAGCAACACAGACTGGACATGTTGTTATTGGTGGTGGTGGTCTTCTCCTCCTCCTCCTTCTCTTCCTTCTCCTTCTTCTTTGTTTTGGGGTTCAAGGTCACAAGGGTGGGGAATAGACCTGGGATGACTGGGAAGTGAGTTCACCTTCAAAAGGCTGCATAACTTAGGAACAACATAAATGTAGTGCTTACAGTTATAGAGACTGGAAGGTTGTCAGTCCAGTCACTGTCAAGCTCTGTGTCTGGTGAGAGCCCACTCCTCACAGACAGGAACTTCTATGCTTTAACACTTCAGAAAGAACTAACAGCCTCCTTAAGAAAGACCCCAATCTCCCCTGAGGGTGGACACTCATGATTATAGCATGAATCTTAAAAGGTCTTATTAACAAAAACAAACCTGGAGCCAGGTATTGTGGTGAACGCTGAAAGATCAGAGAAACAGAACCAGCCACAGCCAACCTCACCTCGCCAATTCCTCAGCTGATCTTGTTTCCTCAGACTGAAAGCCTCTGAGTCCTCACCCAAATGCATTTCAGCTGAACAGCTGCTCAAAAGCCTAAAAGCTTAACCAGGCTCTAGTTCCTGGTCCTCACGCCTTATATACCTTTCTGCTTCCTGCCATCACTTCCTGGGATTAAAGGCGTGTGTCACCATGCATGGCTGTTTCCAATGTGGCTTTGAACTCACAGAGATCTGTATGGATCTCTGCTTCCAGAATGCTAGGATTACAGGTGTGTGTGCCACCATTTTCTAGCCTCTGTGTCTATTAGTGGCTGTTCTGTTCTGAGACACCAGATAAGTTTATTAAGGTGCACAATATACTGGGGGACACAGTATCACCACACTTGATCCAATCATATCTCCAACCTGACCATACCTGACCATAATACCATCACCTTGGAGTTTCAATATCTGAATTTAGGGAGACACCAACATTCAGACCACAGTGCTTTGAGCCCCTAGGTCCTGTAATTATGCGCTTGCAAAGGAAAGGAATCTTGCAGAGATGATTAAGGTTAAGGACCTCCCTGTGGTGGGGGGATTACCTAATTATGCGACAGTTTCGTCTAATCGCTGAAAGGTCTTGAAGAGAAGAGAAACTTTCTAGCTATTATCAGAAAAGCCAAGAAAGGGCAATGTTAAAAAAAAAAAAAGATTTTCCTTGGGTTTTGTTGTTGTTGTTGTTGTTGTTGTTGTTGTTGTTTGCTTCTTTGCTGGCTTTGGTAACAGATAAAGGAAGCCACACACCAGGGGGAAAGGGCATTTCTAGGGGGCATCAACTAAAAGGGTAAGAGCCACCCTAAACATTACAATCCCATCCTATGGTCTGGGGACCCAGCCAGGACAAATAGGAGACATATGTAAATACCACATCACAAATGACCTCTCTCCCACTCCCCTTATCATGAAGGACTGAAACCAGGGACCCAAATGACCCTTCCCTTGTTGTCTGTGTTAAGTATTTTGTCACAGCAGTCACAGCAAGAAAGCTAACACACCTAGTAATCCCATGCCCAAGGAATTTTATTTGTCGAAGAATAATTACAATATTTGCCTAGGCAAGGTTTTATTTGCTCATAGCATCTTCACTAATAATAGCCTCCAATGGAAAATACCTAAGTGTCCATTAACAATGAACACACACAGTGTTCATGGTTTGTCCTCACAATGGTATGATGCTGGGCAATGGGAAGCAGTGACCCAATTGGAGGACACTTGAAATCACACAGCTGAGCAAAGGACGCCAGACACAGAAAATGGCAGACCCCATAAAATGCCACACAACAGCCATCCACACTGAGGGAAAGATTGGTGGCTACTTTGGGAGTGTCAATGAGTACAAACTAGGAAGAAGAACAAGGGAGTGTTTTAAAGATGGGTGGGTACTGTGTTTTCATTGTGTGGTGTCCCCTGGAG
This sequence comes from Peromyscus eremicus, assembly GCF_949786415.1. NCBI lineage: Eukaryota > Metazoa > Chordata > Mammalia > Rodentia > Cricetidae > Peromyscus > Peromyscus eremicus. Next base: position 8,129,998 of record NC_081436.1, on the reverse strand, counting down.
TACACACTTCTCAACATTCATCAAACTACACAGTTCACATATTTTTAAATTATATAAATGGGAATAAAAAGGTGAAATACTAAAGTTAAGTAAGTGGCTGTAAGCAAATTAAAGAATAGGATAAGAGAAGAGGGACTTTTTTATTAATAAGTCCAACTCTATTTGCTCCTTCAATTTCCATAAACACAACTCATCTCTTCTCCATCTGAAAAATTCATTTCAATGAACCTCACTCCCTCAGTCATCTCTTTCTCTCTCTCTCTCTCTCTCTCTCTCTCTCTCTCTCTCTCTCTCTCTCTCTCTCTCACACACACACACACACACACACACACACACACACACGAATAAAATTTACAACTGTCTGGCTCCTATGAGGAATAGATGTTGAGTAACACAGGAAAAGGTGAGAGTATTTGCTCAGTGGTCATCACAATAATTAACAATGAGACAGTCATGGGATGGAAGAAATTAATGGATTAGAGATAAAGTCAGCTGCTTTCAAGCACTGAGATACATTGTTTCCCAAAAATGGCCCTAAAACGTTCACTGGCCCCAAATCTTAATGTCTACTTAGATTATTGGAATCCTCAGGTTAAATCTATTAGCGTGTGGGAAGTGATGGAAAGATGGAACAAAAATGTATGAAATCTGCAAAACTTCTTACAATGCAAACTAAGCCTCAAATGGTCAAAATTATTTGTCTAAGGCCCCACACCTGTAAACAGTGTTGCTAAGATTCTCATGTGCAATAAAAACATCTCAATGATGATATTTGCATGACAGCAACTTACTGGTTGGGGTTGATTTGGGAAGATAGAAAACTAAATCCATGTGCCCCATTCTCGATGCTCTTCCACTAACAACTCGTAAGACAAGGAGCTGTAAAACACAGGCACGGTGATCCTCCTGATAGGACCAACTGTTAGGTCTGACTACAGCTTAGAAAGGTCAACCAGGGGTTGAACATGCCCTATCACATAGAGAGATGTAGCTGAGTACTCTATTACCTCATGGTGAATAGGATTCCAGACTCAGGTGCCACCTTTTTAGCTTCCTCCTATATATCTACCAGACCAAGAGAAGAAGAAATAAATCACTGGCTACTTGGTCATAGGGATGAATTTCTGGGCCTTGGGAGACCATGGCATTAGGCATTAGGTACATTCACTTGAACCATGAAGAGTGACAGTAGCCCATGTAGGCGCTCTGAATTCACACTCTGTTTCCTGAGAGGGCTCTGAACTTCTAAGTGCAATACTGATGGGTAGAGCTGGTTAATCTCACTACAAGATCTATAGAGGAGGGACCCATAAAGGGTGCTAACAGTAGGGCCAGAATACAAATTGTCTGCCCTGTTTTAAGGCAAACAAACAAAAAATAGAAGTCATTGACATTGGTCACTTCTCATCCTAGTTACAAAAAAAAAAAAATGGAAATGCGCAATGCCACTGAAAAGTAAGTAACATTAACATCGAGCCTAGAACACAGCCAACATGACAATGAGCTGGAAGGCAGTATCTTACATGAAGAAGCAAAGCTACTGTTATAAATGCTGAAAACACTTATATTCAATGACACATTTTCCACAGCTTTCATCAGTAATTGCTAATGTATTTGCTTTCCCATAAGTAATTTCAGTTCTTGGTGTATTTATACAATATGGCATGCATGCTCAAAGATGCACATTTAAAATTTTTAATCTAGTAAACAAATGTCCTCCTTTTGTTAATTTTGTATGGGGTAATTAATGGGAATTCAAGCCAGTTTAGATTGTCTCCCATTTTTCAGAAACTTTGTCAAGTCAATCAGCAAGGACTCATTTTACACAACAGGATATACAGTGTTATTACAGGCAGAAGGGGAGAGAAGATCCACAGCATGAGTGTCAAGGTCCGGGGGCAGCTTTCAGGGGTCGGTTCTCATCTTGCATTTTGTTGAGGCAGGATCTTTCTACATTACTTACCAGGGAAATTGGAACTGGAGCTCTTTCTGGAAGTTTCTCCTGTCTCCCCTCTTATCTTTGGAAGGACTACTACAGCCCTTCAATCCTACCAATGATGCCTGCAACGACATCTGGGGTGTTTTCCTTGCCTTTAGTTTTTCTATTGGTTCTAGAGCAAACTCAGATGTCCTACTCAACCAGGAAGCACTTTTCCACACCGAGCCACCCTCCAATGCTCCAATATTATTTTTATGTCAAAGAGTGCAAGCAATTATTTATGTGTCTTTGAAAGCCAAATCACATAATTTAAGTACTTTAATTAGAAAATATTAATATGAAATGTTAGAAGGATGGTATTTTATAAATCTTCTGTTTAGATTATCTTGCATCCAAGATTTGGCAATATTGTTATTATATTTGATGAATATACATTGCCTGAATGTACATTATATAATGATGGAGAAATAAACTTAAAAACTGAATTTGGGCCAGGCAGTGGCACACACCTTTAATCCCAGCACTCAGGAGGCAGAGCCAGGCAGATCTCTGTGAGTTCGAGGCCAGCCTGGTCTACAGAGCAAGTACCAGGACAGGCACCAAAACCACCCAGAGAAACCCTGTCTCAAAAAACCAAAAAAAAAAAAAAAAAAAAAAAAGATGACTAAGTGGAAGTTGTTGGCCACTAATTCTGAAACCCTTACTTCAATATCCAGAACCCACATGGTGGAAGGAGAGAACCAACTCCCTTAAGTTGTCCTAAGACCCCCACACATGCACCATGGTCCACTCATGCACACACATACATATGCACATAACTAAATAAATAAATTTTAAAATTGCATTTGTTTATTTATTGGGGAACACAAAAACATGACATGTAAAGGTCAGAGGACATCTCAGAGAAGTCAGTTCTCTCCTACTTCGTGAGCCCCAGGGATGGAGCTCATATCATCAGACTTGACAGCAAATGCCTTAACCAGCCAAGTCATCTTACTATCCCCATCCTTGTTATTTAATCAGCATTAAACACACATGTGATGCATATCATAGGCAACCTGCTAAGAGATTACAAAGACAGGATATTTTGCCATTTTAGACAGCCAGGTAGACACAACTAAGCTTTTACATGTTCTCAAGAAAAACAGCAATTTTCAAGTTAATAATCACACACTCTGCCACACACTCCTCTGTTTCCCTCTGACCCCTCCATGTCAATGTGCATACACACATGCACACAAAATAAATAAACAAATACATTATAAAATAATAAAATTGTTTTCTTTATTATATCCATGGGGGGATTTCTGGGTTGGAAGAAAATATACTTGCCTTAAAATTCTGTATTACATTTATTCATCCTAAATTTACCTGGTGACCATGGTGATCATCCATGTTCACTAACTGGCTTTGTCCAGAGGAAAAACAAACTTCTCATTTCTTTCTGACAGGAGGCAGTTTTGCTTCTTAGAGCAAAGCACCATCAAAATTAGGCTCTCTCCTTCCACAGGGGAAATAGAGATGCTGTTTCCCTAAAGGTCTATGAAAAGATGGCTGCCAACTCTTTGAGAAAGACACATCTGGATTAGAAAGTTGACAAGACTCCATGTAGTCCCAAAAGGACTTGTGTACATTTCCAAGACTGAGGAAGAGCACAGTTTGATGAGGTAAACAAGGAATGGTAGAAGACTCTTCCCTTTTCAATCGAATTAAGCCATTTATCTTTTTATTTGTATTTGTCCTTTTAAAATATCTGTAAATGTAAATATATGTAATTTATAATTTCTATTAAGATGTAGGTACTTGATAATTGGAGACTGCTGTGTACAACTATAACTCTAGTTACTTAGTATAATCACTTAAGACCATGAGCTCTGGGTCAGCCTAGGCAACATAGATCATACCAAAACCCAAACAAACAGAATAAAGTGGTTATATGTATGTTCATGTGTGTGCATAGATATCTATAAACATATATACATATATTTGTATTAGTTTATTCTGAAATATACCTCAAAAGTCTTGGCCCCCAGCCAGTGGTGTTACTAACTATGTTTTAAATTTTAAGAAATAGGGTCTGGTGGAAGGAAGTGAGGTCATTAAGATCATGCCCTTGAGGGGAATAGTGGAACTCTAAAGCCCTGGTCTTTATCCCTCCCTCCCATCCCCCACCTCTTTCCCAGGCACTGTGAAGTAGATGCTCTGCCCTTTCTGCCATTACCTCCCAACCATGCCATCTCCACAATGGTGAACTGCCTCAACACAAAACAAACAAGAGTCGAGTGACACAGACCGAAACTCTCTCTCTCTCTAAGTAGGTAGGTAGATAGAGATAGATAGATAGATAGATAGATAGATAGATAGATAGATAGATAGACAGATAGATAGATGATAGATTGTGTGGGGATATATTGTATCCCCCAATATATTGTGTATCCTAATAAAACTTATCTGGGGTCAGAGAACAGAACAGCCACTATATTAGACATAGAGACCAGAAAGGGGTGGCACACACACCTTAAATCTTATCACTTAGGAGGCAGAGATCCTTCTGGATCTCTGTCAGTTCAAGGCCACACTGGAAACAGAGCCAGGCATGGTGGCACACACCTTTAATTTCAGGACTTGAGATCTCATATCTTGCTTGGGAAAGACACACGCCTTTAACCCCAGGAAGTGGTGGCAGGAAGCAGAAAGGTATATAAGGTGTGAGGACCAGGAACTAGAGGCTTTAAGCTTTTAGGCTTTTAGCAGCATTCAGCTGAGATCCGTTCAGGTGAGGACCCAGAGGCTTTCAGTCTAAGGAAACAAGATCAGCTGAGGAGCTGACGAGGTGAGGATGGCTGTGGCTTGTTCTGTCTCTCTGATCTTTCAGAATTTACACAATATCTGGCTCTGGGTTTTTTATTAATAAGACCATTTAGAAATTTATGTTACATAGATGATAGATAAATGATAGATAGATGATAGAGAGAGAGAGAGAGAGAGAGAGAGAGAGAGATAGACAGACAGATAGATTGATGGATAGATAGATAGACAGATAGAGAGATAGAATGTTGAATGTAAATAGGACTGTCAGAAAGGATTACATAGTACATCAAGAAGTCACTGTATTACATTTGCCTAATGAGATTCTGAGTCATTATTTTCTCTCTTCTGCTTATATGTGTGCCAAATTATTTTCTCATAAATAATTCTGTTTTTAATTGAAGAGAGGATAAAAGCAGTAAACAAGTTTTTTTTTAAAGAAAATAACTAAGTTGTTTCTTAAAATACTGAAAAATATTTCCTAAGAATTCTCCATGAAAACTTTCCCATCTGTCTGTGAGGAAAGACGATGCCAGACTTCCAAATGAGTCATTCAGCGCACAGCTACTCACAACTCTCGGCCTTGTTCAGGGCAGATAAATTTACGAAACACAATAGTGAGTTTCCATGACCTTATCGCTATGGCTCAGCATCTTCACCATTCTGACTGTTGTTAGCAGGGTGAGTCTTAGGAACTAGAGACTCCATGGCTGAGTTGATGAGTCACATCAGCGGACAGCAGAGCATCTAGTGAGTCACACCAGCATGGATTCAGATGACAGTAATGGTCTCTTTCCAGAGTTTTCTCTCTCTTCTGGGATACAGAAATCACTACTGGTTTTTCTTTTAAAAAATTCTTTTCTCAGAAACCAATGGAATTTTCTCGTGCATCTTGACCTTGGCGTGAGGACACACAGCTCTGTATAAGTCCTCAAAGGTGCTCGGCCTCCATGCAAATAAATTGCTACCTGAATTGACTTATCAGACCCCAGAGCAGATTGTAAAACACCTACAACCAGAAATAAAAATGGAAACATGGCATCTGAGCTCAAGGTGACAATTCCACCAAAGGAACCCGGAAGCCCAGGAATAAGAATGCTCAAGACATAGTTTCTGCTGAGAATTTTGCAGCCAAGAGTACTCGGGGCATCCCAGCTTAGAATTCTAGAAAATTCAAGGTGTGAAGGTCTGGAGAATAAAAGATAGCAAATGCATGGGGCTGTCCATGTATGGGAACACACATGGGCCTATAAGACAGGCAAGGCCAGGTACAGAAATTCACACAGGCCTACCAGACTGGCAGGACTTTCTTATTTACCCCATGTTATCCAGGGCAAATTATTCCTGTCTGCTTTTGTTTCAGCCTCTGTAAAGTTGTGATATTATTACATGCATTTAGTCAGTATGTATATATGCAGTTTCTAGCAAGATGTAGGTACTTGATAATTGATAACCAGGGACTGTGGTACACAACTATAGCCCCAGCTACTTAATATAATCACTTACAAACATGAATTCTGGGCCAGCCCAGGTAACACAGACCCCACCAAAACCCAAACAAACAAAATGAAGGAGTTCTATAGCATTTTCATTGTAGCATTGTGACAGATCTGGATACTAAGAATATTTGAGTTAGTAATGTGTACACTTAGACCATGGTACCCACTTTGGGTAATCTTTCAACGGTTTCATCCATGTATCCTGAAGCTACATATCTGCCTTGCATTTTTTTTAATTTATAATTTCCTGTATAAGAATTGAACTATTTAAAAGCCACAACTGTTAAACTTTTGATTAGTTACTTCCCTGTCCTCAGGCATATCTAGCTGTTAAGGACAGATGCCAGGAAAGTAGGCTGTATTTTCTAAAAATGTTACAACCATGTGTATTTCCTGAATCTATGTTTGCAACTAATCATTCTATGAGGAATGCAAGCAGGCAAATAATTCAATTCATTCGTTTGTGAGTTTTCAAATAATTTCTCATTAGGCAATAAAGGATTTTGAAAAGCTATTGGTAAGTATAGCAAATGAGTGTAAATAATTCAAGTAAATGTTAAGATACAGATTTGGTTTAGAAGGGAAGGAAGTTATCCGCTCAATCCAAGGTGGTGACGAGTTGGTTCTCCTCCCTCCTTTCTAGAGAGTTCAGCACTGAAGCCGCTAGGTGGAGCTAGTCAAGGCAGATTCTAATCTGTCTTCCCATTGGAATGTTCCACCATGCTCCTCCATGAATTCTGTGTCCCTATAAACATTTCCTCTCTCCCTCGCTGTCCCTCTGATCACCCTGATGCTTCTTCCCATAGTATGGCAGCGATTCACTCCCAGCTTCCTCGCTGAACCTCCTGCACAGTGTCTAACAGCACAGCCACTCTTCAGTACCTCTGCAGCCAACACACACATAAACATAGTTCATTCTTCTTACCTTTCGTGGAACTTATTTGGATCTCTCTCACAGCACAGCAGTTAACTGCTGGGAATATACACTGTGCCCAGATAGTAAGAAACTTAGTCTGAAGAGAAAAGGAAGAATATATATATATGCTGGACCTTGTTTTTCCCTGCAAGGCACTACCTGGAATTTAATCAGTATCTCTTGGTAATTTCTTAGAGAGCAAAATATGGAAGAGTATTTTATTTAGATAGTAAATAAAACCAAGTATGGCTGTGAATTAATAAATTCACTTACTAAGTCAACATCTGCCGAGTTCTTGTGATCTCTCAGGTTTAGTGAAAAGAAAAGTGGAGGAAGAATGTAGAAATGGAGACAGTGTGGAAGAGCCCAGGAGCTATGTGGAGCTCAGCAGGGCCAGGCAGAAGGGCAAGCTGCCAAAGCAGAGATGGGCAATCTGTAGAAGGATTCGTCATTTGTAACCCATCGCTTTCAATGGCTTACCAGCCATAATTACGTATTATTTACTGTGTCCCTTCCTACACACTGTTTCATTCAACCATCAGACTAATATTGCATCAAGAATAAAGGAACAAGTTCAATGAGATAAAGACCCTTAAGCCTAGCATGGTGGTTCACACCTGAAATTCCAGAACTCACGAGACTGATACAGGGGGCTTAGAATGAGTTTAAGGCTAGCCTGGGCTACAATAAGAACCTGTCTTGAGAAGTGGAGAGGCAGAGAAGGAGATTATGAAACTTTCCAAAGGTTGCTGTCAAGGTTATTGCTTATGTTAATATGGCTAGAATTCAAATTGATTTCAGTGTCGCTGCATAGCCCTTAACTGGTGTGCCATACACACACAAGTTTAGAGGTTGAAGAAAAGAGTGATGTGATGGAAAATGCCATGACGCTAGCTATTGGACTGACTCTGGAAGGCTCCCATGACTCCTGCCTCTAGCCCAGAGACTAGTTAAACCAGTTCTCCTACAGAGTACTGAAATGTCAGCAATGCACAAGTGGTAGTACTGTTTAATAAAAGACTCATGTCTTCTGGGCACATACCTGATAATTTGGTCTTGTTTGGTACAAAGAAATCAACAAACCCTATCAGACTTAGGAACATTCTCTGAGGCCAAACCATCAAACGTGAAAGATAAACAATGGCCTAAGAACGACTTTCCATTAACAATCATTAAAGAGCTAAGATAAATAAATAAAGATATGACCTCTAATAGAGTCCTAGATTTAAAACAAAAGACATGTAAGGGACATTACTGATGCCATTGAGGATTTGGATTCTGACTGCATCAGCTATTAATGTTCTGTCAATGTTGAAACTGTAGGTATAATGGCATAGCAGAAAATGTCAGTTCTTGGAGAGGTAAGTCTTGGTCAGTAATATTCTACAGCAAAAACAAACAGATACACACATGTGAAGTGTAAAAGAGTAAGTAGCAATCCACGCACCAAGCTGATGTTTCGCAGGTATTCATTCTCTCAACTTGGAAACGTGTAGACTATGTAAAGATAATATATAGTCTGTCTGAGACAAGCACAGAGCCCCTTAAATGTAAAGAGAATTACACACCAACAGAAATACCTATTTGATACATTGTCACCAACCTGAGACTTTCTTGTGAATGGGATAAAATATCCCAAAGTCTCTGGCCTTCATAAGTCCCAAGCCAATCGTCTTCTTCAACATCTGTGTGAACTTTGCAAGCAGAAGCAAATCTTGCTTTAAATTTTAAACTGAAGTAATTAGGAAACTAAGCGGTGAGTGTTCAAAGCATTCTAATAGCTTCCTGATTAATGGAAGCACTTTGAAATGCCTCGAATTTATAATGTTCTTGTGGCCTGTTATATAGGGATTGAAGTTTTTAAAACAACTTTTTAGTCGTAATCTCTGTAAGAATGGAGCAAGGGGGAAATTTTGTATAAAAATCATTAGGCAGAAAGTCTTGAGGAATTGTCCATGGTTGAAATTCGCTTGTGTTATTTCTCCCCAGAACTCTCATGCACAAGAAAGGAGTGAGGTTGTGCCAAGAATTTTTTACTGTAAAGCATTATGATGCCAGTATGGCTTACACATGCAGACAACATCTGGTGCATTCAATAAAGAATGAAAGCAGGAAGGTCTCCTAAAGATGGGACATGGAAAGGCTGGATCTTTGATACTTAAGTCAGAGTTTCTTTTCATGATGATGAACTCGGTTTACAGACAGGAACGTATAATTTCTGTTCGTTATTCATTAAACGCTTCAAACAGTGGAAAGAATGGAAAACCTGTTTTTCTCCATACACTGGAATTCTCATGAATTACTGAATTTCCACTTTATTGTGTGACCTTGAAATATATCTAAAAGCTGGTTTTCCTCTAGTGCTCTGCATGATCTTGGAGTAATGTCTAAAATATGTGATACTTCTATTATCTCCTTAAATCTGAAGTGAACTAAGTATTTTTTAAGATGTGGTTACTGAAGTGTTAAGCTAATTCTAACGTGTTAGAAAGGATCATTTTATTTGACCGTACTTACTCCTTGAGTTATTTACTTCTTAAAGCATATCTGCTGTCTGTAACCACTACACCGAGTTTTCAAAACCTAAGCATCAAGCATGAACTTAATCTTTGATGAAGTGCGTGCTCATCTTTCAAGAAAATAGACAGTAGTTTAGTTTCTCTGCAAAGATTGCTTGAACCCCATGTTATCCAAGAAGGGTTGGTCACCAATTTCCTCCTAAATACCATCCCCATACAACTACTGTTTTAAGAAAAATAATCAATCTGGCGAAAAGATCTCTGAGCCATAACACCAACAGATCCCTTTTGTGAATATTTATCCTAGATACTGGCATCCCACTGCTTCAAAAAGGCAGAAAGCCAATTTCATTTAGACACCTTCCTTCTCTGGCATCATTAATGCTTGCCACAAAACATTTCCCCTCTTACTTGTGCACATATGTGCTTCACAGAATGTTCTCTGGGCTTGTTTGGTCTTACATGTGACATTGTTTGACCAATGAAATGTGTATAATTGCACTCGATTTCCTTTAAAGAATGAAAGATCTGCTTGGACAGCCTGGAAGTATGTGTGCCTAGATGTTTGACTACAAGTCACACATTGGCCTTTGGATTTATCACTTCAAGCCAGAGTGTCAGAGTCTTATAGGACAAAATATTTTAGGTATAGAAGTCTCACTGTTAACAAAAAGCAGCTTTCATAATGGACATCTGTAGGTAGGCCAGCCTGCCACATTAGACTCAACTCGCTGTCAGGTGAAACATCCTGAATGTAACTAGAAATTTCAGTTCATTGGCTTCAGACTCTGCTGCCCCTTTCTTGGTACAGGTTTTGTCTAAGGCTGTTCTTGCAACACTTGAAGCGACCAGTGGTTTCCATCCTTGTCTGTTTATGTACAGAATTAGTTATTGATTTCAGTGTGTTAAACCTAACTTGCATCTCTGGGATGAAACCAGTTCGGACACACTGTATGGTCTTCTGAATTCAATTTGTAAGGATTTTTGTAAGTTTTGTTGCATCTATGTTCCTCAGGGAAATTGGTCCAGTTCTTTCTTTCCTGTACTTTTTTTTTCTGGAGGGGCAGGCGTTCGAGACAGGGTTTCTCTGTGTAGCTTTCGATCTTGTCCTGGATCTTGCTCTGTAGATCAGGCTGGCCTCGAACTCATAGAGATCCACCTGCCTCTGCCTCCCGAGTGCTGGGATTAACGGTGTGCGCCACCACGGCCTGGCCTCTCTTTTGTACTCTGTATCTGAGCATCGCTGTCTTTGTGGGAAGATTCTGGTGGTGTTCCTTCCCTTTGTATTTTATGGAACAGTTTGTGAAGCATGCTCTTCTTTGCACATTTGTTAGAACTCTGCAGTGAGTCCATCTGTTCCTGGAGTTTTCTCTACTGGCAGGCTTCTTACTACTGCTCTAATTTCATCGGTTTTATTTTGATAGGTTCTATGTGCCTAGAAATTTACTCATTTCTTCTAGATTTTCTAGTTTTTTCATGGTACATTTTCAATGTATTCCCCAATGATTCTCTGTATTTCACTGCACTCTATAGGAACCTCAACTTTTCCATCTCTAATTTTTCTTAATTTGGGCCTTCTCTTTCATTTGGTTAGTCTGGCTAATTATTTGTCAATCTTGTTTTATTTTTATGAACAACCAACTTTCATTTAGTATATTTTATTTATTATTCTTTTATCTTCCATGTAATTAATTTCTTTTCTTTTGAATTTTTATGTTAATAACTTTTAAGGAGTGTAACATGAATCTTAAAACATATTATTAATAAAAAAAACCCTTGGGAGCCAGCTATTGGGGTAAATTCTGAAAGATCAGAGAAGCAGAACAAGACACAGCTAACCTCACCTCACCAACTTCTCAGCCGATCTTGTTTCCTCAAATTGGAAGCCTCTGAGTCCTCATCCAGAATGGATCTCAGCTGAACTGCTGCTAAAAGCCTAAAAGCTTAAAAGCCAAAGTTTCTGGTCCTCACACCTTATATATCTTTCTGCTTCCTGCCATCACTTCCTGGGATTAAAGGCATGTGTCTTTCCCAAGTAAGACATTAGATCTCAAGTCCTGGGATTAAAGGTGTGTACCACCATGCCTGGCTCTTTTTCCAGTGTGGCCTTGAACTCACAGAGATCCAGATGGATCTCTGCCTCCAGAATGCCAGGATTAAAGGTGTGTGAGCCACCATTTTATGGCCTCCTTTAAAACAAGTAGTCCCTTTTTAAAAGTAGATTCAATAACCTACCTTTTATCATATCCATATTCTCTCTTTTTTCTGAGTAGATTCAATAATCTACCCTTTTCTATATCCCTTTTTTCTTTTTCTTTTTTTTAAAACAAGAACCTTGTATCTAATCTCCTTTGTTTAGCTTTTTTTCTGACCATTAATAATTTACAACTTGTAACCAAGCATTGTAAACAATGACAATATCCATAACTCATTAAATGACCAAAAACCACCCACCCCACCTCTTGGGAATGTGGGTGTCGTGTTCTTAAAATTACTTCGTGTTTTCTGGGGTTAAAGACATCTCTAGCAGATCCTGAAAAGAAAATTTGGGGGTTAACTGTCAAGTCCTGGGAGAGGCAGCTGTATCATTTGTTGTCCAGTCTCTCTACAGTGGGAAAGTGCAGAACTTGTCTCAAGTCCTTGCTTGAGTAGTCTGTGAATCTGGATCATCGTAGCTAGCCATCTCAAAATTGTCCTGAGTAGTTTGTAGTCCAAAGCCTATCTATGGGTGGTATTAGTCAGATTAATGAATCAGCTTAATGGCTTTATCATAGTCCCTGTGGAGTCATCCTTGTGGGGTTCCATCATCTTTTCAGAGACTTCAAAGTTGCTGTTAAGCGTGGTCATGGTTCACTGCAGAAATGTGTGTGTGTGTGTGTGTGTGTGTGTGTGTGTGTATGTGTAGATGCAACCAACCTTCTTATTAAATAAGAGACACAGAACCAATGCAAAGAAGAAAGCCAAGAGGTCAGAGCTAAGAGCTAAAACCTTACCCTTCCTCCTGCAGTGGTCCTACCTCTCCGAACTCACTACCCCTGTGTTAATGTCTTTATATAGTGTTCCTGTTCTGCCTTCTCATTGGTTGTAAACCCAACCACATGACCGCCTCGTCACGGCCTGTCTGTATAGGCCTCCAGGTTTTCCTTGCTTGGTATTGAGATTAAAGGCATGTGTGTCCAATAATGGCTGTATCCCTGAACACACAGAGACTTATCCAGCTCTGCATACCAAGTGCTGGGATTACAAGTATACACTACCACTGCCCTGCTTTCCTATGGCTTGCTAATAGCTCTGACCCCCGGGCAACTTTATTTATTAACATACAAATAACATTTTAATACAAATAAAATATCACCATATTTCCCCTTTTCTATTTTAATAAAAAGGAAAAAAGAAAAAGCTTATAACTAACATAAGAAAAACTATATACAAAAGTACAATAACTATATACAATATATACAAGTAATAAATACCTAAACAATGTCTAGTTCATTTGTATTTGACAAATTCAGAGAAAATAATTCCATTATTTATTCTATTGTATCTAATTCACTTTCTATCCTAATTAATCGTCAACTATAACTAACTAATCTTCAACTCCCTCAGAGACCCAAGAAGGAAATAGTATGAGCTAACAAAAAAAAATAGAAACAGGAAGTATATGCAAGCAAATTCCAAAAACTTGTGAGTTGACAAAAACAGCCAGCTGCCTGGACAATCATCTGAGGTTTCTCCGCAGTGTTGGGGCATCATCTTCAGCCTATAGGCTTAGTGTATCTGACAGACTCATTTGTGAAGTAGAATGTACACAAGGTCAACAGTTCAACCTCACATTGGGTGAGAGCAGTCTATATACCAGAAATACCTGAATTCCACTAGTTTCATATCATGATTCAGGATTTTAAATTCTGGAAATTGTTGATGTTTTTTTAATTCAGCTGTCCATTCTTCTTGGCTATGTGTGTATGTGGCTTCATTTCAGCATCCCGTTCTTCTCCACATCCCTCTATTAAATGCCATTCTTCTGTTAAGAGGTGTGAGCTTAATTACTCTTCAAGAATAACTGTTTCAGCTACCTCCCCATTGCACATCAGAAGCCATCGGCCCACTGCCTGTTCAGCTGCCTTCGAAGAAAAGGGCACTGTACCTTTCCCGGATTACGAAGGCCACTTCAGGGATGGTGCCATATTGTCCTGGCCTCAGAAGATGCCTTTTGATAAAGCCATAACCACACTTGTTTTGACAAGAATCAATAGTCCTTTGTTTCGTGTCTTGTCTGTCCTGTTCGTCAGCAGTTGATTCGAGGATACTTTGTTGTCCAGTGGCTAACTTTTGCTACAATGAAAGTTAACTCCAATTACAGTTTTTTCAATGCCCATATTTTCTCTGAAGTAGATTGGTACTGTCAGGAGCCGACATGTCTCATAGTCATAACAAAAAAGAAAAATTTTCTAAGTTATTAAAACATTTTAAATGCCATATTCTGTAGATCTCTGAAGGGTTTGAAGATAACCTGTCTATCTAAAATATATCTACTCAATCTTGAAAACATACCTAATATAACTACAAGTTCTATTATAATGTCTAACTACTAACTTTCATTTCTTTATATCCTAATAGTTGGTAATAACATTCAAGGATTAGAAAATTGCATTACATTGTTAAATGAACGGTACAATTAGAAATATACATATAGCATTTTCTAATAATATCAATTTCAATATATAATTTGTATACAATATAAAACAATCCAATCCAATGTAAAGTATTTACATTTTTTTCTTTCTTTCTCTCTTTTTTTTTAATAAGAACCTTAAATCTAATCTCCTTTGCTTAGCTCTTTTCCTCACCCTTTACAACAACTTGTAACCAACCCCCCTAATCAATTAAAATTATCCCAGACCCAAAACCCATTAAAAGACCTAAAAGACCAAAAAAACCAACCACCCCACACCACCTCTTTAGGAATGTGGGCGTCGTATTCTTGAAATTGCTTCCTGCTGGGTATGGGCGAAGTTATCTTTATCCTGAAAGAAAAATTTTAGGTTAATTGTCAAATTCTAGGAAAGGTAACTATATCCTTCGTTATCCAGTCTGTGTATAATGCCAAAGTTCAGGGTTTATCTCAAATCCTTATTCAAGTAGTCTTTGAGACTGGATCATCTCAGCTAGCGCTCTCAAAATTGCTCTGAGCACTTTGTAGTTCAAAGCTGATCTGTAGATGATGTTTGTCAGCTTAGTGATGTTATTATTGTCCACGTGGAATTGTTGTTGTTGTGTGGCCCCATCTTCTTCCTGGAGACTTCAGTTGATGTTAGGCCTGACCGTGATTTCCTGCAAAAAACTGATAAGAGACTCGAACACAAAGACTATATATGCGGCTTTTTAGAATTAGTTAGTACTCTATATGACCATTCATATCTTAACAAAGTTTAAAATGTATATATATCTATATATATTAATCTTGTAAATTTTGATATAAATTTCATACTTTAAGAAAAGTTTAAAGAATCAGAATAGAATCAAAGAGTTGAGATTAGTAATAGAATAGTCCCTTAATTAATTTGGCTTTTCTCCTGTCCCATAGCAGAAGATGGCTCTTTTCCTCTGGCATGATACAGGGAGTTTGCATTTTCCTTTTAACAACATGCTTGAGTTTAAAGAAGGAGCGAGCCATTCTCCAACTCCAAAGTCAGCTTTAAATTTTAATTGAACTGGGACTATTAGAAGTTAAATAGTGTTAAATCTTTAAAGAAAAGCAGAAACAAACATTTAGGAAGACATAAAATTTTTTAGATAACATACCCATCGCCATTTCACTCTGTTTCTTAGGATAGACGATTTGTCCCTTTTCTTCAGTTGTCTCATTTGTCCAGTGTTCTTCAAATTCCTTAACCTTCATTCTCCTAAAAGACAAAAACAAAAACCTTTCCCCAAGGTTTTTTGGGGATGTTCCTTTTTGGCAAGTTACTATCTGATTAAATGAAAAGATATATGTTACTGGTGTAAGTTAGTTTAAATTGGATGTTCATGATAGTTGATGAACTATCACCTCCTCTAATTAAGAGGTCTCTCTTGTTCAAATCGAACCTTTATCAATTTTGATGGTACCCACAGCTTATCTTCTCCTGTAGAAATAAAAGCAAAACCTCGTCCCCAATGTAATACATATCCTGGTTTCCATTCTGAGGTCAGCACATCCTTAAAGTATATAGGTTGATTTAATTCTGTAGTTTTTTCTATTATCTAATGTCTCTCTGCAGCTGTTGTTCCTTTCTCATTGGCATTGAGAAAATTCAAAGTTAATAGAGCATTATGTAGTCTATTTCTGGGGGGTTTTGTTACTCCTTTCTGTTTATTTAGCATATCCTTTAGAGTTCTGTTTGATCTTTCTATAACTGCTTGACCTGTAGGATTATGTGGTATACCTGTAATATGGTTTATATTATAATAAGCAAAAAACTGTTTCATTTTAACAGAGACATATGATGGAGCATTATCAGTTTTGATTTGTGCAGGTATACCCATAATGGCCATAACTTCTAGCAAATGAGTGATTACAGAATCAGCTTTTTCAGAACTCAAAGCAGTTACCCATTGAAATCCTGAATAAGTATCAATAGTGTGGTGTACATATTTCAATTTTCCAAATTCTGCAAAGTGAAACACGTCCATCTGCCAGATTTCATTCCTCTGAGTACCCTTTGGGTTACATCCTGCTGGTAATGGCGTTTGATTGTAGAAGGAACAAGTAGGACATTTCTTTACTATTTCTTTGGCTTGTTGCCAGGTTATGGAAAAATCCTTTTTTAAACCCTTACTATTTACATGATGTTTTTTATGAAATTCTGAGGCCTCCAGCACATTTCCTATCAATAATTTATCAATCTCACCATTGCCTTGTGCTAGAGGGCCTGGCAGACCAGTATGGGATCGGATGTGAGTTATATATAAAGGATAACTCCTTTTTCTGATTGTATCTTGTAATTGAATAAATAATAAAGTTAATTCTGAAGTATCGTGGATAAATTCTGCAGTCTCAATATGTAATACTACTCTTTCAGCATACTGAGAGTCAGTTACTACATTGAGAGGTTCTGAAAAATCCATTAATACCAACAGAATAGCATACAATTCTGATTTTTGAACTGAATTATAAGGACTTTGAACCACTTTACTTAAATTTTCTGATTTGTAACCTGCCTTTCCTTGTTTGTTGGCATCTGTATAAAATGTACGAACTCCAGATATGGGTTTTTTCCTCACAATTCGAGGCAAGATCCAATCAGCTCTCTTTAGAAGATCAATTCTATTGCTTTTGGGATATTTGCTGTTAATTTCTCCCAAAAAATTACTACAAGCTTTTTGCCAAGCTTCATTTTCTATCCATAATTTTTCAATATCCTCCTTAGTTAAAGGTACAACAATTTCTGCTGGGTCTATTCCTGCTAACTGACGAAGTCTCAATTTTCCTTTCCAAATCAAGTCAGAGATTTTTTCTACATAAGTTTTTAATTTTTTATTTGGTTTATTTGGTAAAAATATCCATTCTAATATAATATCTTCTTTTTGCATTAATATTCCTGTTGGAGAATGCCTAGAAGGTAAAATAACCAAAATGCAATCCAGCTTTGGATCAATACGATCTACGTGCCCTTCATGTACTTTCTTTTCTACCAAGGCCAATTCTTTCTCAGCTTCAGGTGATAATTCTCTTGGACTGTTCAAGTCCTTATCACCTTCTAAGGTTTTAAACAAATTATTCAGTTCATCATTTTTTACCCCAACAATAGTTCTTAGATGAGAAATGTCTCCAAATAATCTTTGAAAGTCATTAAGAGTCTGTAGTCTCTCTCTCCTAATTTGCACCTTTTGAGGTCTAATTTTTTGAAGTTCTATTTTATATCCTAAATAATTAATAGAATCTCCTCTTTGTATCTTTTCAGGGGCAATTTGTAAACCCCAGCAAGGCAAAATTTTCTTTACTTCTTCAAACATTCTTTCTAAAGTATCTGCATTTGAGTCAGCTAATAAAATATCATCCATATAATGATAAATTATAGATTTAGGAAATTTTTTTACGTACCACTTCTAATGGCTGTTTTACAAAATATTGGCACAAAGTTGGGCTATTCAACATTCCCTGTGGGAGAACCCTCCATTGAAATCTTTTAACCGGTTGAGAATTATTATAAGTAGGCACTGTGAAAGCAAATCTTTCTCTGTATTTTTCTTGTAACGGTATTGAAAAGAAACAGTCTTTTAAATCAATAACTATGAGAGGCCATCCTTTTGGTAACAGAGTGGGCAAAGGAATTCCAGATTGTAAAGAGCCCATTGGCTGAATTACTTTGTTAATTGCTCTAAGGTCTGTTACCATTCTCCATTTACCAGATTTCTTTTTAACAACAAATACAGGAGAATTCCAAGGGCTGGTTGATTCTTCAATATGATGAGCATTTAACTGTTCTTCCACCAGCTCTTGTAAAGCCTGGAGTTTCTCTGTTGTTAAAGGCCATTGCTGAACCCATACAGGCTTATCTGTTGACCATTTTAAAGGTAGAGCTGTTGGTGTTTTTGGAAAATTATCAGTTGTGCCCTGTTCTTGTATGACGTGGATGGCTGGTGAGCACTCATTAGAATAATATCTTTTAATATTTCTCTCAGAAACATGTACTAATTTATGATTTGTTTCTGAGATTGGAGGGATATTAATCTGAGTATTCCATTGTTGTAACAAATCTCGACCCCACAGGTTCACAGCTATGTTAGCCATATATGGTTTTAATTTTCCTTTCTGTCCTTCTGGACCTATACATTCAAGCCATCTTGCACTTTGTTTCACTCGAGATAATGTCCCAATTCCTAACAGTTGAACGTTTACCTCCTGAAGAGGCCAAGTTGGATGCCAAAATTCTGGTGCAATTATGGTAATGTCAGCACCTGTGTCTACCAGACCAGATAACAAAACACCATTTATTTTTATTGTTAGTTTTGGTCTTTGTTCATTAATAGAAGTTTGCCAAAAAATTTTCTTTATGTTTTTTCCTGAATTCCCTATTTTCTCTGTTTCATCATCTTGACTAACATGATTTATTCCTATAGACATTTGGTTATTTAGTTGCTTTGAGTAGGGGTTTCCTCTACAACTGCAGGAAAGGTTTGAACTGGATTTACTGTGGGGGCCTGCCTGAGGCCCCTCTGGGAGTTTCCCGAAGCTCGAGGCAGAGGATTACCCTGTCTGTCCCTTGTTGATCTACATTCGTTGGTCCAGTGTTTTCCCTTACCACATGCATACTCCAGAAGGAAGGGGCATTCTGTTGCCAGTGTTCCTTGAAGAAACATTATTTCTAGGAATGACCTGTTTACAGTCCCTTTTCAAATGTCCTTGCTTTCCACATCCAAAACATCTAACATTGCTCAAACCTTTTGAAATTGCTTTTCCTACCCACATATCATCATGGTCATAAGCCTCAACATTAACTGTATCTCTAATCCAATCTTCCAAAGGTGCAGATCTTGCCTTTAACGGCCTGATTATCCTTTTGCATGCTGCATTTGCATTCTCAAAGGCCAAAGATTCAATTATTATCTGACTAGCCTCTGAATTCGGGACCATTTTCTGTACTGCTGAAGTCAATCTTTGTAAGAAATCTGTGAAAGATTCTTTTGGGCCCTGTATAACCTTTGTAAATGACTCAGTTTTTTTTTCCTGGTTCTTCAACTCTGTCCCATGCATTCAAAGCTGCCGTTCGACATAGAACTAGGGTTTGGACATCATATAAACTTTGTGTTTCTACTGAAGCATATTGGCCTTCTCCAATAAGCTGATCCTGACAGACTTGTATTCCGCTATCCCTCCATTGTTTTTCTATATTTCTAGCCTCATTATTGAACCACATTTTCCACTGGAGATGTTGTCCATGTTCAAGAACAGCCTGTGCCAATTCCTGCCAGTCCTTCGGTATAATCCTATTACTAGTTGACCAGTTGTTTAACATTTGCTTTACATATGGAGAGTGCATGCCATAAGATGCTATTGCCTCCTTAAATCTTCGTAAGTCTAACATTTTAATAGGAGCCCAAGTATTTTGTTCATTCTCTTCATCAGGTAGCTGTTGTACCGCTACCGGATAAATTAAGGGTGATTGTGTGAAAACTGGCTTTCTTTCTGTAACCTTATGATCCAATTTTGAAACAACTTCACTGTTTATTTCTTCTGTCTGAGTTTGAATTTCTCTATAATTCATTTTTACCAGTTTAATAGGTTTTTCTAAGACTGTTATCCTGGCACTTAAATTGACTATCTTTTTAAATAGTAAAATGAGGATAAGAAAAGTAATAAACTGAATAATTCGATCAATATTAACCTTTTCATATAGTTGTTCCATTGTCAGAGTGCCTAAAATTTCAAACAAAGTCCAATTTTCTTCCAATGCACACATAAAGCCCATTTTTTTTAATGTAGAAAAAAAAAATCTCTTTTAAATAGATATGTTAATTGACTTACCAAGTCTGGGTAGAACAGTAGAATCCCAGGGAATTTCAAAACAGCTTCCTGGTGTTCGAGGTGTGAATCCAGAGAGAGAGAGAAAGAGAGAGAAAGAGAGAGAGAGAGAGAGAGAGAGAAAGAAAGAAAGAGTAGCCGCTTGAGCCGAGTCAAGCCTTGGCTTTACGGGTATGGGCCCTATTCAGCAGGGCAGGCCTGAGTTGTTTGTAGCAGTTGCAAGTAGCTCCAGCTGCGGGTCAGTCAGGCCTGGGCCCGAGCTAGGTAGCCGGGCCGCCCAGGCCGGAAACCGGACCTGCCGCCAAGCCAAGCCAAGCGGTTTTTAATGGATTCTTGTCACATTGGGCGCCAAATGTAGATGCAACCAACCTTCTTATTAAATAAGAGACACAGAACCAATGCAAAGAAGAAAGCCAAGAGGTCAGAGCTAAGAGCTAAAACCTTACCCTTCCTCCTGCAGTGGTCCTACCTCTCTGAACTCACTACCTCTGTGTTAATGTCTTTATATAGTGTTCTTGTTCTGCCTTCTCATTGGTTGTAAACCCAACCACATGACTGCCTCGTCACGGCCTGTCTGCATAGGCCTCCAGGTTTTCCTTGCTTGGTATTGAGATTAAAGGCATGTGTGTCCAATAATGGCTGTATCCCTGAACACACAGAGACTTACCCAGCTCTGTATACCAAGTGCTGGGATTACAAGTATACACCACCACTGCCCTGCTTTCCTATGGCTTGCTAATAGCTCTGACCCCCGGGCAACTTTATTTATTAACATACAAATAACATTTTAATACAAATAAAATATCACCATATGTGTGTGTGTGCCTCCTCTGTGGTTTGGAGCAATGACAAATGTATCTGTATGGAATCATGTCTCACAGCCAGTTCCAAGTTTGCAATACAACAGGTTCCATTCTTCTTCACCAAGATATTCTTTGACTTCAAATCTCTGTGAGCAATAGCTGACTGATCTTGGGTACCAACAATCTCCATGTGAAGATGGGCAAGACTTCTTTCTTGCCATGGACAAAGTAAGTTTGATCATCCCTTCCACTGTAACACTGTATCTATTCAAGTAATCAAAAAGGGATCCATGCTCACCGTAATCCGACACCAGCCACAGCTGTGTCCATGTGCCATTCATTGTCTTTGTGGTCTGCTGCTATAAATCCTAGGATGTTTTCATGGCATAACATCACAGTCTGATAAGTCTCTGCTTCTTGGAACCAGGAAAGTTCTTCCCTGGAAGAACTCACAGAGATCCGAAAGGATCTCTGCCTCTAGAATGCTAGGTTTAAAGGTGTGTGCCACCATTTTCTGGCCTCTATATCTAGTGGCTGTTCTGTTCTGTTCTCTGACCCCAGATAAGTTTATTAGGGTGAACAATATGTTGGAGGACACAGTATCACCACATTTCCCCTTTTTTGTCTAAAACAATAAAAGAAGCTTATAACTAATATCTGACAGACTCATTTGGGAAGCAGGATGTACGCAAGGCCTACAGCTTGACCCCACATTCAGTGCGAGTATTCCATGTACCAGATAAACTTGAATTCTACCAGTGTCATGTTATGATTCAGGATTTTAAATTCTGGAAATGGCTGGTGTTTTTGGAATTTGGCTTCCCATTCTTCTCAGTTTGTGGGTGGCTTCATCTGCTTTACTAAATGTCAGTCTACCACTGAGAGGTTAGACTCTGTCAGCCTAGTTCCTCCTCCAAGAGTAACTGTTCCAGCTATTGTTCCACTGCACACCAGGAGCCATTGGTCTACTGCCTGTTCAGCTGCCTTCAAAGAAAGGGGCACTGCACCTTTTCTGGATTGCAAAGCCACTTCAGCGATGGCATCATATTGTCCTGGCCTCAAAGTATGCCTGTTGCCAAAGCTGTAACCACACTCATCTTGGCAAGAATTGGCAGTCCTTGTGTGTGTGTGTGTGTGTGTGTGTGTGTGTGTGTGTGTGTGTGTGTGTCCTCCTTGTCCATTTTGGACAGCATACTGTCAGCAGTCGATGCGAGGGCACTTTCTTGCCCAGTAGCTAACTTTTGCCACAATGAAAGTTAAATCCATGTGGAGGTTCTTCAATGCCCATATTTTCTCTGAAGTAGATTGGTGCTACCAGGAGCAGACATGTCTCATAATCATAAAAAAAAGAAAAAAAACTATGTTATTAAAACATCTTAAATGTCATATTCTGTAGATCTCTTAAGGGTTTGAAGATGACCTGTCTACCTAAAATATATCTCTGCTTGACCTTGGAAACATACCTAATATGACTACAAGTTCGATTGTATTGTCTAACTACTAACTTTCATTTCTTTATATCCTAATAGTTGGTAATAATAACATTCAAGGATTAATAAACTGCATTACATTGTTAAATGAACTATATAGGTATAATATCTTGAACAAGGTTAGAAATATATGTACAATATATCAATCTCAAATTGGTATCAATATGCATAATTTGTATATAATATACAAAAATCCAATCCAATGTAAAATATTTAAAACTAGTAGTTGCTTTCTAAAAAGTAGATTCAATAACCTACCTTTTATCCTGTCAAAGGAGCATGCACATTATTAGGTTTCATTGTGAAAATTTCAAACTAAATGTGTTTTATTGATTCTTCACCCTTGTCTTCGACCCCTGATCCTTCCCTTGGACCCCTCTGCATACCCTATGGCTTCCTTTCTGTTTTCATGTCTCCCTTGAGTCCTATACTTTCTTCCCTTCCTCAGCACCTCTTTTCTCCCTTCTCATAGTCTCCTTTCTAGTTTCAGAACCTATAGCCACTCAATCTCATTTATGTACATCTAAGTAATAGAAGCTAGGGTCTGCATGTGAAAGAAACACGAAGTTTTTGTCTTTCTTAATCTGTTATCTTGTTTATATATAATACTTTCCAGAAACATCATTTTCCTGAAGATGTTATGGTCTATTTTTCTTTGCATCTGAATAAAATCCCACTGTGTATATGTACCGCGTTTTCATGGTCCATCAATCTACTGGTGGATGTCTAGACTGATTCAGTCCTTGCTATTGTCAATAATGCAGCAATGAACAGGGATGTCTGTCTCTGCTGTGGACTACAGATTCCTTTGAGTGTGTGCCCTGGGGTGCTATAATTGTGTCTATGGAAGTTATAGTTCTATTTTTTGAGAAAACTCTGTACTGATTTTCATTGTGGTTGCAGCTCACACTTCCATCACCCATGAGTAAACATTCCTCCTTCCCCCCACCCTCAACAGCATTTCTTGTTGTCCCTTTTCCTCATGGTATGCATCCTAACTAAGGTGAGATGTAATCTCACAATAGTTTCTTTTTTTAAAATATGGAACACTTCACAAATTTGCATGTCATCTTACTTTTCTTCATATTGTTCCAATTTTAGTATATGCACTGTCAAAGTGAGCCCTCTCTCAGTAGTTTTAATATGCATTTTTCTGGTGGCTAAAGGTCTCATACACTTTATAAGTGCTTATTGGCCATTTGCATTTCTTTTATTGAGATCTGTCCATTCATTTCATTAGCTCATTTGTTGATTGACAGATTTGGGGGTGAGGTATTAATCTTGGCAGTTCTTGATCTATTTCCGATATTAACCCTATCTGAAGTATAGTTGCCAAAGCTTTTCTCCCATTCTGTAGACAGTGTGCTCTATCCACTTGATAGCTCCCTTTGCTGTGTAGGATTCTTTTTCAATTTCAAGAAGTCTTCCTTGTGACTTATTGAGTCTATTTTCTGTCCTACTGGAGTCGTGTTCAGAAAGTTCTTGCCTATACCTATATCTTAAAGTGCATCCTCTGCTTTCCTCTAGAAGGTACAGCATTTGGGGTTTGAAATTACAGTCTTTGATCCACTTTGAATTGATTTGGGACAAAGTGAAAGCTATGGAGCTGTTTTCAGTTAGATATCCAATTTGGCCAGTGCCTTTTATTGAATACATTGTCTTTTCTCCAATCCAGGTTATTTTGATACCTTCCTCGAAAATTAAGTAGTTACTATTGTGTGGGTTTGTTTCTGGACCTTCTGTTCTGTTCCACTGCTCTTCTTATCTGTTTTGTGTCCTTTCTGTAATGTCTTTGCCACTATAGTACTGTGGTCTAGTTTGAAGTCAGGTGTGGTGATGCCTTCAGGTCTAATCCTTGAATGTTCCAATCTCAAAAAGGAGGCAAAACCAATCTTTCGGGGTTGACCTGCAAAACGGAAAGCATATGAGTCTTTAGCACAGTGCCTAGAGCCAGCTGAGACTCAAATATAACACTGTATTGACTAGTTGATAAAAATAATACATCACTTTCGTATCACATGATTTGAGGATGGAACCAATGAGATAAAGACAAACTGGAGTACAAGTAATTTATGGGAAGCAAATATTGCCAGCTATAGATCACAAGTGGTAGGTCATAACTGCTGCTTTACTTATAGAAAGATGAAAGGACATTCTACTGATTACGAGAAAAACATGGTCTCCGACTTCACAGAAACCCTCTTGAACCTCTTTTTAGAGATCATTTGGTCCTATAAAGACTCTGGGGTATTCGTTCAACTCCCAATTCCTAGAGAAATAATTCCTCACATTTTTAGGCACAAAAGTGTAGCAGAGATCAAGTCATTCAAGATGAAAACTGACCAACAATGCAGTATTTGTGCTACTGTACATGACAGAAGGCAGGGATTTTATGCAAACATGCCTCAACTCTATGTCTCCATCTGTTGTTCCACCACAGTTATGGTGGTTTTTCGAGACAGGGCTCCATTCTGAGTCCTTAGCCAGCTGCATACCTGTCTTCATAGCATTTATGAATTTGACTCTATGACTTCTCCAGGGGCTATAAATTCATGAGAGACCATTTCTCTTCCTTGAAAAAAACAAATGTGTTCTATGGTTCAAGACCCAAATGCCTTAATTAAACCTTTTCTTATAAACCAAATTTCTACCATCTCCATCATGATTCTGATATACCAACTTCTAAATTTCCCTTGAAAAAATGTGTTACAAGGGTGCACAATCATATTATATATAAGCCAGGACACTTTTCATTGCTTGTTAGTAAACCTCAACTCAAGGCAACTTAAGTAGATGTAAGCATTCTGGGTTTCTAGCTCTAGCCGTGACAGGATCCATGTCTTCATCATGGCTCTCACTTTCCTCCCATGGAGAGCTAGCTCTTCCAGGCACCAGTGCGGTGCCTATAAACTCAGTATTTTGTGTGTGAAATTCACCTATTAATTTTAGTTTCAGTAGCTTTCTACCCTTTCTCCACAAATAATCACACCAACTCTGATGTGTCAATCTGGAAATCTCTCCTAAGCACAATTTTTAAACAAATCTGTTGCTTCTCTCTCTCTCTTTTTTTTAATCACTTAGCAACTTCTCAGACAGGAAGCAGTGTTCTTGATAGTCCTCACTGACAATGGCCATGGACAACCCTTCCTCTGTGACAGTCAGAGCACTAGGACAGTCAAGCAGACCTGGACATGCCCTTTCTGCCCCTGAGGGATGGAGTCACCAATGGTAGAATTTGTCACAAGACAGAAATCAGGCAGATTATGTCACTAATCCTTTCTAAAGATTTTTCAGGTAAATGAAAATGTTCTCAAATACTCATCTACAGATAGTATAAAGCAAAATGTGACATGAAATACATACAGGCCTAACATGTGGAAGACAAATAAACTTAGCACCATAGGCAGATAAGCCTCTTGAGGAGATGTACCAATGAGCACACATGGAGAAGTGAAGGCTTAATATTTTCTGCCTCCCTGTTTGTTCCTCATATTCCATAAATACTGCCTCATCAATCCTCCTAAAACTCTACTTGAAAACTTATATGACTAATCTCCACCTACTTGCCGATTCTTATTCTAGATACAAACAGAATTATACTCAAATTCAGTCAATAATAGAAATATATTATGCCCAAATAGAGCTACTTTTGTCTCTTAAAGTTCTGAGTTACTTGTTTGGGATTTACAGTATCGTGTTTTCTTCAGTGGATGCTGCAAGAAAAAGTCTATCTGGGTCTGGAGGGAACCGAGGGAGTGCTGCCAGCTTCTTGCTCATGTTTTTTGGCGGGAATGCCTTCTCCCCCCTGTGTCTGTGACTGGGAAGCCAGGAGTTACACTGACTGGACTTCTCTGACAGATATGCAGGACCTAAGCCTATGTTTGTAACACAACAAATGCTTGACAGATGTCTAGAGGATTGTCTACTTGATTCCCAACCCAAATGGATGAGTAGTTGAGGACAGAACTATCACGTGATTCATTCTTTGTGCCGTCAAACTCCTAGTCCATAGCCTAGAACAAAGGGAGATTTGTTGAATCAACTTCAGAGTGGACAAAGTTCATCCAAGTGCCTCAGTACGCCTCATTCATTCCCCAAACACTGAAAGAGAAGTGATAAATGAACATTTAGCAGTAATCATAGTAGTAATTTCTAGGACTTCAAGCTTAATGTTAAGAGGGGAAAAGGTGAACGTGATATATTTATATGTTCAATCAAAACATATACAGGGGCTGAAGCAATAGCTTAGTCAATCAGTGTAAGCATAATGACCTAAGTTGGATCCTAGGATTCCTATGAAATACCTGAATGGAGTCCTATGTACCTGTCACCCCAAAGCTGAGGACAAAGACGTGAGGACCCCTAAAGCTCTTTGGCCATCCAGCCTAGCTGAATCTACAGGCTCAAGGTTCAGTGTGGGACCCTGGCTCACGACTTATAGTGGAGATCAATTGAGGAAGATACCTGATATCAACCTCTGTCTTCCACACATGCATGCAACATATGTGTACCTGCACTCTCAGACACATGCACATACACATGTACACACATGCAGAAACACCCAAGTGCCCACAAACCAAAGTGGAAACATGAGAAATGTCACTTAAGCAGCTCAGTGGCATTTAAAGTGTAGATTAATCAGTGACTCAGAGTACAGCTTTCTTTTTTTTTTTTGACCTTTCAATTATTATAAATAATAAACAGGATGATTTAATAGAGTACTTCTGAAGTCATAGCACACTACTGCCCGATAAAATGTGTTCCTTAACTTAGAAAGCTGGATGACATCTTCAGCCTTTTAATGAATCCCCAAACCACAGCAGAAAGTTTTGTAAATTCCAAATTAGTGAGATTTTTATGTTAATAATGCAGTTGTTCACATGTGAACTTCATGCTGTTTTCCAGGATTGTTTTAACTGCTATAAAGAGGCGACAGTTACAATTTTTGCTCTATTGGTGGTTTAATAGAACAAAGATCACCTAATCTGTACTTGACTCATTCTCCACGTATCTGATTTCAAAATAAACATAATAAAACTAGGAAGAGACTATGAAGAGATTTCACTGAACCCAGATGGGCTGTGCATGTGAACAGGGCCTAAACACATAGAAAACTTCCTAGTGTAAAAATAAAACCTTCTCTTAAAATTAAGTGACCCTTTGAGGACTTACTAGAAAAAAAGACATATTTGGCTTTGTTTACATCAGATGACCTATTCAAAATAGCACCTTGATTTATTATCTGAATAAAAACATGCTTATCATATTTACATTAGCATGCACACTGATTTGAAAATGCATAGGAAGTTATAAAATGTTTTATTTCCTTCAAAAATCAAAACCATCAAACATATTTCTGCTATTCTTCTAAAGTGATTCCAGTTGTTTGGAATAAGGCTCTGGGAACCTGAGGAAGACTGGATAGAGAGCGTCATTGGAACATTTTGATCTGGGATCAGTTGACTCAAAGTGGGTGACTAAGCCTCAGGAAGTCCCTAAAAATTCCTGAAAATGTGTTCACAGCAGAATTATTAACTTTGGCACTACTGAAATTTTGGACCAGATAATTCTTTGTTGTGTGTGGGCGCACTGTAAAATATTTAGCATGGCCCCTGGCCTTTTGATGTTGCTAGCACAGTTCCAATCATGACTATCAAAGATGTCTCTAAATATTACAACATCCCCAAAGCACATTTTCAGAGCGCTTTTATCAGAATTCAAAGCAGGTCAAGAAAGGCATCAGCTTCAGTGTGGACCACACAGACAAGTGTGATCATCTATTCATTGACATTTACCCAGATTTTACCAAAAAAAAAACCAAAAACAAAAACAAAAAAACAAAAACAAAAATAAAAACCCAACTCATTACTGGTACTCCTATGCCAGGCAGAGTAGTGGGTTTCCCCATCCCCACGTTTCCCCCTGAGAAATGGGATGTATAAAGGTCCATTCCTTAGGATCTTTTGTGTTTCAAATCTCCCAACTGCCAAAAGGCTTCAAAGCGTTTAGTGGTTACATTTAAAGATAAGTAGCCTTGTTAACCTCTTAGGTTGGTTGGAATCAAGGACTCCACTTTTCCCATCTTGGTTTGATGCTCCAGTCCCTAACCCATGGCTGGACTCGTCTAATCTGATTAAATGAAGTGCGATCCCACACTCTCAGTGGGAGTTCCTTCCTCATCACCTCATGGGAGGAAGACTGCTCTGAAAGGGCTCCCGATGTCCTGATTTTCCCAGACAACTTATTCGGAACCTATCGCCTCGGAGATCTACTCCAGAGGTGACTGAGTCTGCCAAGCCCCTGCTGCACCGTGGGCTTGGACTCCTTTGCAATGGATTCTTTTTTGCTCCATTTGGGTTTGGCCCCGTGTGCAGGTCGTGGGTGTCATGTGAGGTATGAAACCTGCATTGCCTCTTTAGCTCCTTCTTGGAACCCCTGGTGAAAGACGGGGTGCTTACCCTGCTCTCCTCCCCTGACACTATTTGGCCTCTCACAGACATCATCGCTCCACTGACAATGTTCTTGTCAAGTCCTCCTACACACAGCTGCATCCAGGGGCTGCTCTTGAACTCCTGTTCTACTATGTCATTATTTACCATTGACCCAGGTGAGCATCCATCCCCCTTTAGTCACTTTTCCTGTTGCATTCAAGGACACCAAGTCCTCTGGCCTTCCTCTCACCAGAGAGTTTCATTTTTTCTCAGCCTTGGTCTCTCACTGCTTCTGAGTTCCAACTTGAGCCTCTTAGTGTTGGAGAGAGCCTCGGGCCTCAGCCGCGAGTCCTCATTCCCCATTTTTTTGTATCCACTCGTTCCTTTAACAACCTCTTCCAGTTTCAGAACTTGAGTGTTACCTGTATACCCATGACTTCAAAAAAAAAATCTACCTCCAACATGGGATCATCTCCTGAAGTCTAACTTGGTATGTTCTGCTGCCTCCTGCACAGCATTGCAAACCCAGGGTGTCTAAAACTTAACTGATGCTCTCCCCTGTGAAATCTAACTCACTCCAATGATGATTCTATCCCACCATGAGCACAGGGGAAACCCTTGACTCTTGACCCTCCTATCCCATATCACCATTATTATGTCAGGTAACATGTTTGGCTCTGTCTTTAAAAATCTATCCACTTCTTGGTACCAACAGTGTTGTTACTATGGTTTCTCCTCTGAAGGTTGTTCCCATGATCCTCCTGACTGACCTCCTACATCTCTTCTCCTTTTAGTCTGTTCTAAATGAATTGACCATTGAAAAATTTAAAAGCTCCCATCACTTGCCTGCTCCTGCTCTCACTCATTTATAGTGAAAGACCTTACCTGTCTTTCTGTCTAGACGCTATCCCTTAACCTCTGACCTCCCTTACCACACTCCATGAGGTGCTCACACCTTATAGCCACACTGCCCTCTTTGCTCTCCTTTGAACCAAACATATTATAAAATCCCTACCCACCGACACCTGCTTCTATGGACTCTGTTTTCTCTTTTAGATATTGAACTTAGTTTCACTCTGTCGCTGTGATAAAATGTCCTGACCAGAAGCAGCTCACGGGAGGAAAGGCTTTATTTGGCTCACAATTCCAAGTTACAGTCCATCATTTTAGGGATGCCCCAAGGTGGGAATTCAGCCAGTCAGTCATATCATATCCACCCTCAAGAGCAGAGAGAAATAAAATGTAGCCTTGCTCGATCAGCACTCAGCCTTTAGAACCTAGTCCATAAGCTGGTGCTACCAGCATAGAGTTGGCCTTCCCACATCAATTAACAGTGAAGATGGGGGGTGTGGTGTGGTGATGATAGTCCCTCAGAGACATTCTCACAGACCAATCTGATCTAGATAATTCCTCATTCAGACTCTCTTCCCAGGTGATTCCTGATTGCATCAAGTTGACGGATAAAACTAGCCAGGAAAGATACTATCCAGTCTGAAGTGCTCTTCCCTCGGAAATCTTCATGACACTGAAATAAGGTTCACTGAAGTTAAGTTGTTATGCAGGATGGGGAAAAAAAATAAAAAACAGGCGAAGCCCTAAAGACAAAACAAAGAGTGTGAAGAGAACATGCATTTAATATGGCTTGGAGTAAAGAGAGATGGTGGATAGTGAGGGTGGGATGAGAATTCAATAGAGACAGTTAAAAAAACAAAACACCCGTATAGGCTCAATTACCAAAGTTAGACTTATAGTGACAGAATAATCATGGAGAGATGACTCCATGATTAAAGATCTGTCTGTGAAATGAGGGGCCCAGAGTCCAGCTCACCAGAAGCCATGGAAAAATCTAGGTGGATGTAGCAGCCTTGCTTTAATTCCAGCCTTGGGAGGCAGAGGTTGGGGATCCACAGAGCGAGGTGCTACAAGTGACCTCTGGGTGTCACCGAGAGACCCTGCCTCAAAATAACAAAATGGAAGAGTAATCAAAGAAGATTCTCGGCATCCACAGTAGGCTTTCCACTTGCACACACACCACGCATACACATAAAAACCGGAAAGAAAAGTGAGAAGAGGTCTCCCATCTCTCTCTGCCATGGGGAACTCTCCTCTCTATCCCAGTAGCCACTTCTCTCCATGGTCTCCTTCGAAGACCTCGTTGACACCAGATACTGAATTATTTCTAGAACTCTTCATCTCAGGCGTTAACTTTTCCAATTGCCAGATCACAGTGTATGTATTTACACAGCTCCCAATCTTCACTTTCTCCAGAACCCTCACACCATGGACGCAGCACTTTCTCACTATCAATCGGCCCCTGCCTGTCAGCTCTTCTGTCCAGCAAACCTCCCAGAGTCTACCAACCATGTTCCTCATCTCCCTTACTTCCTACCCAGCTATATTACACTGCCAGCAAAGCTAAGTTGTCAATCTCCCTTTCTCATATAGGCAATTATATACAACAATTAGTACAAGGAAATGTGTGTATGTGTGTGTGTGTGTGTTCCTTCATGTTCAGATCACAGATCAGACATAGGCACTCCATCCATCCCAGAAACCCTGCTCAGTTTCTCAAATACGCTTCCCCTCCTCTTTCATTTCCTCTCCTCCCTGGGGTCCCTGGGCCTTCCTTAGCCCTTTACCTCACTCTCACCTGATGACTCTGCTCCACACTTCGCACGCATCACAGGTTGGACGACCCATTTCCTCACTCTCTACACCAGAGGGCCCTGCACCTCATCCTTTCTTCTCTGCACATCCCCCCCCTCCTAAGGAAGGTCTGGTCTGCACAGGGGGCTTTTCATCCAGCGGCTTTTACCATCACCAAGCCTGACTCCTTTTCACCCCTTTCTACAGTGCTGTGGTCCCTTCCTAACAAAACCATCCCATCATCATCACAGCGTTTTCTAGTCAGTCCCAACTTGAAACAAAGAAAGGGATCTGTCTGATTTTACTGCGCAAACCCACCCAGCTTCCACCCTCTCTCTCTCCATTCCTTCACAGACCAACAACTTCTTCACACATTTTATGTCTCTCGTCCCATCCTCTTCCTCGCTTTCCACCCTCTCTCCAGCCACAGTAGTTTGGTTTTTACTCCTCATGATTCTAGTTAAGGTTGGTTTTGTCTAGGTCACCGCCATTCTCCTCCATTGCTGGATTTGCAGACCGTCCCTCTGCCTTCGGCTCACACACCTGCAGCTTTGCTCAGGAGGTTTCGTTCTTTTTCCTTGACTTATTACCTGGATTACCTCACTCCTGCTGACACCTTTCACTGTCTGTTTTAGAAAGTGTTTGGTGTTACCTGAAGTCCCTCCCAGACTTCTCTGTTACGGTTTTTGAAAGAAGATTCCTTCTACTAAGAATGCAATTGAGTTGGTTTTTGGATCCCCGCATAAGCTTTGCCACGTTGTATTTCTCTGTCTCATCCCCACACCAATATTGGGAAAGCACCATTGGCTCTTCCTGTCAATTGCATGCACATTCTCTGAGCCACAGTGTGGTACCACATTTACTTCATCTTTGATTACCAGATCCTTGCACCTCTGACTTGCCATGTTGGTTTTATGACATACTAATTTGTCTTTATTTAAAATTTCAAAGAAATTCCCACATGGATCCCAGATGTTGGCCATTTAATGCGGGAAGGTGTTTCCTCATTACACAAATGTGGTATGTGTCTAAAATATTGGCATTGTTTAGTTTATGAATTACTTAAAATAACTATATCACAAAAACAATGGTTCATGTGTGAGTCATAAATTAAACAATGCCAATTTTTTTATGTGTACCACATTTGTATAATAAGGAAACACCTTCTTGGATTAAATCGTCAACATCTGGAATCCATGTGAGGGCTTTAAAAAAATTAGTGTTGCATTTTCCTAAATTTTTCCTGTGCATAAAAAAATCCAAAATGAAGGTAATTTTACAAAAAAATATCCTGTCCAAATATCCTTACAAGTGGTGAATTTCTTGGCAATGTAATTTAAATAGCATTAGAAGAATGCTAAGGGAGGCTGTCCTTCACTTTTATTGATTCTGGACCTTTTACTATGATATATATTGGGATAAAATGTACTGGTCCTGTAAATGATCTACCATGTTTAAACCCCTGAGTCCTGTGAATTTGACTTCATTTGAGAAGAATGCCTTTGAAGATGCAATTGAGTTTAAGGATTTTGAGACATGATCTCTCTGGATTTGATTTGAATCCAATGACAGGTGTCCTTACAAAGGAAAGACAGAGAAAAAACTGTGACACACAGAAGATAACATCTAGGGGACACCATCTTAAGAGAGTCAGATAGAGTCATATAATTTAAATCATGAGTCACCAGGAGCTGACAGGGTCCTCTTCCTCTAGTAATGCCATTGTGTGTATGTGTATGTTTGTGTGTGTACCTTATGTAATAATTATATCACTATATCCTTTTCAAATATGACATGCCTAGTTTTTCAGCTTCAATTAACGTGAAGAACTGGATAGTTCTGTTTTGGGTTTGAATAATACTCAAAGTTTCCTGGCTCTCTGGTAACCTTGGAATATTCTGATCTCAAACACTTCTCAAAACACCCATAATTTTCATCATTTAATCAACCTTGAGAAAAGAACCATAAAATTGTGATAATTCTAGATGATGTGGGTGCACCAACCATATATAAACATTCAAAGTGGTGGCAGATGACACAGCTCTCTGAGTTTGAATCCTATCCACTTTGAAGATAGCAATACAGACAAAATACTGACTCAGTAATACAGACAGTTGGGTAGTGTAGAAATCTGACAGGAAGGCACAGATGGAAGTAGACTGTCACCTCATATTATTACTTTGCTGCTGGCTCTGTTCAAGGCCAAGCATGTGCATCTGCTTGAACTATGAATGGATAAGGAACATTCTGATAGGCTTCATAGTGGCTTTTTAGAAGACATTGTCCCTTCAGTATGTTTGGTACACCTTGATACTGAACACTCCCAAGAGTAATACCAAACTTGCTCAACTTTCATTCATCTGCTGAGAATTTTTTTTATTATAAACACAATAGATTATTTTCCTGAAGAACAGGGTCCTGTGGTCATTTCTTCCCATACCCTGGTATCTTTTTGGTGTACCCCCAAGAACTAAAAGAGTTACAATAGAACAGTGAAGCCATCGTGGTTTTGAGTAATCTTTAATGATGTGGGAAAATGGTCTGTGAACAAACAGAAAAAAAAGCAGGGAAACTGGATAGACACTACAATCCAAATCTGTTTAGACATATGTATTTACATGCTTGCACATTCAAAAGTAGCTGAATTTTTTTTTTTTCCCCAAGAGGACCGTCTACTGGAATTACACGACTTTTACTTCATTAGCTGTTTTCAGGTGCATTTATTTATAACCAAAATAAAAATAACACAATGTAACTAAAGTAATAGCTAGACAAACAAACAGACCAAAAAAAGAGACAGGGTTCGCTGTGGACACAGGAAGCTAGTGAATTCTTCTGGAAGCCTCTCTGACTCCTGACTCTTGTGACAACAGTATCTGGGAGGAATGGCAGGAGTCGTTCTGATTAGTTTCTGATTAGTAGAGCTTTAAGAAGGCCCTCATTGCAAAGAGAGGTGAGGTTTGGAGGATGCTAGTTTTTCCTCTTAAAATCACTGCAGCCTTCCAGGAGTAATAGGGACTACTTCAAGCATTGCATGGCAAGGCAGCTAATTTAGAAGCTCTTTGAAGACAAGGACCTTTTCTCTTCCTCATATTTATCTACATAGAGGAAAATGTCTCAATCATAATGTCCAGCAGATGCTGAAAGAGAAAGAAAACACGGGGAGAAAATATCAAGTGCCTAGAGGTACAGTCCAGCAAACTTTGGAACACAATAAGCTTCATTGTGTCCATGCAAGATCTTCACAGAACCGTTGGCCTTAGGGATGGCTGGGTCTTGCTGAACACTAGGAAGAGTGCAGTTTAGAAATGGAGATATCGGAAAGGCAGCTTATGGTAGAGATTATTTATAATTTTATATTTAAAGTAAAGAACATGTATTGATTTGGGGGAGTCAAACGAGATTCTGGATGCTGGAGGTAAGGATCTGGATGATAGAGGAGTCTGGGAGTTACAGTATGGTCATGTGGATGGGTTTTAAATCCTGAGAATCACTTGATGAAATAGTTGGCTTTCTTGTTTATTATTAAAAAGACAGAGTTGTCTTTTAAACATCAGTGATAATCATCTTCATTGTCTCCAAAGCCTATGATCATCTCTAACCTGTTTATATATTTCTAATCCCTAAATATTAAAAAATACATTCATTTCATCTACTTATAAACCAATTGAAAATGCCTTTTGAGGTGTTCTTTTTTTCTTCTTCTTCAATATTTCATTCTCCAGGATTCTATGTTCCTGGTATTAATTACAATCAGTATTTCTCTGGAAAGTGGACAAGAAGTATACTAATATGTTATCACTTCCAGAAAAGAATCTGCAACTATTCAACAGAAAATGCTCACACAAAGCCAGGATAAGGGTGGGGTCAGCAGAGAATAAGAAAGAAGAGCTCTCTAGCAAGGACCCAGACATTCACTGCAATCCAGACAAGATAATACAAAGAAAAGGCAGAAAGGCATGTGTACCATGGCTATACTGTGTGTGAGGACATGTGTGTATACCATGGCTATGGTGTGTGTGTGAGAGCACATATGTGTGTAGCATGGCCATGCTTGTGAGGGCACACATGTGTGCACTGTGAAAGATACTCTGTGTAAAGGCACATGTAGCCTTACGGCATGAACTGGATGGCGTGGGCATAGACCCCTTACTTTACTAACTCTGTGACTCGGTGATCACCTCTGCATGCAGTGCCTCGGCTGCCTTGGTGGAGAAACAGGAACCCTGATCAGTAAGGTTTCTCCAGTCCCGCCCATCCCTGCAGTCCCAGCAGGCACACATGTGTGTAGCATAGCTATGCTTGCATGTGAGGGCACGTGTGTGTATACTGTGGCTAT
Source organism: Peromyscus eremicus (assembly GCF_949786415.1). Lineage (NCBI taxonomy): Eukaryota > Metazoa > Chordata > Mammalia > Rodentia > Cricetidae > Peromyscus > Peromyscus eremicus. The sequence goes on along the minus strand of NC_081436.1, from coordinate 8,094,101 downwards.
GCTTGTGTGGGGGGGTACATTGTGTACTATGCCTATGCTTGTGTGTGAGGGCACACAGTGTGTATATGGCTATGCTTATGTGAGGGTACCACTACGCCCCAGTAAACTGTCTTTCTAAAGTGTGTCTTTCCTAGACACATTCCAGGGTGGAAGACAATTGAAATCCTGGCCTTCATATTTGAGCACCAGGCCATTCTTACATGGAGAAGTTCTACTGAGTCTCAGAGCTCCTGGGGGAAAGTCATTCAAGCCGCAATTCACCCATTTCTACAACCTGGACCATCAAAAGCCCTTGACAAATCTCTCTCATTCAAGTTTCAAGTTATTCTCAAGACACGATGGCTGCATGCAAGTAAGTACTTTATGATTTTCATCAGTGAATGGTGAAAACCAAGACATGCCCATCATGCACTGAGGTGACTTCTCTGAACCAAGGTCCACAGGAGCCTCAGAGTTGAAGATTGGCAATTCTTTACCTAAACTTAAAAATCTAATAGAAAGGAGAATATTGATGAGAATACTGTTTCCCCAAGTCAGAGGCTGCAAAATACAACGTACTCCTGACTTCCTTCAGCAAACCTTACCACAGTGTCCCTCAGGCTTCTCTGCCGATAGGGCTTCCTGTAGCTGTGTGAATACACACATACAGCATCCTGCAGCTATGGGAATACATGCATGGTGCCGCATACCCCACAGGGTTGGTAAGACCTTACGGCATGAACTGGATGGCGTGGGCATAGACCCCTTACTTTACTAACTCTGTGACTCGGTGATCACCTCTGCATGCAGTGCCTCAGCTGCCTTGGTGGAGAAACAGGAACCCTGATCAGTAAGACTGTTGACGTCACAGGGCTATGGCCACGAGGGCTAAATGAGCCGACAGACCCTAGATACTCAGCACAGTGTCGGGCAAGATGGAACAGCCTACAAATAAGGTCAGGACTAGAGAAAGGACCCTGTGTTTTCACTTTGCAAACAGGTTGTCAAACGGAGTCATCAGATCCCTGGCTCCCACTTCCCACAAGGAAGCTCAAAGACAACCTTCTAACATGACCTTTAGGGAACATAAAGGTAGCAAAGGCATCAGCTAACGTACCAATGCAAGCTCCTTTCATTAAAACAGAATTCCCTGGTGTTGATCACAACTGTTACTTTCTCAGATATTCTCCCTTCTGCACACTAAACCCTTGGAGCCCAGAGCTGAGAAGGTAAGCCCCATCACTTCCTCACTTGCTCACGAACAAAATGATCCATAAAAGACTCCTAGTTGCATTGTTTGTCCAAAGATTCATTCAAAACCACACTGTTTCCTTTTTTTTCTTCATTTCCTGCAAAGTAAAACATTTTTTTCATGAACTTAGAATTAATATATTTGGATAACTAAGAAAATCATTACCAGAAATATGATTTTATACAAAGACTACTTCAGAGTAATCATAAAACATCTGGGTGGTGTCTGCTAACATATAAAACCACCTAACATACGTAGTATGAACCAAGTAGGTGGAAAACTCAGACTGTCTGTAGTGTGGGATCAGCACTGACCACAGAGCCCGTCCGTACTGTGATTTTTCATCCTGTTAGACACAGTTTAAGAACGGCGACACAGGCTTAGCTTTTGGGGCACTGATTACGAACTAGTCGGCAGAGATAATCAAAAAGTTACTGAATGCTGGCTGACCCATTGTCTGACAAACCTTCCACTCAGGCGTTTATTTTATTCAGATAACCTTGGTCTAGGATAAACCCTACAGAGAAGAGATCAAAAAGCCAATTCACAGATAAATGCGGACCTTCCTCACTGATAGCCTCATCTATCTCAGACCTGAAAACTAGAAATACTGGTAACTACCTTCAGAAATTGTAGATTCCTGTTGAGTTTATCCTCTCTATTGTCAGTATGTGTCTCTAGCTGTGGCTCATTTGATTAGGACTGCGGAGCTTGCTAAAATTCACTTACAGATGGATACCAAAGAAGCCAGAAGATGAGAATTTTTGCAAACATAATTCATTGTGTGGCATTGGAGCCAAAGTTTTCCATTATTTGAAAAATGAATATTTGCTCAATTTTTTTCTTCATATAAAAAAGGAAATTTGCGCCATGTAAAACCTGGAGAGAACTGGTTTCTGCTAATGTATTTAATGAGCATTTACATACATATACACAGACACACGCATATATACACACACGTATTCAGAACAGGCCATGGGCCGACACTGGCTCTTATCTTTCAGTCCTATCGTACCTCCTGGGAGGTCCTACTCCATTTAGACACTGAGCCTCCGTCTAGGGCTAAACAAGAAAGAGCAGACTGGCTCTTCTAAGGCTTCAGCTCAGGTATCATGCCAAGGTGTTAGTTTAAGGCAGGGTTGAGACACACGCTAATTGGCTTTAATCCCAATGTTACAGGCTAAGGGTTCTCTTAGTTGAGCATGGCGCATGCTCCCTTCAGATGGCGCTAGTGAGTCCATCCTTGTCTCCGGCGTCCTTCTCAGGACCCAAGTACAAGGCACCTCGGAGTGAATTTGCTTCTGGTACCCGTGCGTTCTCCTGGGTCAGTCTTTCTGCAGGTTCTGGAGAATTCTCCCTCCAGCTGGGGCTTGAGTGCGGCTGGGAGACTTCCCACAGGGCAGGGCACGGAGGAGGGAAGCCCACAGCGGGCCGTGCGAGCCTGTCTTCTTGAAGGCTCACTTCTTGGAGGCACCTGTTGGAGAGCACTTCTTTTTCTTTGGAATTCCGCCATTTCATCCTTCTGTTCTGAAACCAGATCTTCACCTATCGATAAAATAATCAGGGGGGAAAAAACCACTTATTCCAGGTACAGAGCTTTAGTGTTTTACTTATTTCTTTTACTTGGGTCTCATACGTGCTAGGCGACCACATAGACAGCGCCTTCCTTCAGCGTTTTCAACTGTCCACTGCTTCTACTACACATTCTGCAGAATTCCTTACTGAAAAATCCCTGTGGCTTTTCCTGTGGGTTCCTTGAAAAGCACCAGAAAGATCAACATAACATCCCATGTACACTTCTAAACAGAGCGAGTGTGGGATGATGACCACATGCTGTATTTTTGGTGGATTTTGAAATTAATTTTGTTTTAAGTATTTTAAAACATTATTTAAGCTATGCTAATACATATATGTAAGAAAAATTGACTACTATAGGCCCTGTGTGTTTTGATTTGGGGGTATTAGGTTTAGTTGGTTGGTTGACATGGAAGGGGTGTGTGTGTGTGTGTGTGTGTGTGTGTGTGTGTGTGTTATGTTTTCACATGTGTATATATACACATATGTGTATGTTCAAGGTGTTTATATATGTATGTATTGTGTGTGCTCATGTGTGTGTGTATGATGTTTGCATACATGTATTATGTGTATTGCAGGGTGCTTGTATGTGTATGTGTGGTGTGTGTGTGCATATGTGTGTTTTATGGCTTGATGAAGTATTCATTTCACATCTAAGGATACTGAGGTTTGGAGGGATTAACCAACTCAAGAGCACACAGCAGAGCAAAGGGAAGAACTTCAGCGCCTGGTATCAGGCTGTGTTGACATGCAGACCTCACCACAAGCTTTTAACATTAAATTAACAATACATTTTGTAATGCTTTGATAAATATGGGCTTTATACAGCTTCCAAGTTTTGATTACTCCCAGGATTTATCAAACTATGATAATTAGTTCCAATAAATAACAAATGATTGTAATTAACCCAGAAGGTGGTTTGATCTGAATCATAACTTCCCCCACCATACCGCAACTTGACTCTGTGATTAACCACCCTATCCATTGTACACTCGGCCATCCTTGACCAGAAGAGCTTCTAACTACTTCCCCGGCATTTCAAAAGCAGAAAAAGTCATTGCCACTACACTACATCCTTGCACTGACAATTTACATTTTCATTTTGAAACAACAACAAAACCCTAGTTAAACTCAGTGAGTCTAGAACAATGAATGCTTGAAAGGCAATTCTAGGATGAAGGAGATAATGGGAAGAGAGAGACTAGAAAAGGATGATGTTCAGGTATCAGAACATACTATATACATGTGTGCAACTATCAGCAAACAAACTCAGTCATCATTTATAAAAGACTTCCATTAGAAAAAACGTTTACCCAAGAAAATAATTATTAAAATATAGCAACCAAGAGAGCTGGGGATGCCTCTCAGTGAACAGAGCGCTCCCCTAGCATGTGTAAGGCCTGAATCAAGCCCCAGAACCCCAAAACAAACACAGTGTCACATGCCTACAACCCCAGCACTCAGGAGGCAGACACAGAAATAGCTGGAGTTCAAGGTCATCCTTGGTTGGCTAGGAAGTTTGAGGTCAGTCTGAAGCTACATTAGATCCTACTTTTAAAAAAAATCACACACACACACACACACACACACACACACACACACACACACACTTGGAGATAGTCCTTCTACACTGACTAAACAGTCTCTTCAACTTTTCCATCTAAATGACTGCACAGGACATGGACTCCAGGCACCTGAGTGTCAATGACCGCTGAGTCAGTTACAATGAGTTACAATGCAGAGAGACCAGCTTTTGCTAAGAAAACAGCTCTAAAGCTCACACACCAGGACACTCTGAATGCATTTATAATTAGCAGCGGCCATTGGCTCCTGGAAAGCTTGCCTAGTTCTTCCTGTGCGTCTTCACCCAGAGTGCTTTTCCCATAGGTGTATCTGCTTTGCTCAGCACACACTTGCTTTCTTTCATTCTTCTTTCCCTAGTGCACATGTGTGTGTCTGTCTGTCTGTGTGTATGTGTGTACCTGTGTATCTATGTCTGTGGCTCTGTGTGTGTATGTGTGTGGCTGTGTGTGTCTGTACATGTGTGTGTCTGTGTGTATATGTATGTGTGTATGTGTGGCTGTGTATGTGTGTGTGTGTGTGTGCATCTGTGTGTGTGTGTGTGTGTGTGCATGTGTGTGATGTGCATGGAGGGAGAGAGACAGAGGGATACAGAAACAAAGCTTGATCTAAGTAATCTCTTAATAAAAAGCCATGAAATAATTTCTTCACAATCAATGGAGAAATACATATATTTAGTGAAATACACAGAAGTCAAACATCTCTCAACGGACACAAAAACAACTCCAAGTGGATTAAATAGCTAAACATAAAAATAAAACTACCAAAGTTCAGGAAGAAAGTACATGAGATTGTAATTATAGTCTTGAGGACACAAATTCCTTTTAAAGCAATCATCAAATAATGAAGACGACAGAGCAGAGAAGACAGAGCTGGCTACATAAAACAGACATTTCTGTGCAAATAAACAAACTAGAAACACATGAAAAAACAAAAAACCACTCAAAAGAATTCAAAGTAGGAATCTGGGAGATATTTGCATACATAGCTTCCCAGCAGTATTACCTATGATATCCAAATATTGGAAATAATCAAGATCATCAGTAGATGAATGGTTATGCAGATACAGTACATCCCTACAATGGAATATGATTCAGCTTTGGGAAGAAAGGTAATTCTGAAACTTGTAACAATATAGATGAACCGGAAGACATTGTTAAGGAAATTAATTCAATTAATAAAATGCTGTATGAGTCCACTCATACAAAATTCTTATACTCAATATGTCTCTCTCTATACTACAACAGAAAACAGAATGGTAATTGGTAGGGTCTTGGGGTGGAGGGAAGGAGGAGGTGTTGGGTTTGGGGTAGTTGGGAGGGGCCTGAGGTAGGGAATAAGGAGGTACTGGGAGTTGATACAGAGTTTCAGTGTTACGAGATGAAAAAACTCTGGAGATGAATTGTGGCAACAGTTATGCGACAGTGTAAATGCACACAGTGTCACTGAAGTTAGAACTTTGAAAGGTTAAAATGTTGTGTTTTGTATACGTATTTTACCACAGTAAAGAAACACACAAGTGTGGACAGAGATGCTAAAATATCTGTAACAAGAAAGTGGAGCTAACCTCAATATTCTAAATATCTTGATTAATATCCCAAATAATTGCTGCATGTCAACAAAAGTACAACTAGTGGAAAATATACAACTATAAAAAGCCAATTCATATACTGCACATTGCCAATAAATTATCAAAAGCCTCTAAAATTCTAGTAGCTAGGAAAATTCAAACTAAGAAATAATAATAAATGCAACCATCTACAAGGCTGACAAGGAATAAAGGATAAAGGGTTTGCAATAAAAGGACTCAGATGACTGGAAATTTTATATAAATCAGTATCTAGATTGATCTAAGACTCTTTGGAAAGACTTTTAATCTTTTAGAATTTGAAATATATACATGAACATTTTAATATATAAATTCTGCAGGGTTTCTCTGTGTAGCCTTGGCTGTCCTGGAACTCACTCTACAGACCAGGTTGGCCTTGAACTCACAGAGATCTGCCTGCCTCTCAAGTGCTGGTATTAAAGGTGTGTGCTACCACCACCCAGCTACAAAACTTATTTTTTAAGTACACAAAGAAATACAATGCCAAAAACCCAGAAGTAACTCAAAGCTTGAAATGTCTTATATATCCACAGGATGATGTATAGTGAGGTTCACATGAGATAAAATGATAAAGATCTACAGGTCAGGCACAAAGGACCCATCTTGCAACACTTGAGAAAAGGAGCTGAACAGTCTACATGGCCAACTGTGCTGCCTATGACAGCCAAATCTGGGAGGAATGCATGTGATTGTCATCAACAGAATGTCTTGTGTTACCATGCAGTGATGATACAGCAAAGTAGTGCAGAAACACTTGCCATGGTATAAAGAATCTCCCCTAAGAAAATGCTGCAGAGGCCACATACAAAGAACTCATACTAAAAGGATCTGTTTACACAAGGGGTAGAAATGTATACTACACTCATCTACCACGCTGGGAGCCGGGATGGTGTGTGACCTTGAAGAACACAGGCTGACTAGGAAGGGCTATCAGAGCTTCCTTGACTTGTGAAAAGCCAAAAAGGACACACAGAGGCCATCACACTGACAAATATAGTTAGTCACACACATACACATTCCAGGTACCAACTTTTTTTGCAGAGCAAGGATAATACAATAAATAGCAAACACTTCCTAGGATCCTTGCAGGCATTAAGGGACATCAAATGCTGGGTCACCAGTAAGCATCACGCAAGCATGAGAGTAATTGCAATTTGTGCATATCCATCCTATATACAAATTTATTTTGAGTCTGTTGTTTCAGTAAACTGGACCAAGGAGCACTTATAAATAGCAGTAAAAATGAAGCTGGATTGGAGAGATGTAAGGTGGACTTTCATTTGTAACTTCAAGTTCCCTTCTGTATGCCATAGCTGATCAGCATAGAAGTTAATAAAATGCTAAATTATTTATTCAATGCTCCCCTAAATTCAATACAACAAAAAGCATTCATTCTGAGATACCTGAACTTTTAAAACAACATAATTAAGTGGAACTATGTGCTTGGGCTTACGAGCCATTGTTTTCCTTGGTGTGGGGAGACTGTAGCCTTCCCTACAGCTTATAAATGACTGGGATTTGATATCAAGTGTCTCTGTAGAGTGCTGCACAGACAGTCAGAGACGCTCACACTTACTCAGTACACGGCAAGGTGGAATGCAGCCCCTTCCATCTCTCAGCATCTGCTTCAAGCTGACAGACAACCCTGGGCTCCCCCCTGAAATCCTGACCTGCGTATTTTCTCCGCTCTGACCATGGGTCTTCTCATCCCTGCCAGTGGCACTCCAGCCAAGCCCAGGGAGGCCTCTGCCACCCACTCTCCTGCCCATGAGGGAGGTCTGTCACCTGACTTCCTGGGCTTGTGGACTTGGCCAAGGCTGCTGCCTCTGGACGGCATGGGAGACATAGAAGGCTGCAGCTCTATAAATTGCTTTGCCAACTACTGACCCACCTCCCCTTCTGGTCTCACACGTCACGGCAATGTTGCTATCTCACCTCCACGGGGTAAGTGACTTCCGGGGATGCCAAGAGTGTGACCATCCACCAAGCACAGGGTCACAAACAAAATAGACCCTAGAGATACAGCCACTGATCCATTCATATGCAAAACAGCTCCAACACTCATTAAATTTAGACTGAGCAATCAATTAAAGTTATGGACTAATAGCCCTCTACCACACAACATACTGCTTTGTACAACTATAAAGTATTGAGGATGGCATGGCAACTTGTGGAACATACCATTTCCCCAGGGAAAGCAATCAAGGGTAATAGGAATTTCACACACTAGGACACGTTTGACATAGTGTCTCTTCCCCTTCAGCTCCTTCACACCAGTTCAAAATATCCCAGTGGATGTGCGTCTATTTGGGAAGTGGAGCGCCTGTTGCATTTCAGCGACCACCATCCCCTTCAGCTAGATGCCTTCGTACTGGCTGGTTTTTATGCCAACTTGGCACAAGCTACAGCCCTCTGAGAGGAAGGAACCTCAGTTAAGGAAATGCCTCCATAAGATCAAGCTGTAGGCAAGCCTGTAGGGTATTTTCTTAACTAGAAATTGATGTTGGAGAGCCCAGCTCATTGTGGGTGGGGCCACCCCTGAGCTGGTGGTTCTCTGTTTTGTACGAAAGCAGGCTGAGCAAGCCATGTGGAGCAGGCTAGTAAGCAGCATCCTTCTATGGCCTCTGCATCAGCTCCTGCCTCCAGGTTCTGGCTGTATTTGAGTTCCTGTCCTGATTTCCTTTAATGGTGAATGGTGATATGGAAGTGTAAGTCAAATAAACCCTTTCCTCCCCAAGTTGCTGGTTCATCACAGCCATGGTAACCCTTACTAAGACATCTTTATAGGGCGGACAGCCTGCACAGCTGTAGATGGTGGCTCAAGGTTAAGGAAACCAGAGTCCACATTAGGCTGCCTGGGGTGGAAACCTAGATCCCAAACAGCTTTGCCACATGGCACTGGACCTACATTCAATCTTCTGCATTTCTCCATCCAGAAGATGGACAGGAGGGCAGGGAAGGAGGGCGCTTATACAGAAGATGACAGAAAAACGCTAGTGTTCTGTGAGCTAATTGGCCACCTTGGGAGAATCCTTCACTCCCAAAATTTGCATTCACAACTGTGTGGAACATTAGTGAACAAGGAAGATGCAGATGCTGCAGATGTGAAATGTGCAGAATAATGACACCCATCCAGAGGGTCCCAGGAGCCTCACATTCACTCTCTGATTTGGGATTGAAAGAGAAAAGGAAGACAGGAAAATTGGTCACTGGTTTTGAAGAGAATTATTTAGTCTGCTTCTTTGGGTATAAAGATCACACACACACACACACACACACACACACACACACACACACACACACACGAGGGGGGATGAGAATCATGTGATGCATCCTTGGTACTTCCCTTCATTTCAGAAAAATGCATGTTGTAGCTCAGCCTTGCCATCTCAGTGTGTGGATCTGTCTCCACACAGGACTTGTCCCATGTGTCTCTATCTACTGAAAATTCAGACCAAACACTTCAGAACACTTCGGGGCACAGTACCACACCTGACACAAGACATTCTTGCCAAAAGAACAAACTTCATCATGCTCCTGCTGAAACTAGGAATATGGGGCATCTCCCTCTTCATTGGTACCTGTGACTCCTTCAGTCCCAAGCTGACAGCAAGTTTCCTTCTGTCTGTTTTGCTGATGTACTTCTGCTTCTGAAACATTTTCTCCAGAGCCTTTCTCTGGTCCTCTGAGAACACAGCTCTTCTTAAAATCCCCCTTCGAGCTTTGGAATTTGAGTCCTGGGTGAGCAGAGGCAGCCCATGTTCTTCTCCTGGCAGAAAGGGAAAATGCAAAAGGGCACCAGGGTTAGAGAAAATTAGCCCCTCTGCCTATCAGAGTGGTAGTACCTCCTAGTGAGCACAGTGGTTGGCTGTTTTCTCTCTACAGCAAGAGCTATGCTGCTTAAGCTTTCCAGGTCTCAGACTTCTCGAGGACCTGATAAATGCTGATCATGGAATATGCTCCAGGGAGTCGATAAAATAGCACAAAAGTTAGCTCAGTGCCAGCCCTAGCAAGAGTCCCATGAATCTGCTTCCCCCTTGGTAGCTCACTTGGTCCTTACACGGATCCTATAAATGCCACACCAATCACTCCCTAGATAAAGTGCTCAGAGTGGTGCAGGTCCAATTCTATGCAAAGGACACAAAACTCTGATGCCACTCTGATTTTCTTGGTTCAGCCTGGCTCTTTCCTCTGCGTTTTGGCGCCCTTGATTTATGACTATATCCAATTTAACCATGCAGCCAAATGTATTCAACATTAGGAGAAAAAGGCAACTACTCAAAGAAATGGATAAACTACCAAACAGATAAAATCTTGAGGACCCATTAATGATGAAGACTAAGGACAGACAGCAACAAAGGAAGAACTACACATTTTGTTTTAAAGCATGCCAGCGAGATGTGTACTGCGCTTACAACCAGGAAAGAGTGCCAAGGAGAATCGGTGGAAAGGACCAAAGGGAACACTACTGTGAGTCATTGCAGAAACATGGACATAGAACTCATGCCCACCATCTACAGTTTAAGTTTGCATCCTTTACCCAGTGGGGAACAACTTGTCAGAGGTGCTGCAGAGGCGCTGAGTGAGGGATGTCCTTAAGGTGCTCACAGTTGATGAGTAGAGGCTCAGGGACTCTGACAGCAAGATGACACGTGAGCATCACAGACAGCACAGAGCAACAAAGCAATGACCAGGGCAGGAGAGACCATGGACAACACACAAACAGCCACAGAGCAGGAAAGACCAACCAGCCAATCAGCAATGACCAGGGCTGGAGAGACCATGGACAACACACAAACAGCCACAGAGCAGGAAAGACCAACCAGCCAATCAGCAATGGCCAGGGCAGGAGAGACCATAAACAACACACAAACAGCCACAGAGCAGGAAAGACCAACCAGCCAATCAGCAATGACCAGGGCAGGAGAGACCATGGACAACACACAAACAGCCACAGAGCAGGAAAGACCAACCAGCCAATCAGCAATGACCAGGGCAGGAGAGACCATAGACAACACACAAACAGCCACAGAGCAGGAAAGACCAACCAGCCAATCAGCAATAGCCAGGGCTGGAGAGATCATAGACAACATAAAAACAGCCACAGAGCAGGAGACACCAATTAGCAATGTAGGAATGAAACGCATTCAAATATCCCTACAACTTTCAAGAGAAGCCCTTATAGTTTCAGGAGAAGCCCCTAGCAAATTATTTCTAGGAAAAAAAAAAAAAGGAGCAAAGATTCCTACAGATGATCTAAAGGTGTAATTCTAACACTCTGGGGGGGAGGGCGGGGGGGGGGGGGCATGGACTGAAATCAGACCTCACCCGCCAAAGAACAGACCTACTGAACCCATAGCTAAATTCAGGTATAACTGAGAAAGCCCAGTTTCTCAGGCTTCGGTGCACGAAAATGAAGAGTAGCAACCAATGAACAAGCAGAAGCTATGGCAAACACAAAGACCATTACATCCTTCATGGGTGCCCCCTTCCCCGCTCTCACCCCCATGCCGCATCTCACCCGCATGTCATTTACCTCGGCAACCCAACACTACCCTTTTCCATTAACAATGTACCGGGAGTCCATGTGAGGTTTATTTAGCCTCTCTGGCTTTCTGACCTCACCCTGTACAGGTGCCCTGTGACTATTGTTACAGGAGGCCCTAAATAGGCCTCTCCAGGGGCACATGCTCCCCATGCATCCTGACTACCAATATGCATGAAGCTTACAAGTCGGTAAAAATACAGAGGAGTAAGGACAGAGTGGCAAACGTAAGCCCCAAGGTAGGCCATTATAGAAGTATGGACAAGTAACCCATTTTCCAGTAGAAAAAGCAACCACCGTAGCAACCTTTTTTTTTTGGGGGGGGGGGGATTTCAGAGTTCCTGCATATCCCTCCTGTAGTCCCTAACCCTACCATGTTTCATTCCAAACTCTGTTCCCAATGTGGGCTACCCAAGGGTCATACAGCCCAGCCCACTTCTAAGAAGCCCTGCTGTTTCCACATTAAAAACTAATCTATAGACTGCTAGTCCTTATCCCACCACCACGGCTTTGTAAGGAAGGCAGAGGCATCAGGATAGGGAACAACATTGAATCTAGACAGCTTCAGATTCTCAGGAAGCTTCTTTCAGGATAACTGGAGCTGGAGGCCATTAACAGCCCTTCGAGAAGGAAAACTCTTTCATCCTCCTAAGGAACTCAGTCACTTCTCAGAGCTGGAGGAGGCAGAGCCACTTGTTCCACACAGGCCTCTCCAACGGGCCAGCTAAAGTGCCACCAGCCTCCATTACTGTTCCTCAGATTTCTCTATGAAAATCTGGAGTCTGTGTCTCTGGGGCCTGATGCCAGTGTTCCCCTACTGAGGAGGGTGTGGTGTTGTCTGTGGGGCTGTGTCTTCCTGCTGCGCTCTCCTTAACTGCTCAGCTCCCTCTTCCAGAGGTTTTCTACCCTTCATCTCTCCAGTGAAGAGATTCCTCATCACTATTTTCAAATATGCGTGTATGCATCTGTAGGTGTATGCATCTGTGTGCCTGTGTTTGTATGGATTCTGTAGATCTGTCTGGCCTGTCCTAAGAGAATCTAAAACCTATCCTCAAGCCTCCATATAATCCAGGATTTGGATTTAGGATTCTACTCCATTTAGACCTTCTTCACCACGTTGGGTGTGGTGACTGTAGAGGTCTTTCACTGTCTGCCTTCCTCTTAGCTTGGTTTTTACTATTCAATGTGCCTTTTAAAGGGTTTCCAGAACCATTCACGGGTAATCTGAGCCTTGCAGAGTTCAGTAGGAATTCGGTCTTCTCCTCTGCACAGCCTTTGGCTAAAGCACACCCCACATCCCAGTCAGATTCTGCAGACACACACTGAGATGGCATTGCACGTCTTTGCCCCACTTTGCTCTATCCAGTCCACCCTCCCCTCTCCTGTTCTGTACTTGTGCCCTTGATTAGGGAGCTGAAAATCAGGATTTTGTAAGCAACCCTATATTTGACTTCATGTGATATTCAGGGAATGGGTTATAGGCAAGCATCCCACAGGCCTAGGAAGTCCCACTATTACTGACTAGGCTGAAGCCTCAGGCAGAAAATGCCTCTGCCTCTCTAGAGCTTTGAAGAGGGCCATCAACTTGGAAAGCCTATAGTTTTCCGTCTCTGGTCCTTCCAACATTCCTCTTGGTTGACCGAATGTCATTTATCTGTGCAACACCACTCCATCACTTTTGAGAAGTCAATACCTAGATTCAAATTATCTACAAACTCCATTATCTTCTAAGCGGTATAATCAGGCTTCTTTCTAAATTAAAAGGAAATGTATCCCTCCGAAGATCTTAGAATGGTTAAATCAAATCTCTGTATGTGTTAGATATTTTACACTCGTGTGCATATATGTGCCAAGAACTGCATTCAGTCTCTCCTAGGTTTTCACAGCTCTGGGCAGTTTCTTCAGACTACCCATCGCTCCAGCTGAGAGCAGTAAAACCAACCCCCAGGTCAGGTGGCAACAATATTATTAATCAGACCATTACCAGTCTTTGACAGTGAGACCACAGAGGCAACCTACATCCACGTGGTAAAAATAATGCCCCTTCCCTGCTGCCTTCCACTCAGACTTGGAGTGGATATGATGTTCCCTTAAGTTTTAACAAGGAAAAAAGAAGGCAATAATGAGCTGGAAATGTCAAATGTAAGTGCATCTTCTAGGAAAAGGCTGAGTAGTTTGTCCCAGTGACAGGCTTTCTCTGCTCAGACGTACATAAAGTTGGCTCCAAATTGAAGTTCTGTTTTCTAGAGCATAAAATTCTTGAAAGGTCAAGTTGGGTACTCAAAGGCAAAATGAAGTAATTATCTAATTAACTCAATTTGCTAGCCTCCCTAATTAAGATTTCAATGTTTCAAGGTAGCTTTAAAAAAAAAGTCATTACCTACATCATTTCCACAACTTTCTTTTCATTTTACCTGAGAAATGTGTTATTTTTGAAAATAAGTTTATGAATGTACTATCAAAGATTTTTCCATGCAATGCTTTAGGGGAGCGGCCAGCTTTTACTGGTGCCTTTCAATTTTCTCTACTGTTCTCAGTGTTTTAGCACAGTGCTGAAACAGCCTATTAAACCATTTACTGCATGTGAGAAGGGCACCGGGCAAATGATGGCTTCCACATTGCAGTAAGAACTCAAGCCTGAATCTGAGACGTCGAGAAAAACCCCAATCGACATGAAACCAATGAATCACGGTATGAGTGGAAAAGGCATTTCACTTGCTTAGCTGCAGATGTGCTGACCCGATCCTGGGCTTTGGGAAAACGTGAAGTCAACACTGTGAAATAACAATGGCACACATCAGTTTCATCACTTGCTAAAACTTTCAGTATAAACCTCAGTTTTGGCTGTCCAAGCGGAAACTTAACACAAGTTTACTTGAACAGTTCATTTTCTTTCTCTTTTTTTTTCTGCAATGGAAAATTATTTAGCAACTTGGACATAAACACTTATTATTTTAAAAAAGAAAATCTAGTAAATTCCTTTGGTAGAAAAAGCACTTCAGATGTAAAGCTCATTAGCTGGGCCCTGGTTATCATGGTTGTTTTTGTAGAATTCTTTATGGACAGCGAGATCCTACCATATTATTAGCTGTTGCCAACTCGAATGAGTATTATAAACAGGAAAATAAGATATTCATTTCAGGGTTATAACTAATAATGTGACACAGCACCACTTATTAAAAACACATGTAGGATCTCTAAATGGTCTTAAAAGGCCAGCATTAGGAGGACAGACAAGTCAAGGGCAGCATTTTCTATCCTTGATCTGAACCGCACTGATCTTTCAAGCCATGTGTTTATTTATTTTTTTTTTTTTACCAACATAAACACAGGGCTTTAAGCCCTGAGGGATGAGCATCATTTCCAACAGCTAAGCAGAGGGGATCCAGTGTGAAGACCTGAGAACTAATGAGAGAAAATGGGACCTGCTTAAAGTAATCATCTGAGCTCTTGAGAAAATGACGTGCTCTATTAAACTGGCCTGATGATTTTTTTCCTATTTATTAAACTGGCCCAAACTTTTATGGGTTAGAGACTCTTTTAAAACACCCCTATAAAATAAGTACACCACGCCGCCATGTACACTCACATGTCTGGACATCCCTGTCACATGAAACTTTGGTGCCTCTTTCCACACACCTGAACTGTGGCACTAGCAACCTTCTGAAGGAAAAGATACCGAGACAGAGTAAGGGAAACAACGTGTGAGACCCCGTTAGTAGACAGAGGTGCCTCTGAGATGAGGTTCTTAACATCTGGGTTTGTGTCTCCTCCAGACATCTTTGCCTGCCACTCCAATATCTGGTGATAAATGGTTCCTTAATTTGCACAAGTTTTCAATCGCCCTCGTAGGGGACCACCTTGAAGGAGCGAGTAAAAGGTTTAGTCATGGTTTCTATCCCACTATTCAAATTCAATACATTCCAGTTAAATCGACAATTAATAGGTCACTGCTAAAATAGCCGTGTATCAGTCCTGGTTAATAAACAATCCCCACAGTTGATAATGGGCCCTGTGTATTCAGCAAGTCCCTATATACAGTCAGCTCGGGCACTAAATCCCCTTTCAGGTGGACAGGGCTATATGGGAAGATGAGCTAGAATGAGTCTATAAAAGTCAGTTTCATTCACTGCTTTATTTTCAGTCAAGAGCTTTAAATGGTGTCCAGAAATTCACTTGGAATGTGAAGCAGGAGAAAAGACTGACACACAGAGCCTGGCTTTATGACCACACAAAAGGACAAATGACCCTTGCCCAAGCCCTCTCACTGTGCAATGGTCCCTAAAGTTCATCGGCAGAGTGAAAAATCGTGGTGAGGTCGCGTGTGGATGAGTCCAGCAAAAGTGAGGATTGGTCACGGGTCTGTCACCCATTGTAGCCACGTCCCAGCCGTGTAAAGCGCTCTGTGGGAAAGTATCAGCCCCCTAAAGAGAAGCTCAGAAGCCTGCAGCTCATTAAACGGCAGCATTTGCTGCCTCGCTTGTTGGGAGTCATTTTTTTGTGGGGCAACTGCTCTCCTGAAACATCCATAAAAACGCATGAACACGTACGGGGCGGTGGGGGTTGAAAACGGCCATGCGGCTGTGGCTCGGGACTCCTCGCCCTTGCTTCATCCACTCTCCCCTGGCGTGGGTGTGTACCTGTGGGAGTGCCTTCCTTCCTCTCTCTCCACGGCCTGCCTCACTCTAAAGCTCATCCTGTAGATTGGGCTGACATCCCAGGACACCTGTATGCACGGGAGTGTGGGCACCACGCTGCTGCTCTGTCCGGTTGGTTCCTCCTCCTCTTTGCCAGACACGGATGCATTTTGCTTTTAGAACGTCTAGAGACCAGTTCCCTGAAAACATTCCCTACAACCCCGGTCTGTTTTCCTCAGGAAGACAGAGACAAGCATTTACCTCCCTCTTTATAACCTCCAGTTTCTAAGTGTTTTTCTAGACCTGTAACTTTCTGAGTCTTCTGAAGCCGAATGGGAACGCCACACAGCCACTCTCTTTACCCACTTTCCCCCTTCTTTAAAAGAAAGAGCCAAACTGGTCCCTCTGAGATCTTTTATACCAAATGGAAAACAAGCCCTTGCCTTGGCCTGTCAGCTCCGGGCTTAGTGTGGCCGAAAACCCTCTCACAATCGTCCACTGTGCCGAGGTTTGATAAGCTCTGGAAACCTCCTGAATAGGGTCGCTGTGATTTTAAGTGAGGAATTAGCTCCTTGCCGCTGCCCTGCCAATTAGCTTCCCGGAGCACATTAAACCCTGCTGCTTCGGTTTACAGAATAACTGAGGCATTGCTGATGGAGCATTAAAACTTACTTGGAAAAGCTGTGGGGGAGGCGGGGCGCCTGCAGGACCCACCGCAGCACGCCGAGTAGAAGGGCAGAGCGCTCAGGAGGAAGGGTTTGGAAGGCACTGCAGAGAGAGCATGGATCTCATTGATTAACTGTTCCTCTGACACAGTCTCCAGACCTCCAGCTTTCCCCCAAGGCCCCGAGTAAAAGCACTCCGTGGCTGAACCTTACCTCGGTTCTAACTTGTGCCGAAATTAAAGTCATTTGGAAGTGTCAAAGGTCTTGCCAAGTACTTTCCTCAGGATTTGGAGGATGTTGTGGAAAGACTCAGGGCAGTGTGGTTGTAATTACACATAATGAATAGCGACTGTTCTTTTATACAAGGCGCACTAGAGTGATAGCATGCAACCGGCATCTGCAATGGTGGACTCGTCGGCATCCGCCCTGGCCAACATGGCAGCTTCTGGCCAAACGGAATTGCCAAGCTCAAATACGGCTAGCATGAGCAGGTACTAAATCTTCAGACAAAATTAATTTAAATTTAAAGAGGCTCTTGTGGCTAAGGATTACAACATTAAATGGCACGGTTCTAAACGTTCTACTTACCAAGAAACAATTTAAATGCCTGGCTTTTTGAAGAGATTATATCCCATCAGTGTTCATTTTCATGTTATATGAAAGATGTAGTTAACTGGATTCCCAAAACGGTAAGAACTAGTTTACTGAACAGTTCCTTAGTAAAAGTACTGTTTCTGATCCCGGTCACTTGTTTTAAAGTATGTAAGAACAATTACATTGCCTTTCAAGGTAAATCTAGTTACCTGAAAGCATGTTTACATTGTAGTGAGTCATCCCCTAATTCTGTCCTGTTTAGTTTACTCAAGCACATGATTCATAAAGCTGTAAAAACATGTTCATGGGACCCTGCACATGTGAGGAGGAGGTCTAATTGGGTGTCTAAACAGTCATGAGGATTTTTTATTATGATCATATATTGTTCTGACATTTTGACTACACCATCACAGACATAATAATCATTTGAATATAATATTCAAGAAAAATAATTGAACTCCATAAAAAAACAGCTATGAAGACTACCATAGACTCTAATAGGTATTGTTATTGAGAACTAAGTGCTAAGACTGGTTAAATGTCTTCTGCATACCGTGTCCTTTAATAAAATGCATTTAGTACAGTATAAATATGGGGGTCACCATTTCCTGAAGGTAGGCACCTGCTTTTACCCTGACATACAAAGCAGCATTACCTGACATATTATAAACAGTCAGATTTTTAAGAATTGAATAAATGATCTTTAAAATAAAGAACAGGAAACTTCCCAGGTCTTCTAAGGAAATGGGGATAAAACATTAACTTTATTCTGCTCCCCCAGAACACCTTCAAATATGGTATCTCTTGAGATTGATGACCTTGAAATCTAAATTTCAAATGAAAATAAAGGTTGTTTTTTTTTTTTTCTCTCTCTTGTGTTCAGATGGCAACATCTTTCCTTTTCTGGATCACACCAGGGAATCTTACTTAGATTGGATATGCCTACACATCTTTTTAAAGAACACTATTTTCAGACGTTCACTTTTATCAACCAAAAAAGCATGTATTTATTTGTACTGATTTCTTTAAAGGGTATGATAAGACAAATAGATTGCCCAAGAAAAAAAATATTTATGCTATTTGTAGAAGCCTGAGGGCCTCAAAATTGTAAACTAGTTAGAAACCAGTACCTATCCCTCCTATCACACAATGTTGAGATGTCAATATTAATGTTTTTACTTTTTAAATAAATTTCTAAAAAAAAGTTAAGTGTTCTTAAAATTTGAAACTAAGCAAAGACATGAAATGACAAATGATTTTGATTTTCTAAAATTAATTAAAAATAGTTTTATTACTATTATGAATTGTTCTAGTGTTGACCATAAACCATCACACAAATGGTAAATAATTTTATATGAGTTTTATTTACATTTTGTATTATAAGAGTAGTCCATGGAATCTTAATGTGGCCACCTGAACAAGATCTGCATAATGACACCAACTGACATTCCAACATGGATGGAGAAAATCTCACAAGGGCCCTACTCCTAAATGAAGAGCTACAGGCAATTGGCAGCCACTAAGTGAGGAAGAAGAGGTCTTCTCTAGGGACAAGCTGCCTGATGTGTTGTCCAGACCCAAGTGGTCAACCTTAAAGACACACAACGTATAAGCAGCACTGAAGGGACTCCACATATGTGTGTGTGTGGGTATCACAATAATAATTAAAGAAGTCATGAAGTTGAGAGGTAATAGGAGGATTTGGGAGTTGCTGAAGGCAGAGAGTATGGGCTGGAAATGATGTAAATACAGTAGCCATATACGAAATTCTCAAAAAAAAAAAGTTAACGAAGAGTATGGCATCTTTAAGTAAGTAACATTTCCATTACTGCTATGCATATATGAAACACTTTGAAAATGGTAATGTATTCCTAGGTATAAAAATGTTTTCAAACATTTTTAACTCACTACCTCTCCAAAATGAGCATTCTTTACATAATTTTAGGCTCTTCTTTGTTTTTACTAAGTAGGAAAAGAAGATTCAGCAATATTGCAATTACATACATAAAGTTAAACATTTACCATGTTATCTAGAAGCATCAAAACTGTGTGTGTCCATTTGAGTCTTGTTCAAGTATAGAACATAGAGCAAAACAGTGCAAGGTATAAATAAAGTGTACATTTTCCAATTCTAAAAAAAAAAAAAAATTCCAGTCTTATGATATAGCCTAACAATGGAAAAATAATGGTTAAAAAGCATTAGTTTACATGAGACAGGACACCAATTAAGCTCATGTGGTTTGAAAGCATGTGATCAGATGTTAAACCAGAAATGGTTTTAACTGAACAGTCTGCTATACTGCCATGCATTGCTCCATTTGAAATTTCTAAACAAAATGACACCCAAATCTGTAATTACAGGAATATAATCAAAGTCTACAGTAACAATTCTAATTGGGGCAATAGAAACTGGCATTCACGTTGTGACATGGCTAGACTAGCAGTTCTATTGTGCGGAATGTTTTCACCATTCAAATCATCTCTCGGACACACAGACTTAGCAGGAGATTAGTCAGCTCTTGATTGCTATACATAAATACACCTTATTTAAGCTGGTTTATGTGGAAATTGCTGTGAAATTCCAATTAAGTGCTCCTCTTTTCACATCTGACAGAAGTCAAGTACCAATCCATCTGAGTCTGCGACGGCAAGCGTGCTGAACGGTCATAGGCAACCCACATTTAAAATAGCACAAAGAGCTCAAAATATATGTCACACTTTTAATATTTGTAAACAGCATAGTTTTTTTTTTCAACGCCTAGAGGAAAAGGCAAACTGAGGCTGATGAGAACAAGTGTGAGGCTGACAGATGTGTGAAAACCTTTAAACCCTTAGCAACTGCTTTGAAGATGCTCTGGGGGAAAAAAAGGCAGGAAAAGGGCAATTTAATCCTCGATAAACATTTCAGATTCAATCACTGGAGGCTGGATGCTGTTATTTCACCATTTGTCACAGCAGGCTCCCTGGCTGGTCGCTGGAGTGATGGTCTTTGTAGAGTACTTGGCGTAGGCTGGCCCTGGACTGGTCATGAATTTAGCACATTCTCTCTCCACTCATTGACACTGGACTTCAAAGGGACAGGCATCTGGAATGTGACCGGATTCTTTCAAAAATGTTAAAAATGAGCAAGATAAGTCATCTTGATTATAAATCATCTTGATTTTCACATAACAACTGATTGTTAGCCAGGAGGGTAGGGACCTGACCAGTTACTAGCTAAGAGCTGGAGTCTAGAAAATGGAGAAAAAAGCCAATGGCCTGAGGTCAGGTGGTCCAGCTTTACTGTGCTTTATAAGTAGGATGCTTCTGAGTCCATAGCACACCAACACACCTAACTTCCTGTTTCTATGGGGAACTTCCGTTAGTAACAAAATAAATTAAACTTTTTGAACCTAAACTGGAACCCACCTGCATCCAAACAGCCTAAGTTTAAACATTCACACACAAAATTCATGAGCCTTTTGTCCACACTCTTTTTTTTATTCATTAAATGTATTCATTTATTTTACATCTTGACTGAAATTTCCCTGCCCTCTTCTCCTCCACACTCTTTTATCAGATATTCTGCTCAGTTGAAGAAACAAATTCACCACAGTGATCAATTACTTAACAATGTTCAGTTAAGCACTTACAGCTGATTTAATGATGAAATATTCTTTTAAAAGAAAACACTACTAAGCACATGGATTTGTCATTAAGTATCCCCCAATCTAAGATAGCTATTAGGCCCACTACAGAAAAAATAACCTTTAAACTTTTATTGTCTAGAACATTCCATTCTAATGGCTTTTTGCTATTTTCGTTCTTCTTTACTAATAGAGAATAACAATGCCCATCTAAACAGTGTGAAAGCAGTTCCTGCAAGATGTGTACTGACTGACTTAAGACCATGTTTCAGAGAAAGAGTACAAAAAGTCGCCAGTGAGATTTCCAAATAAATCTCAGGAACCATCACAATCGATGTGGATTGCACAGTACATTTGAGAAGAAGCGGGGAAAACTCACTTACTAAGCCAAAATGTAAAATCAACCAAACAAAAACGTGTAGAAAAAACATGATGGAGAATTAAATTTCCAACGTTTTTATGACATCCTTCAAGTGCCAGGTTCTCAGGCACTTGGAATAAAAAGAAATCAAAACTGCGACTTGAAAATAGCACACAGTTGAAGAGACTGTCTAGACTAGAGTGGACCCAAAGACAAAGCTTTAAAGGATGGCAAACCTCTGTCTGGAGCAGTCAGGCCTAAGGACTACCCATTCTTTAACAAGGCCTCCTGTGTGCTGTCACACAGCCAATTTGAAGCAATCCATTCGTGTGATCCGGTGGCAAACTTCGCTGTCGGTCAGCGGGGAAGTAAGAAAGTCCATCCCTTACGTTTCTGGTCCTCTGGAAACAGCAGAAGTGAGCAGTTTGGGTTTTTCCTCAAGTCTTTCACAGACAGAAAATAACAGTGTGTGAGGATGGCTAATGAGAAGGTATTCCCCGTGAAATAAATGCTACTTGCTTAATCCTGTCCTTTAAATCCATGCCCAAGATGAGCGGCATTCTACCAAGTGCTAAGCCTTGCATGGTCGGCTAGGACTATAATGACAAAAAGGGAAAATTCCTATTCCTTGAAAAACTTGATTTTTGTTTTTTTGTTTTTTTTATGAACTTACAGATTGGAGGTAAAACTTTCCCAGTACTCCAATTACTCTTGTTCTATCAAACCTGATGCATTCCCCAAGAAGATAAAAGTTAAGAATTTCATACTATTTCCCTAACCAATGGCCCTCAGCTATGAATATGCATTAGAATCATCTGGGATACTACTTTACACAAATACTGATGCCTGGGCCCCATAACTGGGTTAAGTCAGACTTGGTTTGTAAGAGGCCCCTTGTATGGTATTGGTTCAAAAACTCCACAAGTCATTATAATGTCTAGCCAGGATGACGTCACTGAAAAAAACATAAAACAACACCTAGTAGATAGTAGTGCTCAATTGATGTTAGCCTTTCCCCTGTCCAGATCACGTGTAAGTGGAGGGCAATACTAAGACAACATAGGAAAAGAAGCTGTATAGCCCAGACTTCTGCTGCAATATTTAAGCAAGTAGCTAGACTGTGTTACACACCTGTAATCCCTGCATTCTGAAATATAAAAATGAATAATATATATAATATATAATACGATATATAATATAATATATAATATAGTACACATATGAGTACAAATGAGTACTATGTATAATGTATACATATATATATGCAAATATACATATATAGCTAGTTATCTAGTTAATTAGGAAGGCCTGGCTAAGGGGGTCTTGAAGCATGAAAAACATCTTTGGACCTCCCTTTGAAAAGCACTCAGAGTAACAAAAAGCAGAAAAAGGCATTCTAGTTAGGAAAGGTCACATGTACAAAGGAATGGGTAGAGCAGGTTAAGGACACCAGTCTAGCTGCTGGGACAAGGTCAAAGGCGCAAACAGTACAAAATATAGCTAAGAACAGTTAGATGTACCTGCTGAGACGAAAGCCTTGATCCCAAAGCAAGTATTTTTATTCTAGCTCGAGTCCAAAGGGATGAATTTGTGTTTTCCAGACTAGCTTGGTAATAGGAAGAAAGCTACATTTGAAAATCTCACTGAACGGAGGGGGCTGGGCATTGCAAGTGTCCAAATGTCCTGTCGGTGACACCACACTGTGGCAACAGGTACTAATAAGAATATTTTTAGATACTTCCACCAACATCTTGATCCAAGATCAACAAGTGGATTTGCCTGGCTTCTCCTCAAGGCAGCACACTAGGTCTTGGTGACCCTTATAGGAGTCCAGGGTCACTCTGCTGTGTCACCATGGTCCATTACACAGCTCTAAGAAAGTGAGCTGAATTTGAGGGAGTATCTTGTTTTTTATACTACAAAGTATACACTAGACGGGAATACTATTAAGCAACGGCATCCACAGCTCCCAGAAGTCTCCCTCAGCTCCCGCTATTTATCACTCGTGATGGAATCCTACGCAGGTCTACTGCAGAAGCTGGCTCCCACAGGAATCATTCTACCCCTCTTGGCAGGTTTTAAACAGCTACAGTGGTGTGATAGGCTCCCTACTACTAAGAAGCGGAGTCAATTTGTTCATCCGGAACATCAGGTGGTCTTGGCGACTTTCTCAATCATGCTGTTGTTAGGCCAGCATCTTAGAACTTCCAAGACCTGCCATGTTTAGTTAGCGGCTCTAGAATGTCCAGAGCTCCCAAACCATGTGGGCTTTATTTTCAGAACTCTCTCCATTTAGAGCCCAGAAACCATGCAATAAAAAGGTCAAGACATTAAAGAATCCAAAGATGGATGAAAAGCTCCAGCTGAGCACCCAGTCACCAGCCAATATCAACTGCCAGCCATGTGGGCGGCACCTTGGACATGCAGGGCATGGAGCTTGGACATCCAGCTACAACCTCAGGACACTCCCAGTGAGAAACTCTCAGCTGAGCTCAGTCAGCCCACAGAAGGAAGGAAAATGAACAAACTTGTTTGTTTGCTTGTTTCTAATCTACAAAATGCCGACGTGGATTCTTATAGTATTTTACCTATAATAAACTAGAGGAAACACCTCTCACATCTTTTCCTGTCTCTTACCAGAGGGCTTTTGAGGCACATGCTTGAACGTTAAATGCTGATGGTAACCTCTGCCCTCATTTTGAAATGAGGCATCTTGAACCACTCTGGACTATACAATTAGTTAACACAAAACACTTAAATCTAGACCTTAAAATCATGGGTGGTTGCTTAGGGCTCAGACAATGATACAATACACTAAAATATCCTGAACTTGACATTTATGCTTTGGATGAAGGATTGGCAAACTTTCATGGACCTGAAAGTAAACATTCTAGGCTTTGTGAGTCATGCAGTAACTACAACAACCATTGAGTTTCTATTTATAATGCAAAGCACCTATAGAAAATACATAAACACAGAGTGCAATCATGCCCCTCCTTTCAAGGATTGGAGGGCTTTGTGGATTTCAGACTCAGTGTACCTACAGAGTTGTTGGATGTGCCTAGGTCTATTAGGAACCTGCCCGAAGTCGTGGCTTTCTTCTGAGGTACAAAAGCTTTGTCAAAAAGGAACTTATGCCACTGCATATTTTAATTTAAAAAGTATTCGAGACAAAGTGTTAAAAGAAAAAAAAACAAACAAGAAAATCGGAGACTTCAGTAGGATTTGTAAAAACATATCACACATTCTACTTCCAATGGTCACTTAGAATTAACAAAATTAAGGATGCTAAGATACTTGCTCACGAAACAGAAAACCAAAAGTCCTGCCCTCTCAGGGATATTTATTAAAAGAAAGTTATTAAACATTTAGCAATATACACAAAAAGGCTCAAGCTTCTTGGCTTCTTTTCTTTCTTCCTTTTTTCTTTTCCTTCTCCTAGATGCTGTAGTTCTGAAACAAAGGTCTAAAAACTTATAGCAGCTTTTTGATCTTTGACTTCAGAGAGAATTTTAGGGCCTAAAGTTTACTGTTCACATAACTCACAAAAATATGCCCCTGATCTATCCATAACTAATAGCCGGTTGACAAAATGAATAATACTATTAAAAAGGAAATGAGTTATGGTAACTTTATATAAAGTGATGAATCGCTCAGCATTGCCAAGTTAAGTACTGACTGGAGGCTACAAGGAATGAAAGGTGGAGATTTCATTAAACGTGGAAACATGACTGGAAGTAAAATAAAGTACATTGAAATAAAATATACAAGAGTCCAGTAAGCATGTTCCATGTTAAGGCAGAAATCCAATTTCTTACTCAGAGTGCATAAAACAGAAGAATGATCTAACAAAGTTTTAAATGAAGGCTCTAACAAGCATTCTTAGATAAGAATCATATTGTTTCAGTTTACCATTTCCCTTTTTACTCCTGGCAAATGCCAGGTGCATTTGAATGAAAACCTATTCACACCAACTTAAAATTTGTGTATCTCATTGTGTGTAGAAATGGGTGTGGGGAAGTGTGAGTCAGTGAAAACTCTGAAGAGTGGTGAATCAGATTTTTTAAAAG
Source organism: Peromyscus eremicus (assembly GCF_949786415.1). Classification (NCBI taxonomy): domain Eukaryota; kingdom Metazoa; phylum Chordata; class Mammalia; order Rodentia; family Cricetidae; genus Peromyscus; species Peromyscus eremicus. The sequence continues at coordinate 8,068,607 of NC_081436.1, read as the reverse complement.
ATGGTGCGGGGATGAAGATGAAGAAGAGTTCCCTATTATCCCAGGCATGATGGTGAATAACTATAACCTCCGCACTTAGGAGACTGAGGCAGGAGGAGCAGTAGTTCAAAGATAGATGTCGGGACAAAACAGAAAAGTTCTAGATAAAATAGAAAAGGTGCCAAGCCAGAATGGGCTATGCTGTGAGATCCAGTTTCAAAAATCAAAAGAAGTAAAATGGATTCTGAAGTTACAGGCAATGTCAACAATGCAAATTTGGTAGCTATGGTGGTCTGAATGTAGTTGGCCCCCATGATCTCACAGGGAGTGGCACTATTAGGAGGTGTGGCTTTGTTGAAGATGGTATGGCCTTGTTGGAGGAAGTGTATCACTGTGGGGCTTTGAGGTTTCCTATGCTCAGGATACCACCCAGTGTCTCAGTTGACTTCCTGTTGCCTACAAGATCTAGAACTCTCAGCTATTCCTCCAGCACCAAGTCTACCTGCATGCCGTCAAGCTCTCTACTATGATGATAATGTAAGCAAGCCCCCTCAATGAAATGTTTCATTTATAAGAGTTGCCATGGTCATGGTGTCTCTTCACAGCAATAGAAATCGTAACTAAGACAGTAGTTAAAAGGTGGATAGCAGAATAAAATAATACTCTCTTTAAAAGAGGGGCATATTTATTTAAACATTTTAAGAAAAATTTCCCTTGTGTACAGGCTTTTACAACCAAAAAATCAGAAAGAAATTTAGAACACAATTACTAAACAGAAATTAGGCACAGACAGTAGTCCTTTACCGACATTTTTACTTGGCTAAGTACAAACAACTTGTAGTAAACAGAGACTTTTTCTGGTGAGCACGAGAAGCCAAAGGGGGCAGCACAGGAGGAGGAAGACACAAATAGATACTGAAGACAGGGATACAGCGCTTGCCCAGCACATGCAGGGCCCTGGTAAAATCCCAGCCCTGAGGGAAAGACAAAAATCACCTTTGACCATTGCAAGTTGCCTAGCCCATGTGGCCTCCTTATCTGGCAGAGCCACGAACCTTCTGAATACTGTTTAAAATCTATGTAATATTCATAAAGTTCTGGGCATTCAAGCCATGGTACCTCTTAACCCCTGAAATCACTGAAGTAGGAACTACATGGAAAGTAGAACTAAAGCCTGTCTGCTGCATTTATTTCTGCTGCATTAGGAAATAGTAATGGCTATCAATACAAGTGTCCATTAAGATTCACTTGTCAGAGTAAAGTCATGCATGTTCACTGATGGGAGGTGCGTAGGTGCTGAGGTTGGAGGCAACTCAAATGTACACGGACCGTTTCCAAGTCAGATGCTAGTTTGTAAATAGTGTGGTTTGTTTCCATCAGCGTTAAAGTAAAGGACCTGTTAGTACTACTCATGATAAGGACTGCTTCTTGAACCTAAAGGTGTTGATTAACTTGGAGACTATGCAACAAAATTTGCTCAGAATTTTTCATGGGTTGTGTAAGTCATGCATGTATATGTTAACTACAAAGACATGCTAATCAGGTTATAAAATATGCAGGTATACTAAGAATATAGTTCTGTTATTCCCAGCAGAAGACGGCAGAGGCAATGGCCAGAGCAAGGGACTGCTTCAATGGGGTCATCAGTCTCGTTCTGAATCCCACATTCTTGTTGCCCTGGTTCTGCTCAGCATCATTAACATTCCAGGGTCCAAGGTTTCAATTTGCCAAAAACAAAGCTAGAGTACAGTTTATCAATAAAGTCTTCTGAACCATGCTTTGCCAAATGCCTAAAACAGTTTTACAGTCACGGTGTTGGTGTGTCTCAATGAAGGGAGAATAAAATGCCATTCTGAATGCACGACACAAATACAAGTAAGTTAGACAGAGTCAAGAATTAGTAGGCCAATGGTTTTCTGGATGACAGATGGATGAAATAGTCAGAAAATATGTTAAATGTTGACAGTAAAAAGCAACCCCAGATGAGTTACAGCAAAAAAAAAAAAAAAGGCACCAATTTTGCTTTTCTGGGCTACACAATAGAACATACATGTTAAGACAGCTTAAAGAATGTTTAACTTACTTACCCAAAATAAACATTTGCTTTCTAATCCTTTTAAATGCACACAAGTGGATTTAATAAACAGTAAGCTACTTTTGTATCAAATACTTTCTTAACATTTTAAACAAATGTCATTAAAATGCGAAGTTACCTGTTACATTCAATTTGAAGAGAATTGATGACCCAGCCATCAACAGGGAAATTCACAGGACAGTCTCAGAACTAAGAAAAATTCGTATTTTTTTCTTTCGTAAATTTCAAGATCCCCCTTTTAAGTATAAAGAGACATGAATATTCTAAAATACACATTATTTTCCAAATGATGAGGATAACGAGCTTTGGGGATATTACCTTTAATATTTAGAATTTCATTTGCAAAGCCTCCTGAGCCCCACTGATAAACTATAATGGGTCAGAGATACCTTTCTTTCAGGTGAAAAGCAGAGGTGACTCCTCATTACTGCTGTCAGTAAATGCGTCTCCCTCGAGCCTCCAGAAATGCTCTTTTGGTGCAGACAGCTTATTGCTTGGAGTCTCTTCCCCCAGAGTGTTCCAACTTGCTGGTTCTTGGGGACTGAGCAACGAAGCTCTGCTCTCACCCCTGACTAAGCAGCTGGAGCCCTTTCGCAGCTGCAGAATCTTTCCCAATTTATTCCCTGGGTTGAACTCTATGAGGTCTCCTTAGAACCAACACAAGACTAACCCAAGGCAGTGGACTGAAGATTGGGGACATTTTTTTTTCTCTTTCTGGAGTTTATACACGTTTAAAGTGGCACTTAGGACAAAGCCAAAATTAGCAAGTGAAATAATTTTATCATAGAATACAATCGCCATGCCAACAGCTACCTTCTGGCCTTCTATGAGGATTAAAGAAGCTAAGCATTGTGAAAATGATTGGACCCTGAGAGCAGGGACTGTCACTCCACAAGGGCAGAAATAGCCACTGCTTACTCAGTGGCTGTGCCAATCGCCTAGAACAGAGCCAGACGCGTGATGGACCCCAAGCTTTGCTGAACGGATGAGTTATATGGTGTAATTAATAGTTACATAACCAAAATAACGAAGTGAAAATACAAACAGTGAAACAGATCATCGATTTTAGACAGGGTGATCTATATAAAGCAACTGTGGTCATTTCTGACCAGTTCATTGAGAGTAGTCAACAAATTAAGGTCGACCAAAATAAGTGTAGTCAATGTGTTAAAATGATTTAAAGCACATTTTATGATTCTTCTCCCAGGTCGATATATAAAGACTCAGAACTTATGCTGAAGGGTTTGAGATGTGAGTCGATGGTAACATGCTTTGCCTACCATGCATAAGGCCCCAATTCAATCTCCACCACTAACCAAAACCAAAACAAACTGACACCTCACTGGTTATTTCCTAAAGAGATCAACTGTTATCTTTGGGGGATGGGGGGGGGACAGCTCTTCTAAAAACAACGCTACAGAATGTCAGTCACAGGCTGCCATGTACCTTGGTACAGCATTTGCTTGCACAGCATGTATGAGACTGTGAGGTCAGCCTACCGGTTGTGGGAGTGACATCGGCCACTCCCCCTCACCTGATCCCCAGATGATCCTTAAAGCCACTGTCACTTTATAGCTTCACAAGTGCTAGATGAAGGAGTTCCTGCCTTTACTAAGAGAGGGCAGCACCATTTAAAACGAAGACAGTGTTCAGAAAACCGCATTCGCTCCTAAATTCTACACATAAATGAGTGTAGATCCAGTTTTAAGCAGCATATTTTTGGTCACGGATTTACAGAGGTTTTCCCTCCCTCTCTTTACTTTTCTAGCTTGAAAATGTGGATGCTTCCTTCACAAAAAATGCATTTTGAAACAAAGGGTTGCTTGTTCATATTAAAATTAACCTAGGGGAAAAAAATGGACTCCTCAATGAGGATTGAAGTAATCATTTGGTAAAACATAAACTATAGTAGAATATTTCAAATTATGCTCTCTTAATTACTTTTTTAAAAAAAACTCACCTTTTTTTTTGCATTTGGACACAAGTAAGTATACCAAAATGAATATGTTCTTGTAAAATAAATAATGTTGGAAACCCCTTCTCCATTAATCACAATATTTGGAGTGAAATGGGTTTGTGTACCAAATTATTTTGTGGGTTACTGAGCTACCCATGCTAATTTGCACTTAGTTTAACCACTGAGAAGTCAACAAAGGTTACAGCTACATGATTTTGCACGCCTGAAACTCAGTCACCAGCCATTTCAGAATTCTTTAAAAATAACTTCCATGAACACAGTTCTAAACCTGCAAATCACCAAATTGTCTCGGAAAAAAAAAAAATGTGACTTGTGTGACATTATTTACTTATTTGTGGACACATGAACCTGTCTCTCACATTCCTAATCTGTAATATTTCAAAAAGAGCTACGTTCACGTCTCCTAGGCACACAAACGTTTCCAAGGCTCATAGACCCTGCCTTAAGTTGAGCTTGTTCCTCTCCCAGGGCGCAAGCGGCTTTCCCAGCACTTAGGTTCTACACTCTGTGGACGAGACCGGTGTTAATAATTTCATTTGTTCCGTTCTGTTAGTGGCCATTTCAAGTGAAAGACTAGGACAGGTTCTAAACACGCTAAATTCTATAAAGCCATTAGCAATAAATTTGATCTGGCAGTTTGCAGGGACAATGGAAACTGTTGAAAGGCGTGTTAGTCACTCCGGACGAACCCACCGGAATTAAAAGAATGAGTTAAGATCATCTAAGGATGCAGTAAATAATAATAATAATAATAATAATAATAATAATAATAATCCAGTTGGATCGCAGTTTTCCAGTCGCTTGGAGACTTTGTTACGGTCTGGCTTCAGCTTTATGTACCTTGTATTTAACTCAGCTGCCAGCAGCCTTCCATCCAATCCCACTAGTTAGGTTTTATTCGGTAAAAATAAAAATAAATACATACTTATATATAATTAATATAAATAAAATATATTCAAATATAAAAATTATCAATAAACTCAAAGTGCCCTTCTTTCAGTAAATTCCTATTTATAGGTGAACTTCCTACTTGAGTTGCCATTCAACCGTTTATCAGCTAGCTCAGAATGATGCATGCCTTGGCATTGATCTTTCCACCTCAAGAGATCCAAACTGTGAAAGTAAACAGAAGTCCAAAGTTTGTGCGACTCTTTTCAAACCATCGACCCCCAGCAAGGCAGCGGCAAGATTTCCTGTCCCTAAGCCCCGCTGCACCGCAGCGGAGATGCAGTGCTGACCTTGGGGACCAGAGCCAGGCAGCTAGAAATGCCAAACCCGGAGAACCCCGCTGAGATCAAACTGCCCTGGTAGCCCAGCCACCTGTTGAAGGAGGCTTGGAATGACAAGGGCTGGATGGGGTGGAGAGAAAAGATACCAGAACTGGTGTCCCCTTCCTAACTCCACAAGTGGCATCTGCACCCCAGCTCAGCCCGCTGCAGCGGGCCACCCGGATAGCACTCATCCGGAGCTGGGCGAGGCTCACCAACCAAGACTGGGCTTTTGGCTCAGGGTCCAGCGGCAGGACTCACCTGGGGCTGAGGTTCCCATAGAGCTGAGGCTCCCCTGGAACCAAGGCTCCCCCTTCCCCGGGCTAAGGATCCCTTGGGCTGAGGCTCCCCTAGACTGAAGTTCCTCTGGGCCGAGGCTTCCCTGGGCTGAAGTTTCCCTGGGCTCAGGCTCCTCTGGATTGAGGCTCCTGTGGGTCGAGGATCCCCTTGGCTGAGGTCCCCTCTGGGTCTAGGCTCGCCTAGGTCGAGGTTCCCTTGGGACCAAGGCTCCCCAGGGCTAATGCTCTCCTGGACTGAGGCTTGCTCGCCTGGGTCGAGGCTCCCCAGGGCTGAGATTCCCCTGGACTGAGGCTCTCCTGGGCTCTGCCTTGACCAAAGCTCACCTGGAGTTGAGGGTTGGAAGGCACTGTCTCGGTCCCCTGGAACCCGGCCGGGCATCTGGAAGGCCCAGCGCGCACCGTAGGGCCCTGCTGGGCACAGCTTGAGCGGCACTGGGCTGGCAGGCAGCGGTCGTAGCTGTGGACACTCGGGACCCGGCGCGGGGCGCGGGGGCGGGGGTGCGTGCGTGGGCCCGGCCCCTGCGCGCAGCAAGTTCTCAATCAGGAAACTCTTGCCCAGGCTGCCGAAGCCCGGCGCTGGGAGGCCGAGGAGTGCCGAGGACGCCACCACATCCCAGTAGGCTCCGGCCTGGGCTGCCACGGCGCTGGGCAGCATGGTGCGCGCCCGCTGCCCGGGAGCCGCGGGGAGCGAGTGCGCTGGGACGGGGACTGGGAAGGGATCAGGCAGGCGAGGTGCGTCCCTGGCCCTCAGCGGCGCCTCTGGCAGAGTCCCAGAGCAGTCTGCAGATCAGGACAGGGTTTTCACACCACCACGGAAGGTGTGTCCGGCCCATCCATTCATGTCATCCTGCCCACAAAGTGACAGATGCGGCCAACAATGGGGGCAATGAGAGTCCCGGCTCCAGCGAGGGGAGGGGACTCTTGCTGAGGAGGTGGGCGTGGAGGGGACGGGAAAGGGGCGCTGCCAATCTGCCTGCCAAGCCTTGACCCTGGTGCTGGAGCCCTGGGCTCTCTGGTATTGGTTATCATGAACTTCTAGGGGGCACGAACTGGGTCGCTGAAGCGCGGTTGTCATCAGGGAGAGTGGAAAATGTTGACATTTGGGTGTCATTGTTATACGGAGAAAGGAAATAGCTTTTCTTGGATATTTTGCAAAATTCGTTTCCAATGATTTCATGTCAGGCTCTCTTTTTTAGTAAGATACGTTTTAAGGATTCTGGAGAGAGGTGGCTACACCTACAGTCTAGAAGAGATGATGTTATCAGTTTTGATTCAAAGCAGAGCCTGGGGCTGAAGAGATGGTTTTCAATGCTGGCTGCTCCAACAGAGGTCCCGAGTTCAGTTCTCAGTGTCCCATGTACCTCCAGCTCCAGGGGATTGGATGCTCTCTTAGGGCCTCCACCAGCCCCTACACACAAGGGCACATACCCACAAAAGGACATCTAAATAAAGTATTTTTTTTAAAAAAGATCTTATTCTGTAACCATTGCCAGAGGGATACTTCTCTAAAGAGAGAGATAGAGACAAAAATACTACATTATTTAGAATTACACTGCTTTTTTTTTTTTTTTTTTTTTTTGCCTGAGAACTCAAGTATTTTTAGTTAACTGTTTGTGGAGACTGGACCAGATGGAGAGAGTGTGTGTGTGTGTGTGTGTGTGTGTGTGTGTGTGTGTGTGTGTGTGAGAGAGAGAGAGAGAGAGAGAGAGAGAGAGAGAGAGAGAGGCATTTTAACTACAAGACTTCAAAAGCCTCTGACTTTGGAAACTGTCAATGGAGTGTTAAAACTGTGACTCCAATTAACACTTACTCTCTTTCCCTAATTTAGATGTATTTATTTAGGATAAGACTTTATTAGAGTTTCTGCAGAGTTTGCACTCACATGTCTGGTTTTATTTCTTGCCCTAAAAATAATTTGGGCTTGGTTTCAATTTACTTAAAAGCCCGCCTTGAGTTGCCAGGTTAGGAAGTTAATTTTCCTTTTAAGATTTCATGTCTTGGGAGCTGTCAAGATGGTTTGATGGGTAAAGGCACTTGCCATCAAAAATGATGACCAAAGTTTGATCTCCAGAATCCACACGGTGGGAGAGGACTGACTTCCAAACTTTGTCCTCTGAGTTCCACACAACTGTCATGGAATACACACACACACACACACACACACACACACACACACACACACACTCTCTCCATCTGGTCCAGAAAGCACTCGTTTCTTGCTGTTGTTTCATCTTTTGGTAAGTTGGTTACTTTATACTTTACTGACACCAAATATGAACAATACTTTCTAAAAATCCCTCCTCAAAGATCCCCCTCAATAGCCAAATTCATAAAGCTGTCATTGCTTTCTAATATAGTAGACAGTTTTATCACAGTAGTAATGTGAGCAAAATTATGTGCAAGGCTGATGTAGATCACCAGTATACATTCACTTATTGATTTTAGTTAACAAGCCTTCACTGAACATTTAATATGTTTTGAGCATGGTGGTGGTCCTAGGAATATGTAGAAAAGCTCTAGTCCTCGCCCCATAGGAACTCTCAGCAAAGCAATGTACGAGGAAGGACTTCATGCCTGAGGGAATATGAGAGCTAGAACCTTCTGGAAGTCTCCCCAGAACTGAGTCTCCAAAGACTACAGTAGTATTTGAAAAGGAACATATGGAGTTGTGACTATTGAGATGAGGGGTGGAGTAGAAATTAGATGGTCACTGCCGTCCCTTCACAGTATCTTCCATCTCCTCTTGGTATTTGCAGGCAAGCTTGGTAGCCAACACTTTACCCATGTTAGCTCATTTATATCTTCACACTACCACGGGGTTGGTGCTGCTGCTCATCCCAGTGTTGCTGATGTAGCACAGAGACACAATTATCCTGGGGCTAAGCTAAATCCCAAGTGACGATTCCACAGCTTTGCTCTCAACCATTGAGTTGGATCACCTCCCTCTTCAGGAACCTAGGCATCACACTGAGTTGTCACCTGACCATTTCTTTGTGCAGGTGAGGATGAGAAGCAGGCCTTCCTTTTCCTTTCGTGGATAATAACAAGGAAGATCTGAGTCCAGACTGACGGTTGCATCAGCCAACATACCACTGTTGGAGAAATCTAGATACAAAATGACGGAATGTCATAAAACTGGTGACGAGAACAAAGAAATAGAAGGGACCAATGGTGCACACGTTCAGTCTGTGACTGGATGATGACAGAGCTCTGATGTAGGGTGGTTGCCCACTCCCCAAAGGACATTTGGTAGTTTCTGGAGATTTGGGGGACTGCCAGAACACGTGACAAAACTGTCTACTGGCATAAAGAGGTGAGGGATTCTGCTAAGCATCCTACAACGTTCAACCTAACTCCCACAGCAAAGAGTGGTCTGCTCTAATACCCGCCAGTGCCACAGCCAAGAAAGCCTGATTATGAAGGACAAAGAGATCGACAAGGTTGCTTCTGCTTCTTGTGTTTGAAGGTTCAGAAACAACTCTCTTGGGAGCATGGGGATTTGTGGGATGGGGATCGGGTTTTAGATGGGGGAGGTGATCAAAAATGTGGAGAGAGTGCTCTGGTGTTTGTGAGGACTTCTGGGGTGAATACAGGGTGAGAAGAGAAATGTATACAGAAGAAAATATGGGGAAATGCCAACATTTAAAGAGACAGAAAACCAAACAGCAGCTATGAGCAAGCCTGAAAGCAGCAAAGACTTGAAGACAGAAATTGCTATGGTAGAAACAATGAGGCCACGAGAACTCTGTCTTTTGTTTGTTTGTTGGTTGGTTTTGTTTTGTTTTGTTTTTCGAGACAGGGTTTCTCTGTATAGCTTTGCACCTTTCCTGGAACTCACTCTGTAGCCCAGGCTGCCCTCCAACTCACAGAGATCCACCTGGCTCTGCCTCCTACATGCTGGGATTAAAGGCGTGCGCCACCACCGCTCAGCTAGAACTCTGTCTTTATGAATACGTGAGTACTTATTATGGAAAGACTGGAGGCTTCACGTTCTCTCTATATATCCCTCACCCTCTCTTTGCCTTTCTGCCTCTGTAGCCTCCAGCACTCTGAGAACTATGTCTTTTCTTTACAAATTACCCAGTGTGTTGTGCTGTTGTAAAGTCTAATGGACTAAGACAGAAACGAAGAGACAATGATGTCACTGAAGATGTTTCAACAAAGAAGGATGGGAGGCCTTGGCAAAGAAGGACTGTATGCTTAATACTTTCCTTTATCAAAAACTCAGCCAGAAAACAATGCGTCTATCTCTCTTGCAGGCTGGGTCATGGCTGATGAAAGCCAGGTAGAAATGATTCATTTTCCTGCCCTCTTGTCCTTGTCTAACAATCCACATGCTCTTTACTCACTTTTGGATGTAGAGGTCCAGCTGAGGACCATGAGTCCCTAAGGAATGGTGATGCCAAAGGTGGAGTTAGCCTGAGACCTTCCATGTCCACCGAAGACCAATGAACAACTGTACCTGTGGGTCAGGACCATTGTGAAGAATGACTGATTGAGTACCACTGTCAAGACTTAGTGATCACTTTTCAAAGTGTATCTTTGACTACTCTAATTCATACCCCAACCCTACAAATGCCCCTTGGACCACAAGGAGCAGCTTAATCCTTAGAGACTTAAGCAAGAACTTTTTTCAAGAGGAAGAAAGCGTTTTGTTGAGAGTTAACAGAAGGGAGGAAAGTGCTAGGGAAGAGGAAACGGGAGAAAAGCTAAAGGGACTATGGGATTAACTTCTTCGGGGAGAACCACCAAAAGATCAAAAACATGCTTCCATCCAAGCACAGCTGGATGAACCGGTGAGTTTGCATAGGGTTACTTTCAGGGGCACAGGTTAGGAGATACTTATAGAAGCATGTGCTGTTGAAGACAAGTCTGTTTTCTTGCCAACAACTGCTAACTACTTGTGTATTCTCAGGAAGAGTGGGGCTTCATGCTACTTGTGAGGCCCTCGGTAGGACCACCTCACGAGACCTGCAAGTCTTGCTTTGTGAGTCCATGGGCCATATGTCCCCTCCATGAGGGAATGGGAGAAGGTCCAGTCTTGTGAGGCCCTTGTGTGTGTAATCACAGCTGCTGATCTCAGTATGGTAGTAGCCACGCAGGGACCCAACACAGCGATCCACCACTTGTGGAGTAGAAAAAAGAGATATGTATCTATGATTGGGGAAAAAAGAGGTCATTCTGAAGTGAACTGAAGTAGAGCAGAGATGGAGTTTGATAGAATAAGGCCCTTGTCCTTAAAGAGTGAGAGAGAGCAGCATCCACAGTTCAGGTGGGACGATTTAAATCGGGGGAGAAGGAATCACATTGTACTTGCATGAGAGAAAATGGGGAAGCATAGATGGATTCCGGGATGATTGTTTGTGGTGTGGCTACTATCTCCTTGGTAAAAGAGCTATGGAGAGGACAGAGCATGTGCTAAGAGCTGTGTGTGAAAACGACCTGTTCCTGGTGCTTCCTCTGTGTAGTGGGTCTGTTTCCTTTACAGTCCAAACTAATGGGGCTTCCTTTTGCTCTGCACCAGACACTCTCCTCAGTTCTGTTTCTGGGCCCAGTCACAGTATCTGTTTTCCTCACTAGATGAGAAGCGACTCTTGAAAAAGCACTTGAGAGCGTAAGTTCCCTGTGCTTTCTTGAGAAGAAACCTGGTAGACGGAGATGAGAGGAAAGCAGGATCATCTCAAGATCCCAACCGATGACAGTTGCATGAGTCAGCACAGCCCAGAGCAAAAGATCTAGCCCATGGACCCAAACTCGTGAAAAACAGTAAATGATTACGATTTTAAGCCAGTAAGTCGGGGGTGGGCTGTTACTCAAATTGTACTGAACACTCAGGATAATGGTTTTGCCTTCCTTGGAATTGGGATCGGTTTCTTATTGGTAATGATGTATTTATCCCTCACTTATAGAGCTGCTGCACGGTGTTCTGCTTTAAAACATCTTCGCAATGATGCCACTATTGGTGGAATCGAATTACAGTCATGATTAGCATGAAGTTCAAAATGAGGCTATTTGTTGAGGATAGGAGCAAGAGGGTAGAGTCAGTGTAAGTGAGGAGAGGTGGGAGAAGCCTGGCTAAGGCTTGAGAACATGAGTTTGTAGGAGGTTTTTCAATGAGCCATTATAGTCTTATCTTCTTCACAAGTTGAAGATGGAGTGATAAACTACCCGTGGTGAGTTCTTCTAGTAAGTTATGTTTTCAAAGGGACCTAAATAACACAATGTGTCACTGAAGATAAGGATCTTACAGTGTAGACTGGGGAGGGGAACAGGAAAGGCAGAATACATCCTGGACAGGCAGGGGCCAGTGATCTCAATGGGACACAGGCTTTGTGTATCAGGATACACCACCATAAAAATGATTATTAAATAAATGGTTATGATCACCAAGCACTAAGATTATCAAAACTTGTGGCTAGGGACTCATTAGCCCAACCAAGGTGGAGGAACCTTCTAATGGACCACAGGGACACATTGTCCCACTGTCTTTTAAATGTTTGTGGTTTTATCCATAGATTTGCACTGTTCCTAACCGTGGTCAGAGAAGCTTTGTATTTCTGGGCAGAGGTTAATGCAGAGACATGTAACTGTTCTAAATACTGACACTAAGCAACTGTGAATGCTTCACTATAGATGGAACATCTGTATTGACACTCTCTACCCCTACCCCAAGGCTGAGAGAACATCATGGAAGAGGGAGTATAAAGAACATAAGAGTTGTGGGCTGGAGAGATGGCTCAGAGGTTAAGAGCACTGGCTGCTCTTCCAGAGGTCCTGAGTTCAATTCTTGGCACCCACATGGTGGCTTACAACCATCTGTAATGAGATCCGGTGCCCTCTTCTGGCATTCAGGCATACACGCAGGCAGAATACTGTATGCGTAATAAATAGATAAATCTTTAATAGTTAAAAAAAAAGAACATAAGGATGTAGCAGGAATCTTAAAAGTTCTTATTAATAAAACAAACTCAAGGCCAGTTATTGGGTTGAACACTGGAAGATCAGAGAGACAGAACAAGCCACAGCTAACCTCACCTGGCCAACTTCTCAGTTGATCCTGTTTCCTCAGACTGGAAGCTTCTGAGTCCTCATCCAAATGGCTCTCAGCTGAACTGTGCTGCTAGAAAGCCTGAAAGCTTAACCAGCCAAATGCTTCTAAGTTTCTGGTCCTCACACCTTATAAACCTTTCTGCTTTCTACCACCACTCCCTGGGATTAAAGGCTTGCTTTCTGGGATTAAAGGCGTGAGTCACCATGCTTGGCTGTACCCTTGAAACAGGGATTTCTGCCTCTGGAATGCTAGGATTAAAGGTGTGTGCTACCACTGCCTATCCTAAGTATCTAGTGGCTTTTCTGTCCTCTGACCCCAGATAAGTTTATTAGGGTACACAATATTTGGGGGAACACAATACCACCACATAAGAGTTAATGGGTGGGCAGGAGAGCTGTGAAAGGGTACTTACAGCTACTGTGGTTCTGTGCACAAGATCAAACCAGTTAAAGGTTCCAGCAGGGAATCGAAAGGTGTTCCCAAAGCCCCGCCCCTAGTTGAAGAGCTATATGCAGTTGATGGCTACTATGGAAAAGAATCTCTTTTCTTTAAGGAGTGGCAATAACAGGCTGCCAGTATCCCATTGAATAACCCCACAGCCATGGGCAAATGCACAGCACTGTTGAGACTCAATGGGTTATTTTTTCAAAGAAGTTTTGAAGCTAAAAGGAGATATATTAAGACTAAGATTCCAAAAGACAAAGCAGTTTGAATTAATGAGACTGTTCAGTGTACAGTCAAGGGAGTAAGTGACAGCTAAGGTTTCCGGAAGTGAGAGACATCGGGGGTCAGGCATTAGATGAAATATCCCTGTAGAAACTGAGTCACCAGGGATGCCCTGCCAGCTTTTTTACACATGGTAGGAAAAGCAGGGTCCATGACAGCTCTAAAGCTTCAATCTCAATAGATGGTTGGCAAGTTAATTTTCTCCATTTGCAGTTCAAATGATGTTGGCAAAAGCTTTGATGACATGTCTGCACTGGGACCTAGAGAGGCAGCCTGTGATGACTAGATATAAATTACTGTTGAGAAAAACCACAGTGTCCAAAGATATAGTGATGTTTATTTCCCAACAATGAAACAGAGGTTGGTACATTAAAACAAACAGCAACTGTGTGTGCACTGTGCACTGCATATGCAAGACTGTAATGTCATCTCTACATGATAGCTGTAGTTTAAAACCTCATCTGTGGCTTCAGGACCCACCCCATAACACATAGAGACACATGCTCAGAAACGTCTGAGTCCACTTCTGTGACACAGTGAGCTTGGAAGACCTAGTCACATAAGACAAAAGGAGACCAGTCTAGGAGCACATCAAAATGGCACAGGGACCAAACCAAAGGATCTCCTACTGGTAGGATCGAATGACTTCTGTGTTAAAACAAATATTGACTACAGTGATCTGAAGCACACCAAAAGTTAAAAAAAAAATCTGTGAGTTTGTGATATTTAATAATAATAATAATAATAATAATAATAATAAACAATAACAATATTAAAACTTACCACTTCCTTTGCAGTTTTGAGTGCTAAGATACTAATTCAGTAGCACACACACTAGAACATTATTCTGTACCTTAGCATAATCAAGTAATTGATAATGGGCAACTACTCCTTCACAGAAGACCCTTTATATAAGATAACAATGCAGAAGTAATGACAGAATTAGAGTCTCATCATTACAAAAAAGAAGGATGAATCAGGCATGTGATGACATTTGATGTATGAGTCAACTTTGTCTTATAAGACAATGCCAAGTTATATGTTTCCTGACAAAGGCCCAGTAGCTGGCCCTTCTGTCTACAGGCCCTTCCCCAGTTGTGTGGCTTATTTTGGCCAAGTAGATAGTAAGCTTGAACTTGAGAAAGCATTAGAAAGTTTCTTCTCCCATCCTTGAACCTAAGCATGGGGTGACACTCCAATACAAACATTACATGTACATGGTACAGAACTGATCCAGCTGAGATCATCCTAAATCAGCCAGATCCCAGTCTCTTATGTAGTCTTGAGGAGAAATTTAAATGATATTTGAATCTGACCATACCTCTTCAAGTAATGCATAGAACAGAAAGGCATATTCGTTCCTTGGGGAGACAGTCTCCAGAGGCTACAATGCGGGACCTTCTAGGTAACAAATAACCAATTTCTTGATAAATGCTGAGAAAAAAAAGGATAGAGACTTGTTATAGATTAAAGAGATATCTGGGATCCTTTGATAACGTGAAACAGGTAGGCTTGGATCCTCACTGGAACAAATTAATGGTTAAAAAGACAATTGAGGACACTTGAGCCTTGATTAAATATTTGATGCTATTAAAAACTTACTGTTTGGTTTCAGATGTAATAATGTATTATTTTTTTAAGAGTCTGTGGCAAATGAAGGGGTGTGTGTGTGTGTGTGTGTGTGTGTGTGTGTGTGTGTGTGTGTAGCCAAAACAATTATGTTCCAAACTAATCCACATGGCTTAGTTTGGTGAAGTGATCAATGAAACAGGAAATTCTCTGATTGTTGAAGTGAGGCAGTGCTTTGATCCATTAAACTGTTTTCTCTTCTTTTGTATATTTTTAAATTTTACACTATAAAAGTAAAAAAGAACTTTTTCAGCTACCAACTATTTCCCCCAAGTAGCTGCAACTAACAGTTTCCTGTATATGTTCCCAGATTTCCTTGATCACACATGATGGCAAATCCCATATAAAGAAATATGCAATCACTGTGTATAAGACAAGGTTAAATTAAATAAAGTAATTCCCACAGATGTTTGTTTGCCTATGAGCAAACATTCTAATATTACATAAATAAATGTATAATTAACTGGAACGGACATTTGGTACCTGCAATCTAGCCTGTCAAATTCAACATTTCACTAAGATATTAAAAGTACACACAAATATTTTTGCATTAGTAAAAATTGTCTACAAAAATACATACCCTTTCATGAATCAAATAAAATGTATTTTAGAATCATGGATAGACAGGCCTTGAAGATGTATTTTCACCCTTTACCAAATGTCTACTTAGTTAATTGCGTAAACCAGTCTTCTGCAGAATTTGCCAAGCCAGATCATTTACCCTTAAAATGTACCTGGCCCAACTGTCTGAGCCCCCTGCCCCGGCCATGGCTACCTCTTCACTAGCGGAGTCTTTTCAAGTGTCCATGGCTGCCCCGGGGAAGGCTCACTCCACATAGCTCTGTGCAATCAAATGCACGAATAATTCCAGATTTTCACAGTTCAGCGTCAGCCTTGCCACCAATGTCTTGGCACAAAGCAAAGCATTTTCGGCATACATGGGACAATATCTGATCAAGAATTTGAAATGATGTCTGTCTAAGTTCTGACAAGAATGTAATTAAGAGAAACCACACTTGACAGTATGTCTGAGGAAGACAATCGTTTTATTGTCTGACTGGTGCGGCTTTAGTTGGTCTTCAGTCTTGCTTTAGCTTTCTAGAACGCTATGTATCTGCGCCATCCTGAATAATTAGAAATCCGTCAGCCTAAGGAACTGGTCTGCACAGGCTCATTATTGAGCTCCAGGTTATACAAACCTTAGGGCTGGTTATTTGTAATAATCAAGAAGTGGCTACTACAGAAGTTGAGGTATTTTTATCTTCGGTTAACACCAGAAGATTGTTATTCATGACCACAATGGACATTATAAGTGATTTTTCACTGTTATGAATAGTTAAAGTAGTAGAGAAATGTATTCCCACATTTATACAAAAGCCTATAGATTCTGGAGTGGAGCCCCATAGACTAATTCTGAACCAGTCTTACCATCAAAAAGAGCATCTGCCCTTAAAACACCCAGGTCCAATCTGCCTTTGGAGCACACCAGTGCTCTTGGCTTGGCTGCTGCCTGGTTACTAGTCTGTGGAGAGAAGCCATCTCTCCTAAACCCACCCAGGATATTACATTATCCTGGACTGTCAACTGCGCCACATGTCCCCAACAGAATGTTTCTCACAGTGGATGGACTTGGACGGGTGAGAGGCAAGGCATCATAGAGTTCATAAACAGTGTGTACTGTCTCTGTGACAACTTGCACATACATTGTTGAACTACAGCATGGAAGTCAGCTTCAGGGCTGTTTTTACAACTGGTGTTAAGTCTATGAGGATTGCCTCTCTACGTGGCAGCATCCTTGCTTATTAGAGACTACTGACACTTAAGGAAGAGAACTCCATAGTTGAGAATAACTAAATACACTCAGGCCACTTTGTCTTTCTTTTTTACATAGTAATTATTGTTGTTGTTGTTGTTGTTGTTGTGTGTGTGTTTCACACATGCCAATGTGAGATTAGAAGACAATTTGGAGAACTTGGTTCTTTCCTTCCACCACGAGGGTCCTGGGATCGAACTCAGGTCCTCAGAAGAACTTCCATGGTCTGTGCTGAAATCTGGCTCCTGCGGATCAGCCAGGATGCAAGCAATGGGCAGCATCAGCCACCTGCTGAGAAGGGGGAGAACACTTGCCTGGCACACAGGTTCCTAGTCCATCTCATCTTTGGGCTGTAGAAGCAGACTGGATTGAGATCACACTGGGGCTTTGTACAAAGCGCTATTCCTGGTTCAACATGGAACCTGTTCAGGGCCTAAGGATGCTGACTGGAATGTTAAAGTAGCCTGGATGGCAGATTCTGATCGTCTGTACTGGGTTTGTAGCAATGACAATAGACACGGGGGAGTTTCACACCTATCTCGGTGGCACAGAGTCCACTGTTCTCAATCCAGCCTGAGAAAATCGTGCCACTCCCAAGGAATGGCACTTCACTGCATCAGACCATGGACACGGTGGCTCCTGCTGTGCTCCAGCTACCATCTAGCTGAGCTGACGTCAGTGCTCAGTTCCGGGAACATTCTTGGCCTGTGCTTCTCAACTGTTTCTGTTCCCTCACCTTTACAGCTTTAGGTCTTTTATTTATCTTTATGGTTTTGTGCTATATTTATCAATTTAGTGTCTCCTCAAGTTCCATAAGCAATAAAGAAATACAGCAGGAAGTTGTGTCTCTGGTGTTGTCTGTAGCAGCACGTTTGTAACCATTTCACTAAAGTCAGGACGGCAATAACTGTTCGGGCTTCATTTCTGTGAGGAAAGAGGGGAGGCATATTTTAGCCAACAATTCCAGGTTTTCATCCATCATTGCAGATAAGTCAAGGCAGGAACTCGAAGCAGCTAGTCACCTCACACCCATGAGCAGAACAAGAGCATGCGTCCTTGTTTGCTTTATTCTCTTACACAACCCAGGATCCCCCCAGCCCAGGGAATGGTGCCACCCATAATAAGATGAGTCCTCCCACATCAATTCATTTAACTAAGGCAATCTCCCATAGATATGCCCATAAACCAAGGCAATGTAGGCAATTTTTCATTGAGATTCTTTCCCCAGGTGATTCTACATTGTGTCAAGTTAACAACTAAAGCTAACCACTACAGTAACGACATCTGAAGGCATCTTTCATGTCCCCCAAGTTACCTGAAACTGTGCTTGGAAGAGAGCAAAGGCTTCTCACTGCCCCTGTCACATGGAATCTGTTTAGAGAACCCTAACACTGAATTACCGACCTGTCACTGAAAAGGCTCCAGTGCCTGATCCAACAATCAGATGTGTTTTTAAAAAGATGAGCTCATAAGGAACCTGTCCTCAACTGAAGGGTAACTAAGGCAGTTGTGTTAGTAGCCTTTCAAGCAACCCACTGGAAATTTAGCTGATGTAACCCACTCATGGAGTTATGCATCCCAGTAACTCCTAGTGGTACATTCTCTTCCCAGCCCAGCACCTACAACTGAAACCCTCAGGCAGAATACTTCTCATTCTCAAGTTCTTTTCCCTCCAAAGAGAAGAAAACAGCCGGGCAGAGGTGGCGCACGTTTTTAATCCCAACACTCGGGAGGCAGAGCCAGGTAGATCTCTGTGAGTTCAAGGCCAGCATGGTCTACAAAGCAAGTTCCAGGAAAGGCGCAAAGCTACACAGAGAAACTTTGTCTCGAAAATCCAAGAGAGAGAGAGAGAGAGAGAGAGAGAGAGAGAGAGAGAGAGAGAGAAACATACTTCAAACACAAGGGCAGTGGCATACTGAGTGTCAGTAGTCATCCGCTAAATTACACAATTCTATACTAAATGTTCTCCAGTTCCCCCACACACACCCTGCCCCCCAAATAGTCTTGCGTCTGGAATAAATCCTAGCAAGCTGGATCAGCCCTGAAAGGCATTTGCAAATGCTTCCCGATTTGACCTGGCAGGACTCCGACTCCGATTGTCCTCCTTTTCCTGCACATGTCCTTTCTGGCTGGCCCTGTGTGCCTTTCAGTGCGTCGTTTTGCTGTGCCCTGCAAGCTCTCTTTGCCGAGTCTTCTCTGTAACTGGGAGCCTTCCCAGTTTCCTTCCAGGCCATTCAGTTCTCCTGGCATCACTTTCTCATTGATCAATTCGAACCAGTTTCTCCACTCCTGCCTCTTGGCCCGAAGTGGAGTGTGGGAGGCGCCTGCAGGGTTTTGAGGAAGCGACTCGGGATGCTGCGAGCAGAAAGCTTTGACCGCTTTTCACCAGCCTGTCCTCAGTCACAGGTGCCTCCTATTCAAATGGAAATCTCACCAAATGTTCTAATCTACCCTGAAATAGTACTTAGGAAAAAAGCAGGGATACCGGGTGAATTATGAATTTCATTAGATTTACAAAAATAGTCTCTTCAGATGAATGTTGTTTTATATTTACTGCAAATAAATAAATAAGTAAAATATGCAAAAGCTAATCTTTTGGGGGGCAGTTCTAAGGTGGAGGCTCTCCAAAAGTATTTGGGTTCCTCTTGCTTTAGAGCAGGGGTTCTCAACCTTCCTAATGCTGGGATCCTTTAAGACAGTGCCTCATGTTGCAATGACCACCAATCATGAAACTGTTTTCATTGCCACTTCATAACTGCAATTTTGCTACTGTTACGAACTGTAAATAGCTGTGTTTTCTGATGGTCTTAGGCTACCCCTATGAAGGGGCCATATGACCCATAGGTTGAGAACCACTGCTTCAGGGTATCATCTTGCTGGTAAGCATGTGTCACACTATATAATAGATGCTGAAGAAACATACACAACCTCCGACATCTATTTCTAGCCTCCCAGTACTCTGTTGAGTTTCTCAGCTTTGATTTATTAGGAAACTCCATTATGTGCAAACCACAGTGTACCACAAACTTCTGAAGTGAGCATCATCTGACAGCCATTTAAACTATAGCATACATTTAAACTACAGTGGGCATCCTTATAATAGTCAAGTGCCCTCCTTTTTTTTTTTCATACTCAGAGATTATTCCACTCTTCCTTCATGATTTCACCCACTGACCTTCCCCAATCCCACTCCAGTATCTCTACCTCAACTACACATTCTTCCTGTAACCTAAATGTGTCGCTGTTTGGCCATGAACTTGCTAAGTGGAACACTAACGCTTTTCATTTATTCTGAAATTACAATAATGTATTGTTAAAAATGTGTTCATGGTGACTTGATAAAGCATGAGAAGGAAAACGGTATTTAGGACTGTCAAGTATTAGGATGACAACTGGCCCTTGAAAGAGGGAGAAGACTCCTGTAGAGTGTGACCAAGTGGGAAAATACAGCCCAGGGCCAGGCTGAGGTGAACGGACTAAAGAAGAGCACCAAGAGGAAATACAAGATGATGACTGAACAGCTCTCATGGAGTCTTGCCAGAGTGACCAGCTACCTGTTGATGAGTGGTGGTGGTTGAGGACAGATAGACAGACAGACAGACAGACAGACACACACACACACACACACACACACACACACACACACCAAGGCACCAGGAATTTGAATGCAGCAATCTGGGGTGTTCAATTATGTGTAGCCTTATGCGGACTCCAACCACAGCTCCTATCTGATGAAATGTATGTGAGTTCCCAAGAGGACTGTGCAGTCAACAGACAAGACAGGAGAGGCCAGAGCAAACTGTGCTTTAAGACACTGAAATTTTGGAGTAGGTTTGTTCCATAAAATAGAAAAATTCAATTTTATAAGAGCTGTAAATGTCTTGTAAATTGTAAATAACTGTAAACATCTCATGCATTATTTACATCCATAACTGTTTTTAGAATGTTGGTGTTTATCCAGATCCACTATTGAATCCTTTGTTTAACATACTGCTATAACACAAATAGATTTTTACATTTTTTTATACATTGATGGATTGATGGATTTATTGAACGGTTGGTTGGTTGGTTGATTGGGGGACACACATGCCACAGTGCTACATGTGGAGGCCAGGGGACAACTTGCATGAGTCATGCTCAACCGCTACCATGTGGGTTCCTGGAACTAAACTTGAGTCACCAGGATTGGCCACAAGCACCTTTGCCAAGCGAGCCCTCTCTCCAGCATTTTTATGTTTTGGTGTTGGTAGCTGTTTTACAGTATAGCTGATTTCCTTTTGAATCCTCTTTTTTTTATTTTTTTATTTTATTTCATTTTACTTTATTTTATTTTATTTAGAAACGATGTCCTGAGAACTGCACAAGCTTTAATAGACCAATCAAAAGGTCTGTTAAGACAAAGACAAACCCAGTTTCTGAAACAAAACCAACTTTATCCTGCACATTGCTGTATTTAGTTTATGAAATTTTTGGCTAGGATTTTTTTAAATGGATCTTCATGAGTCAAGGAACACAATAATTTTGTGTTCCTCTGCTTTTTGATGGTTAATTGTGCTAGTCTCCAGAGAAGATTCAAGAGGCCACTTTCAGGAATGTTTGTAGGTGTTTTTCTGTAGAAGTGAATAGATCAGCTGTTTCCTGGACAGAGATTTGCACTTACTGGTTCAATTTCTTTAAACTGAATTAATTTCATATTTATTGCCATAAATTCTGGGGTTTTTGTTGTTTGTTTATGTCTTTCTTTGTTTGTTTATGCCACTGAGCTCCATTTCCAAGATCCTAATTTTAGCTTTTTGTGATTCTGTCATACGTATTTCCTAATGGCTGCAAATTATTTATTATTATTATTATTATTATTAATTATTGTGTATAGCTCCTAGTTATACTTTTCTCCTTTCCTTTTATTAACATATTTTTTTAATTATAGGATTAAATATTTGGCTAAATAATTTTTTCTTTCTTTCTAATGTATTTAAGGTTAGACTTAAGAATACTAATAAATTCTTAGGGCCTGCTATGGTAGGGTTGCTAGGCTCTAGTGGAAACATATTGTCCTGGTTGTTATTGATTGTGTTTTTACTCCTGCGTCTAGACATCTGGGCTTGGGAAGATTGTAAATCTAGGTGCTGATATCTGGTCTTGTCTTTGTTGGGTGAGTGTTTTGTTCCTTGGTTTCCATTGCCCTCTCTGGTTCTTAGGAGAGTGTAGTGGCTGTGCATTGCCTAGTAGGGAATTCTTCTGGGATCCTGATAGTTGTGGCCACTGGGGGTTCTGGGTAAAATATGTTCCTAGGTATTGGGAGCTGATGGTTAGGAATGGGGATGGGCTGGGGTGCTGAGGAGGTTCACTGGAGGAGGGAAATCACAGGATCTGCTTTGTCCCCCAAGAATGGGGACAGAGAGTAAGGAGAGGCCACAAAAGGTGGTCTACTACAGAGCCAAGGATGAGACTAGGGGATTGGATGTGGAGGAGAGGGAGAGTGAAGATCTCAAGCTCTCCTACCTGCTTCAGCTGCTGGCTTACTTGCTTCTCTGGCAGGCTTTGACTGTTGGGTTCCCAGGGATAGCCTGCTGGAGTTGGTGGATAACAGAATGATCGAGGAGGAAGGCTGGCAGAGAGGATCTGTGTTATCTTCTGGGAGATAGGAACAGAGTAGAAGAGGCTGCAGCAGGTGGTCTGCTAAAGAGATGTGAGGAACTGGGGCAGGGGAGCGGGGCGCTGAAGGAGCAGAGCAAGAGGTGACGTTCTGCGGGTAGCCCACCTGCTTTCCTGGCCAGAATGGTGGAATATAAAAACAAATCTTAAAAAAAAAAAAATCAAAAAACTGTGTGGAAAGCAGAGGAAGTCCTGAGTAAGTGAAGTCCTGAGTGAGTGTGTCATGGGCAAAGCCTCGTCAAGAACCCAGTAGCTTCAGACCTGTGGGAAAATAGCAAGGCCTCCCTGTCCTTGGGGAGTGGTAAGGCTCAGAGGGAAATGGCAAAGCCTTCCCTTCTGGTTCCTGTGTGGATGTTGATAGTGTGTGCAGAAAATGACTGCTCCCCAAGAGATTAGATAAACCTCTCTCCTTGATCCAGCTGTGTACCACAAATCCCGCCTCCTTGTTCAGCTGTATGCAATAACCCCGCCTCCTTGTTCAGCTGTATGCAATAGCCCCGCCTCCTTGTTTATCAATATGCAATTGTTCAGCTGTATACAATAGCCCCGCCTCCTTGTTCAGCTGTATGCAATAACCCCACCTCCTTGTTTATCAATATGCAATAGCCCCGCCTCCTTGTTCAGCTGTATGCAATAGCCCCGCCTCCTTGTTCAGCTGTATGCAATAAACCCACCTCCTTGTTTATCAATATGCAATAACCCCGCCTCCTTGTTCAGCTGTATGCAATAACCCCGCCTCCTTGTTCAACTGTATGCAATAGCCCCGCCTCCTTGTTCAGCTGTATGCATTAACCCCGCCTCCTTGTTCAGCTGTATGCATTAACCCCGCCTCCTTGTTCAGCTGTATGCATTAACCCCGCCTCCTTGTTCAGATGTACGCAATAACCCTGACTCCCCGTTCAACTCCTTATCAAAAGCAGCTGAGCTTCTGAGGCACTGTTGTTTTCTCCATCAAAGAACCTAGAGGATCCAATTCCAACTTTCTTTATATGTGTCCCCGTCCGTCTCTTCTTCAACTCCTAGCCGCCTCAGTCAGGTCCACGTCCCTGGAGCCATGCTAGGACTTGGCATAAGTGAATAAATGAATGAATTTAACATGAGACCGTTTTCTGTGGCCTTGAGGTCAGCTGTGCATGGAACAGAGCCGTGAGGACAGGGTTTGACTAAAGTGTGGTTTGTTTTTCCAACTAGGGAAGCCGCAGGATAGGGAGCCAGGAAGCTCAATTGAGATGGGCGGTAGTGATGCCATGATGAGCCATAGAATACAGACTGGGTTATAAGAAGTGCACGTAGCTAGGGTACGAAGAACCTGGAGAAGTTGGCAAGGTCAATGAATTGAAAGTCTCCACGTGGCAAAAGCACTGTTAGAAAAAATCTAAGTTAAAATGAAGAGAGACGGCACTGTAGATGGAGATCGTGGCTACGGGGACGGAGTGGGCGGGGTTATGGCAAGCACCTCAGGAATAGATTGCTGAGCGAGAGTACAAAACAGGACCGTCAACTACCTGAATTTAGAGAAGTTATGGAATTTGGAGGAGAATCTACAATCACCACTTTACTAAATCAGCATGATTCCTAGCTACATTCTAAATACTTACTCTTCTCCCTACAGATAAGTGGAGGTTTCACCCCTCATCAAAGAAACATCTCCTTGCAACAGACGAAGACCATTAGAGAAAAACCACAACTAACAACCGAACAAAATGCAGAGAATAAGTCACCATGTGGTGCCCAGCCCCAACGGATCAATCTATAGTGTCGCAGAAGAGGGGGAAGGAAAGATGGTAGAAGCCGGGAGAAGAGGAAGTTTGCTGTGACGTTTCATCTCCTAGGAAAGCCACAGAGGCTACATCCATGAAGTCAAAACATCATGGCTGCCTAAATAAACAAGACCTGAACAAGGACCACACCAATAGACAGGCTAACATGGAAGAGGGAAATCTGATGGGGTCTCAACTTGAGAGAAAAAACTATAAGCAACTAAAGAATGGAAAGAAAAAAAAAAAAAACAGGAGAAATAGTCTTTCCCAAGGAAGATTCCTCTAACTGGTTTTCCAATACCCAGCACCCTTGAAGTCATACATGTACAGGTAACATGATACCACCTGTAAAGGTCATATTTATATATTTTTAATATATGTACACATATATATGTCACAATAACTAAAGAAAAGGAAGCCATGAACTTGAGGGAGAGCAAGGGCATGAGAGTGGTTGGACAGAGGAAAGAAAAGGGAAGAAATGATATAACGGTATTTTAATTTTAAAAAATTAATTACTAAAAAATGAAAAATTATAAAAAAAAAACTAACCACCCAGAATCTCAGGAGGCAAGCTTAAGAGAGCCTGAAGTTCTAGGGTTTGAAGTCAAAGATTCTGGTGGAACACCAGGTGTGGTGGCCCATGCCTTTAATCCCAGCACTCTGGAGGCAAAGACAAGGCGGATCTCTTCCCTTTACTCTCTCCACCCACTCCCATGTCCACACTCCTGCTCTCTCTCAAATTCATGACCTCTTTTTATTTAATTGTTGTTGTTGTTGGTGGTGGTGGTGGTGGTGGTGGTGGTGGTGGTGGTGGTAGTGGTGGTGGTGATATGTGTGTGTGTGACCTTGCTGGTAGCAGTGATACGTTCCAGAGGGTGTGATGTGAGGGTCTGAGGTGAGAGACAGAGGAGTGGAATATGGGGCTAGATTGTATGTGTGATAACGGTACCAATCCAAGCCATGCAGGCTTTAGTTTTCTTACAATGATTCACACAGGCAAGTATTTATGGCACAAGAGGGATTTGCTGGGGGCAGGGGTGAGGGGTTGACCCTGCCTCTCCAGTCTGACCTCAGCCTAATTCCCTGAAGTCCTCTATCCATCCTTAAAATCTCCCATGTACCAGATACATCAGTTCCCACAGATTCCTGTTTGCCTTTGCCTGAACTGATTCTGCTCCTTACTGTGGTTTCATTACCTGTTTCCCCTTCCTTCAAGAAGGTCTCATGCCATTGGAATTGGTCTCCATATATCTCAAAAACTGCCTAGTGCAATGTGCTGTTCACCTGCTTCTGTGTGACCTGCTCCCTCAATAGGTGATGACCTCCTGCATGTCAAATAGGAAGTGGCCCGTATTCTCTCTGGTGCTCCTAACTGCTCAAAGGTCAACAGAAATGTAGTAATTAAATTTCCCTCTATTCACAGTGACAGGATGCATAAATGGTGGTAAAGATCACACATACACAACCCAAATACAAGTGACTCTGTGGCATCTACCTTATTCTCACCCATCCCAAACTTGCCTGGCCAATGCCTTGCAATAAACATCAGAAGGCTGTGAATAGTTATTTTTATTTGTAAATTATGGAAATGTCTGTGAAAAAATGTGGAAATAAAAATATTGCCCCAGTTAATCTAGAAACAAAAAACCTACCATTTGCATGTTATTTCTTCAATAGAAAACACAATGATGAAGTATGGTACCCCAAAGACTGATTCCTTAGTAATATCCACAGACAAGGGTAGCTTGATTTTAATTATTTTATGTGTGCACAGATGCTCATGAAAACCAATTTTTGTTTTTAATAATTACAAATATTTAAGGGGGCTGGAGAGACAGCACAGTGGTTAAGAGCATGCCCTACTTCTGCAGAGGACATAAGTTCAGTTTCCAGCAACCACATCAGGTGGCTCACAGCCACCTGTAACTCTAGCTCCATGGAATCCAGTGCCCTCTTCTGGCGTCCTTGAGCATCTGCACACACTCATACACATACACGGAAATAAAATTTTTTATATTATTTTTATTTTATTTTTTCTATTATCAGCTTGATACAGTACAAATTCTTATCCTAATAGTGAAATGTTTCATTGAGGCTTGCCCAGTGATTGAGTAAAATCAAAACTTATTATAAGCCATAGTCATCCTAGGGTCCCCCTGCTATATAGCCTCCCTGGTTCTGTGGGTTGCAGTCTGATTGTTCTTTGCTTTATATCTAGAATCCACTTATGAGTGAGTACATACCATGTTTGTCCTTCTGGGTTTGGGTTACCTCACTCAGGATGATATTTTCTAGTTCCATCCATTTGCCTGCAAATTTCACGCTGTCATTGTTTTTCTCTGCTGAGTAATACTCCATTGTGTAGATGTACCACATTTTCTTAATCCATTCTTCAGTTGACGGGCATCTAGGTTATTTCCAGGTTCTGGCAGTTATGAATAATACTGCTATGAACATAGTTGAGCATGTATCTTTGTGATATGATTGAGCATTCCTTGGTTATATGCCCAAGAGTGGTATGGCTGGGTCTTGAGGTAGATCGATTCCCAATTTTCTGAGAAACCGCCATACTGATTTCCACAGTGGTTGTACAAGTTTGCACTCCCACCAACAGTGGAGGAGTGTTCCCTTTGCTCTGTATCCTCTCCAACATAGACTGTCATTAGTGTTTTTGATCATAGCCATTCTGACAGGTGTAAGGTGGCATCTCAGAGTCATTTTGATTTGCATTTCTCTGATGACTAAGGATGTTGAGCATTTCCTTAAATGTCTTTCAGCCATTTGAGATTCTTCTTTTGAGAATTCTCTGTTTAGCTCTTTAGCCCATTTTTTAATTGGATTGTTCAGTATTTTGATGTCTAGTTTCTTGAGTTCTTTATATGCTTTGGAGGTCAGTCCTCTGTCAGATGTGGGGTTGGTGAAGATCTTTTCCCATTCTGTAGGCTTTTTTTTTTTGTCTTATTGACCATGTTTTTTGTCCTACAAAATCTTCTTGGTTTCAAGAGGTTCCATTAATTAATTGTTGTTCTCAGTGTCTGCGCTACTGGTGTTATATTTAGGAAGTGATCTCCTGTGACAATGCGTTCAAGAGTACTTCCTACTTTCTCTTCTATCAAGTTCAGTGTAACTGGATTTATGTTGAGGTCTTTGATCCACTTGGAACCTTAAAAATATTTAGGGAGATTTGAATTGGCTAGCCATTTCTGTTTTTATTCCAACAGGTGCCAGACACTGTTATTTCAGTGTGATGTAGCTGAATAATGTGCACATGAATCTAAGTTCCTGATGAGATGAAATGCATGGATATCATAATTTAAATTTTTATTCCCTGCATGAGCATATTTTATGGTTTCAGCTTTGCTGATGAGTTTTATTTTTAGATGCGTCTTTATGTTTTGTGTTCCCTTTTCTGCTTGCTGATACTTAATCTTCCTATTATAAACCTATTATTTGGTTTGAATGCCTATTCCTGGTTCTCAAAGTTGATGAGCTGCTCTCACATTCTTTCAAAGGCATGATAAGACCAGATTTTTTAATTTCTGAATGTTATAAATAATTACTTCTAAAAGTATGCCCATAATGATTTTAGTTTATTTAATCACTTCTCGATTATAGTCAGTAATTGCTGTGAATCCTGTCAAGGGACCCTTATACATCTTCGAGGTCCTAACCTGAGCTTCCAGTTTAAATAGGTTAGAGGTTTGCATAACTAGGCAGTCCTGGTCAGGGTGTAGTCCCGCCCACCATCATTGTCTCACTTCCAGTCTCTACTATGTGGTACTATAAGTACTCAGAACCATGTAGAATCTCTTGGGAGGTGATGAGCAAGCTCCTTCTCTGACACCAGGCTTCAGTTTTTTTCCTTCTCCCAGCATGAGGTTCTTAGGGAAATTACAATTCTTTGGAGCACATTGCCACATGGCCTCAATAATTTGGTAGCTGATGTTGGGGTGAGGGGCAAACATAACAAGTGTCTCAAACATATTTTTAATCCTGTAAAGATGGCTATGGTATAATTGAAAAACACTTTGTCCCAAAGGTGGGAAATTATCCCCAAGAATATGCTGTGTATATTTCTTTCCTTCTAGAAAAAATACTGAGAGTAGAGATTGTTTGCTTAGCCTGGAGCCCTTTCCCCAGCCAGAAGTATACCAACAAGCCTCACCATTGCCTAGAGCTTGTCAGACCCAGGGGGCCTACTCCAGCAGAGTGGCAAGCATAGCAGGAGAGAACAAAACCCAGTATAAGCCACTTGTACACAACACAGGGTGGAGAAGATGTGCAGAAATCCTGTAGAAATGCTATATGATGAAGGGGTTGGGTGGTGCATAGAGAATGATTGTTAATTACACATTGATAAGATAATGCTTCCCATTTTTGTTCTTTTAAGGAAACAATTGATACAAGCCATAGAATCTCTTCATGTTGTATTAACCTTGTTATTTTTAAATATCCCCTTAGCCACTAAATCCTAGAACCATTTGCACTTGCTTGGAAAAGATGGCAGTAGGTCTATATATACATAAAATATCATATTCTATGCCTGTAAATGTAAAAACAGAAGTTAGGAAGTTTAAACTCAAAAGGTGCTCTGAATGGGTAGAAAAAGGCATACTCAGATGACATGAAAATACCAATGCAGGGGTGGTTTACTGTAGTTGGAAGGTTTCTCCAGTCCCACCAGGCCTCTGCAGTTCCATGGCCCACTTATAAAATAACTACTTGGAAGCTTAATATTATTTATAACTGCTCGGCCATTAGCTTAGGCTTATTACTGATTAGCTCTTACACTTAAATTAACCCATAATTCTTATTTATGTTTAGCCATGTGGTTTGGTACCTTTTCTCAGTTCTGCCTTGTCATCTTGCTTCCTCTGTGTCTGGCTGGCAACTCCTGACTCAGCCTTCCTCTTCCAAGAATTCTCCTCTTCTGCTTGCCTCACCTGTACTTTCTGCCTGGATACTGGCCAATCAGTGTTTTATTTATCAACCAATCAAAGCAACACATATTCACAACATACAGGATGACATCCCACAGCACTTCCCCTTTTCTGTCTAATCAAAAAGGAATATTTTTAACTTTAACATTGTAAAATTACATATAACAAAACAGTTATCAAGAAAGAATTACAGTTATAATATCTAGTCTATTTGTATTTGGCAAATTCAAAGAAAATATTCTATTTATCCTATATTTGTGAATCTAATGTTTCATATCTAACTTATCTTTTATCATAACCAAGGAAAATTATAACTATAATTTATCTAGTCTTCAACTACATCAAAGACCCCAAAAGGATATAATATTACCTAAGTAAACAGGAAGTGGATTATAAGCAACTTCCAAAAACCTAGAAATGACAGAAACAGCTGCCTGCCTTGACAGTAACCCAAAGTTCCTCTGCAATGCTGGAGCATCCTTCTTCAGCCTATAGGCCTAGGGTCTCTCAGTCACTTCTCTCTGTGTTCTGTAGAATGTCTGGCAGTTTCCTCTGCGAAGCAGGAACCTGAAGAACCATTTTGCCTTACAAAGCTCAGTGGTCACCTTCCTATGGGTCCTGCATGTCCAGTTTATATAACAGTTTAATGTCTTAGTTATGGTTACTATTGCTGTGAGGAGATATCATAATCATGGCAATTTCCTTCTTATAAAAGAAAGCATTTAATTGGGGCTCAATTATGTCTCAGAGGTCTAGTCTATTATCATCATGGAGGGAAACATTGCAATGTGCATGCAGACAGTGCTGGAGAGGTAGCTGAGACTTCTACACCACATCTGCAGACAGCAGGAAAAAAGAGTGAGCCACTGGGTCTAGCTTGAGCTTTTGAAACCTCAAAGCCCATCCCAGTGACACACTTGTTCCAACATGCCACACCTACTTCAACAAGGCTACACCTCTTAATCCTTCTCAAGTAGTACCACTCCCTATGAGCCTATGTGGGCCATTTTCATTCAAAGTAACACAGCTACTTACCTGCAAGTTGTTGGCCAGGGAAGCCCCTGAGGCTCAATGCACAATACAGGCTATTGCTACTGCTTCTATTTACAACAGAAAACAAATGGCAGCTCCCTACTGGTGAAAGTGCTGTCTGCTCCAGCTGGAACACCAAAAAAAAAAAAAAAAAAAAGGGCTAGGACTAAAATGAAAGTCCTTTCTTTGTGATAGGAACATTTGAAGTGCCAGAAGAGATCATGTAATCTGCTGAGGTGAAATTGTCACCAATAGTCCTGTCCAGCTTTGGAACCTACATGCTAACATAGTACATACATCAGAGAAGATACATCCACAAGTGTAATAGTGGCACAGTGACAAGGGTGCAAACAACTAGGTTTGAGACTGCTTCCCTAGAAGAAATCCATGTTTGGGGACAGAGGAGAACAGTCTTCTTTTAATATGACTTAATGGAGAATTTGTACAATGCTTCTGATTACACATTATTAGCCAGAACATAAAAGCACTGCCATGCCCATCTACAAGAAAGACTGATAAATATAGGGTTTTTGTTGGTTTGGTTGGTTGGTTTTGTTTTTACCTCTGTAGAATGTGCCTAACTAAAATTGGCTTTTGCTTACCAAGGAAAATATTAGGAGTTTTCAGTCTATGTCCTTATGAGCCACAGATTAAAAAAGAAAGAGGACAGTCAGTTGTGCAAAGGTTACAACTGCTAGCCAATCCAAGGTTGAAAGCCTGGGTTGGAGAAATAAAAACAACCAAAACTAAAAACCAAGGAATGGGGAAAGGGATGGGTCCAGGAGGAATGGCTGTGCAATTTGACAGTTTAGAAAACTTTTTCAATGAAACACTAAATTCACTTTTATAAAACAATATGTTTGTACTACACTAGTGAATGTGGAGAATTAAAAATCTGAACACCTCCCAGGGTCCACCTGTCACTTTCACATGAATTCTTTCAGAGGTCACCAAACACTTGTGTTCACCTCTTTTCTTGCTTTTCTGTTGGTTCTGCTGTCGTTTGTGTTGGGTTTGTCCTTTTTGGCTTGCTGGTCTCTGTCTTGTGTGACAGGGTCTTAATACATAGCCCAGGTTGCCCTCAAATTTTCACCCATTCTCCTGACTCAGCTTTCCAAGAGCTGAGATCTCAGGCATGCATCACTACCCAGAACACGGACCTCTTAATGAAACTCATAATGTTTCTCCAGCACATGGAATTTGGGCTAACTGGGCTTGTGAGGAATTGTGCCAAGTACCTACTTTTGCTGAATTCCATGGGACTCTAGGGAATTTTGTAAATTGATATTTTGAAAGGAAGCTTAATACGAACATTTAATCATTAATCAATATGGGTAACAAGCAATGGGTACCATTTATTTAAACTATTTTCCTATAATTCCTATTTTTCCTAAATTACCTCCCTAAGCTTTACATTGTAATGCATATTTAAGATATTAATTTTCTAGTGATACTTCTAATATATGCCAGTATTGATCACTGGGCTTACATTGTAAGTGCCATGTCATGTTTTAGAAGTTAAATCCATGTTAAACAATACTCTTGGCTTTCTTATCCCCTGGTAGCCTTCTTGCCACTATCCTGGGATTTTAAAACAGTATGTTCTTAGTTAAAATCCATGTCTAATGCTAGGATCCAACGTTAACAAAGTCCAATGAATTCAATGACAAAAAATTCTTGGAGGAAAAAAATGCACTTTTTAAAAGTCCATTTAAGAGAAAATCAAAGTTTGCCTCTAAAGAGAGAAAGAGCCATAGATCAAGCCGAGTCTTTGCCTGCATGTCAGATGATGCTAAGATGCCATTGTCCTTCCTCGCTCAGGCATAAAGACCCCAAACTTCTTTTCTTCCCCCACTATTGCCTTAACAGTAATACTCTTCTCAGACAGCAAGATACCTGAATGTCTAAACATTTATCTATCACTAATACAGGCTCATTTCATGCGAGTGCCTGCCAAGCAGGAACTAGGCTGTCGGCTTCATCCCATCAAAAAGACTTTCAGTCCCAAGGACTGATGGCAGGTTCCAATTGTTAAGTCATTCTTGCTTGAACTGAATTTAAAAGTCAGCTCCTACTGTTAGAGGATGGAGCTCAAAGACGTTATTTAGCCAGAAATGTTGCAACTCGAAATACAATACTCTTGGCTATAGATTTTGTTCTTGTCATTATTTTTTTTTAAATCTGTGCACTGGATGAAATCCCAGGCAGCGAATAATGTGTAAGGGTAACCAATACGGCATAATAGTCCTTGTTTTGGTGCGTTCTCTTTGTAGTGATTTATTAAGGGAGACTGAAAAGGACTGATTAAAATGCATAAACAGTGCTGAACAGTAAACAACCATGTCTAAGGATGAAAAAATGGGACCCACATGCTGTGCATGGAAATTGCCCTTAACAACATGGCCCATTGTTGAACAGATAGGAAGCCAAAGGTTGCTTGTAATCAAATTTGAAGTTTCCCATCACTTATAAAAGCGACACTTCCTTGTGCAAACGTTTCAATTTGTTGTAGTTAGAAACTGCTTCCTGGCTTGAGCCTTGCAGAAACCACGAGTTCTTCTGACTATCAGATGGACAGAAAAATTCAAACTGGGCACACACTAGGCTACACAAAGTGAAACCAAGCTTGTCTATTGAAGGAGAAATAAAATCTGCAGAGTTAATAGGAGCAAATTAAAGCAGTGCGAGAGCTCAGGATAATTATTCCCTTTTCATTTCATCTAAAAAGGAGGGAGAACACATTTGGTGGGTGGGCTAGATGCTTAAACCCCTCTTCTCTATTACTCAAAAATCAAACAAAATTTAAAGAAATTTTTATACATGAAATAGCAATAAACCAAAGCATTAGCTTTGTCCAGCATGAATCATGTGCATGAAAAAATACCCAAAAATCAAATTTAATTAATAATATAAAGTTCCTGGTGGGCTGTTACATGGATACAAAAACCAGCATTATCATACCATAATTACACTTTAAATTTATGTTTCTAGAGATGATTGGTCACTAATTTGGCCGACAAAACAATCAACTACTAAATTTCTAAGTTATGTTTATTCTTTCACAAGATGGATATAATATAGAGTACTGGTAAAAATAAATTATGGAAATTTGAATAACTGCTAAATATTAATTCTGGGGCTGGAGAGATGGCTCAGTGGCTAAGAAAGGTTGCTGCCTTCCAGAGGACCCAAGTTCGATTCCCAGAACCCACATTTGGGCAGCTCACCACCACTTTGAACTACAGTTCCAGGGAATCTGAAACCCTTTATTTGGCTTCCGTGTGAACCTGCACTCACATGTGCACATACACAGACACACAGACACACAGACAGACAGACAGACACACACACACACACACACACAAATACAAACAAATCTTTTAAAAGTAATAAGTAAACTAATACTGATTCTTTAAGCATTTTAAAATGTTTTAATGTAATTTTTCCAAGGAAATTAGAATGAACATCACAATCATTGCCTCCCTTCTCCTAACCAAATGAAAAGTCCTCCGTGAATCTCTCTTCAGGCAGCAGTCAGGTCTCCTGGGTTTTCTAATAATAACGTGGTAATGGACAACCTATCACCACAATCTATATGTATTTGTGATTTTTCTTTGAAACAAATTCTCTCCCCTCTCTCTAGATTATTGGAGAGTGAGCATTCCACTTACTGAAAACTGTCCCTGAGGAAGGTCTTCCAAGCCAGGCGTGGAGGCACACATCTATAATCTGAGCACTTGGGAAACTGAGACACCAAGATCATAAGTTTAAGGCCAACCTAGGCTTTTACAAGACTGTCTTGAAACCAAATAAACAAAACTAGGAAAGTCTTACCAATGTCCATTCTACTGGAAAGAAGCCAGCATTTGATCCACAACAAATTAGTAAGTACTTAACTGGTGTCTTTTAACTATATGGGTATGTCCTTGATACATCCTTTATGATCAATAATGTTATGATCCTTTGATTTTTTCTTCTTGTATGAATTTTCTTGTCACATCTCAGATCCTTTCATAGGTTGGAAAAATTAAGTGAGGGAACTCATATAAATTGCTTAAAACAGTATCTAGAAAAGTACTAGCAATTAGTGATGAGCATGTGCTGTGGGATGTTCTGTATGGCAAATGTGTTGCTGATTAGTCAATAAATAAAGCACTGATTGGCCATTGGCTAGGCAGGAAGTGTAGGCGGGACAAGGAGGAGAATAAAGCTGGGAAGTGGAAGGCTGAGTCAGAGAGACAGCCACCACGAGGACAAACAGCATGTAAAGATGCCGGTAAGCCACGAGCCATGTGGCAAGGTATAGATTAATGGAAATGGATTAATTTAAGCTATAAGAACAGTTAGCAAGAAGCCTGCCATGGCCATACAGTTTGTAACCAATATAAGTCTCTGTGTTTACTTGGTCGGGTCTGAGGCTGTGGGACTGGCAGGTGAGAGAGATTTGTCTTGACTGTGGGCCAGGCAGGAAAACTCAAGCTACAAGCATGGATATTGATTTGTTCTATTCCTCTGTATTACGCATATAAACATCTATAGAGAAACTCAATTTAAATCAAGCGTGGTGGCTCTTATCTCTAATCCCAGCATTCAAGAGGCTGAGGCACAAGGATTGAGAGATCAAGACTAACTTGGGTTATACAGTGAGGCCCTTTCTCAAAAAGAAAAACACAAAAACAGAAGTAAAATCTCAGAGTAACTAAAGACAATATTCTCACTACTCTGGGCTTGCTCTCATGATGGTAAGATGGAATTGTCCTTTCTAGAAGAAACATGAAATCACAAGTCTGTGGATGTACAAAGTTCTTAGTGAACGATTTTGTTCATGCCTACCCAAGTGCCTGCAGCACCCACAACACTCACAGCTCCACTTCCTGTTCCTTTGGGGAGAGTGATGAGCCCACATTTTCAATCCGCAGCGGAATATGGACATTTGCCAGCCCTGTGCGCTTCTTGGACATTGGGAAACATTGCCACCTGCAGTCCATACAATATCCAGCCACAGTGAGAAAGGCCGATCTGGGCCAAGTATGACTTCAAAAAATAACAGAAGTGGCATCCAAGGTGCTCCTATTCCTCTTCAGATTAGTAAAATGGAATTTCAGTGTCTTAAACAGGAGATGATTTGCCAAGTGTGATGGCACATGCTTGTGAGTCCAGCACTCAGGAGTCTGAGGCTGGAGGCTTGCCACAAATCTGAGACCAGCCTGGGCTACATAGTGAGTTAAAAGCTAGCCTGAGATACATGAGGAAGAAGAGGAGAAGGAAACAGAGCTGGAGGAAGAGGGGGAACAATTAGAGGAGGAGTGGGAAGATGAGAGAATGGAACTTTTCATTAAAATCATGAGTCAAATTCCTCATTTGGCAATATCTGGAGTTATCCTAAATTGACTCCTGCCTCATCCTTATATCTCTGCAGGGTTCACCATGTGCTTCCCTTGTTACAACGTTTTAGGTTCTTCATATGCCTTCTTTACTTATTCGATAAAGTTTTTACTTATACTTTGGTGATTTCATACATGAATACAGTGTGTTTAGATCCTATCCAGCCAACATTCCTTCTCCAACTCTCCCCTGGCTTTACCCACAATATTCCTCCCAACTTCTTGGTTTCCCCCTCTTGTTTTCTCCCCCACATAGTCTAAATACTGTTGCCTTTATGTGCAAGGGTGAAGGGCACTGTCCACTGGAGAATGGACAACCTACCATGAGCCTTACCACTGAAGAAACCTGACTCACCCTTGTGGCCATCTGCTGCCAATAACTCTTCAGGGGCTGGAGGCTCATGAGCTCCTTCCTCCTCCATCTAGTGAGTGGCTTGGTCTTGTGCATGCCTTATATAGGCAACCCTGTGTCCTGTGAGCCCACGAGAGCAATGGCCCTGCCATGTCCAGACGCTATTTCACAGGAAGCCTCTCCAACTTCTACATCTCGAAATCTTCCTGTTCCATCCTCTACAGTGTTTCCCTAAGCCTTTCTGATGTAAGTGTCCCATTTAGGGCTGAGCACTCCACTGTCACCTTTCCCTTTACCTTTTAACCATCTGCAAGTCTCTGTATTAACCACTACCTACTGCATAAAACAGTTTCTCAGGTGAGGTCGGAGAGCTGCACTGATCTGTGAGTACAAGGATAAGTTTTAAGAAGACAGCTTGATACAGTGTTCCTTTAGCCAAATAGTAGGAATGACTATGAGATTCCCCAGCCATGGGTTCTTGACCAGACTTACAGTGCCAGGCATAAGTTTCCTCCTGTGAGGCAAGCCTTAAGCCCAATTAGAAGGCTCAACAGCAACTATTACACCAATGGGCATATCATGCCAGGCTGCAAATTATTTTAGCTTGTAGGATTCATAAGCTGATAAGACTATTATTGCATTCCCCCACACACACACCAAACAGCCAGTAAAACACCTTCCAACACCATGAAAGCTAGCCAACAGGGAAAAAGCTTCAAGGTCAGTATCAGTCTTATTTTCCCATGTCCTGTGATTAGAGTGCATGATGTCTTCAGCAACAAGGTCTCACCATCAAGTTCTGGTGGGCAACCAAGAGCAGTGGCAATAGCCTGTAATGTTCACAGTCCTTCTCTACCAAAGCTGCTGTTCTCAGGGTCAACTCCACCTTGTCTCTTTATGCATTCTCTGCTTCAAATCCTAGTCTACTTACCACATCTCAAATGAATCATAAACATTCACCATTCCTCGGAGTATCTGCTTATACTTTACTGCTCTAAGCCTAGAATGTTAGAGTAAAGGAAATCATGGGGTACAGTGCCCAAAACCAGTAATTGCAGCCTTTCCAAATTTTTCTTTTATGTGTATGGGTATTTTTCCATATATGTGTGTACCACTTGCATGCCTAGTGCCCGAGAACCAGAGTTATAGACAGTTGTTAGCTGCCATGTGAGTACAGGGAATTGGACCCAGGTTTTCTGGAAAAGCAGCCAATGCTCTTAATCACTGTATCATCTCTCCAGTACCTGACAATTTTAGCCTTTAATAAACTCCTCTAACAGAAGGCATGGCAAAACTTAAAAGACAAAAAAGTTATCAATGAATGTCAGACTTACCTAACATATAAATGTCTACAAATTAATGAGAATAAGGCCTTCTACTGCCAAATCAGAAGTTAGTCATGAAAGAAGAAAAAGGCTCATTTGTAATTCTGTAAGTGTCATGAGTTAAAACATCAAGATATTATTTTTCTCATGTTAAATTAGCAGAGACTACAAATTTTTAAATATTAATATCCAGAGTGTGGTATAATAAACATTTGTCATGAGTGAACATGTCTGCTACTAGCCTGATATTTTGCCAATTAATTTTGCAATGCCATAAGAAATATATTTCCTTTGAGTTAGTAAGTCTTTGTTTAATTTATCTTACAGAAATACATTTTAGAAGGATTTAAGATACTGCTATATTTTTTACATACTGCATGCAGCATTGAAGAATTTTAAGCCAGCTAGTTTGGCAGTCAAGCAAATTAATATGCCCAAAGAACACAATATTATTCCAATTTTAAATTGGTGTTTATTGGGAGAGTCTAATAGTGTGACAAATAGTTACATTAAAGTCACTATTGAAAAAAGATATGCAGATGTCCTACAGTAATAAAAACAACAAAGAAGCGGGTAGGGGGTTCAAGACAGAAATAGATAATTCTAGGTGTTATTTTCTTTGGTTGGCAGATCTATGAATGATTTTATTTTCTTTCTACAGTTTCTATTTTTATATGCAGTTATCAAATGTATGCCTGTGTAACAAGTATTGCTTGAGGGCTACATTGTTCCAGACACTGTCCAAGGTACCCGGATAAAACAGTGAAGAAAACATTTCAATTCCCCCATGAGTAGTCACATGATAGAAAGACAGCACATTGAGTTGTCCACTTACATTTGAAGTTCAGACATATTTTTTATCAGAAGTATAAGCTTTTAGGTGCAGAGATGGTTCGTCAGGGAAAAGCTATGGCTGTGAGAAAGTGAAGACTTGAGCGGGAGTGAGTCACCAGTAGCAACCATGTGAAACACTAGCCAAGTGAGCAGCTCTAACTCCGAGCTCTCACTCGGGCACTGTGGGAGCAGAGACAAGGCTTGCTCCAGGCTCTGTGGGAGATCCTGCCTGAAGGGAGCAAGGGAGAGAATGATAGAGCTAGACACACCTTCCTCTGCCTCTGCACAACATCAGCATGCAACACACACACACACACACACACACACACACACACACACAATTTTTAACATATTTTTAAAAGTAATTTATTCAACAGCATTAACTCTCACGGAATTCTGTGCACATGACTTCTACAGCAAATATTAATTTGTTTTTAAATGTGTTCTTACTGTGGGAAAAAATACAGATGCTGCTAACCATATGAGTGATTTTGAAGTGTACAGTTCAGAACGTTAAGTACATCCACAACGTTGTGTGCCCATCACTGCTGCCTGCTTCAGAACTTCACTTCCTTAGTGCAGAAATCCCATACACTTGAAGCTTTCCCTCGTCAACCTCCACTCCCCTGACCCTGCTCTCCCCAACTTGCTTTCTGTCCCTATAGATTTTCCTTTACTGCCAAAGTTTACATTTCATGTAAATGATATTATACGAGATGCGATCTTTGTTCTCTGAACTCGTTCACTGGTAATGTATCTAACAAGTCACATTGTCGCATGCACCATAGCACCATTTCCCTTTATGGGTGAATAACATTCTACCACAGGGATACACCACACTGTGTTCACCCATTTAT
Organism: Peromyscus eremicus; assembly: GCF_949786415.1. Taxonomy (NCBI): domain Eukaryota; kingdom Metazoa; phylum Chordata; class Mammalia; order Rodentia; family Cricetidae; genus Peromyscus; species Peromyscus eremicus. Next base: position 8,029,627 of record NC_081436.1, on the reverse strand, counting down.
CTAATGGTGATATTTGGGTGGTTCTTAACAATTTCTGGCATGTATCTATAGTTTGCATATGTGCGAGCTCACATGGGTCCACAGGTGCAAGTGCACATATGTCCACGTGCATACAAAGACCCAAAGTTGGTGTCGAGCACTTTCCTTGATTGCTCCCATTTTATTTACCGAGGCAAGGTTTTCCCCTGAACCCAGAGATCACTGATTCCAGCTAGTCTATGCTACACAGCTTGCTCCAAGGCCCTCCGTTCTCTACCACCCAAATGACGGGTTTATAGGAAGCCACCATGCCTGCCCAGGGTTTACGTGGGTTTGAAGGATCTCAATTCCAGTCTTCATACTTGTGGGGCAAGCACTTTACCCACTGGGACATCTTCCCAGTCGATTTCTAACTCCCGCCCATTGTGAAGTGTGCACAAGTCTACACCTTCCAAAAGCTGCTTTCCCCATGGAACGGGGAAAATATTTCTCAGATCTTTGTCCTCTTCAGTTTTAAATAATGCTGAGTAAACCAGATGGTTAAGCAATAGTTTGTTACACGAGATGAAGTGTATGGATTTGTGACACGCACACAAAAGAAGCATAAAATCTAAAACTGGAGCCAGGCAGTGGTGGCGCACGCTTTTGATCCCAGCACCCGGGAGGCAGAGCCAAGAGGATCTCTGTGAGTTTGAGGTCAGCCTGGTCTACAGAGCGAGATCCAGGACAGGCACCAAAACTACACAGAGAAATCCTGTCTTGAAAAAAAAATCTAAAACTGGCCATCAAAGCACTCAGACTTTTCTTGGCATGGAAGTCAAAATCTAGCATTTAAACAAAAGTCTCTCAGCCAGGAGAGCAGCTATTGATCTTACCAGCTCAGGCTTCTGTTTCAACAATTAGTAGGGCACATCACATCTGTTCAATTAAAACACTTATAAAATATGCGCTTCCTGGAAAAAAATTCCTCAAATAAATCATATTTTCCAGTTCTTAACCCTGCCAAAAGTTCAGGAATGGGGGAGGGGCAGGGTGCTCCTCCAGCACTGCCTTCCGCCTTCCTCATAGCGCAGGCACAGTAGAATAACTAACTCCCGCCCACCCCAGGTTTAGAGAGAGATGGTTTTTGTTGGCTTAGGCCTTCAGGGATCTTCAGATTTGCAGCAGCTAATTCTTCCTGTGCAGCTGGAGGAAGCCGGCTCTGGAAGCCTCAGACACGGGGCTTCTTACAAAGCTCCCGGCCTAGAAGCGGGCACAGGGACCCTGTGGCACTTCCTTCAGCAGCCCGCGCCTGACAGCAGAGAAGGCAAAGCAGGGCGAGGTGAAGAGAAAGTGCTGATGTAGCTGAAGGCTGAAGACTCAAAAGCACCCAGCTCTCCGTGGGATCATTCTCCACCCCACACCACAGCCTGCCCTGCCTCTGCTCCCATTTCCGGCATCACGTCACTTCCTCATGCCCACCACTGTATCCTATGTGAGCTTTTTAGGCACGGGGCAGATCCTGCCTTCTCCAAACAGGCTCTTTTCTTCAGCAACGGTTTTTACTGTCTGCCACTTCCCTTTCTTATCTCATGGATTCCTGAGACAGTCACTTTTTCATTCTCCTTGAATGAGTTTCTCCACTCTAAATCACCTTCCACCTTCTCACCAATATTCTACATAGAGCATTGATCTGACTATATGGGTGTTTTCTTTGAGTTTCTTCTATAGATCTTGAAAATCCATGAGCGCCATCAAGGGAAACATCAAATCCATTCTTGGCACCACAGCTTTGAGCCTTTCACACTCTGGTTCAGATTACTCTCCCAAACCCACCTCTGGACCCTCTGCCTCAGGCACACTACATGAGCTACTCCAGGTGTACACCACGAACCTTCAGACGTGAGTCTTTCTACATGTTGTGCCATCTTTCCCAAATGCTTTTCCTCAACTAACTGCTGGAGATTTTCTTCAGAGCCTAATCCTCCCCTTCTTCCGCCTCGTTGGATTCTCCCCACTTCCACTCCAGCTCACCCTCCTTTCAGTGACTTCAAGATTCATTGTTGTGTTGGATGATGGTTAGTAGGTGTGGTGATATTGTGTTCCCCAATATATTGTGTACCCTAATAAACGTCTCTGGGGTCAGAGAACAGAACAGCCACTAGATAGACATAGAGGCCAGAAAATGGTGGCACACATGCCTTTAATCCTATCACTTGGGAGGCAGAGATCCGTGTGGATCTCTGTGAGTTCAAGGCCACACTAGGAACAGAGCCAGGTGTGGTGGCACACACCTTTAATCCCAGCACTTGAGATCTCATGTCTTTGCTTGGGAAAGACACACACCTTCAATCCCAGAAAATGATGACAGAGAGCAGAAAGGTATATAAGGAACTTTGGCTTTTTAAGCTTTTAGGCTTTTAAACAGCAGTTCAGCTGAAATCCATTCCAGATAAGGACTCAGAGGCTTCCAATTTGGAGGAAACAGGATTGGCTGAAAAGTTGTCAAGGTGAGGTTAGCTGTGGCTTGTTCTGCTTCTCTGATCTTCCAGCATTCACCCCAATAACTGGCACCAGGTTTGTTTCTACTAATAAGACCTTTTAAGATTCGTGCTACAAGTTGGGTCTACCTCAGCAGACTGATCATTTCTAGTGTAATCTCCCACCGCCCCCACCCCCCCACCCCCCCCCACCCCCACTTTTTTTTAGTTGTGGGAGCTAATTTCAGAGTCTCTCAATGGTAAGTAGAAATTGTACCATTAGCTGTGGCTTTAATCCTTTTCTCATTTCTTTGTGACAAGTCTTCCTTAAATTGACTGAGCTAGCCCTCAGCCCATTCTGCGGCCCAGGCAGGCATCAAACCAGTGATCCTCCTGCCTCAGCCCTCTAAGTAGCTGAGAGTAAAGGCCTTCTAGAATATGCTTGATTATATTTTTGATTATTTGATTTTGATATGTATAACAGAGTTCCCAACACATAAAAAAAATGGTTAGTGTTCTTGGCATACACCAAAGAGAAAGCTATTGGGCATTCTCAGTCACTCTTCCTTTTGAAGACTAGCTAGTTGATAAAAATCAGAGTTGTTTGGTCTCTGGCTATCTCATCACGTGGTCAGTAGTTGGAATTCATTGAGTTACCAGTCTCTTTTTCCCAAGCTTGCATCAGAATTTTCTTGGAAAGCAATGCAGGAGGTGAGAGGCTTAATCCAAACTTTGTAAAACTAAGTTGTCCCTTCCTTTTTTTTGTTTTAGAAACAAAAACCAAACCCATCAAATCTTGATTGACACAGGCAGGGAAAACCCTCTTTTGTCTTGTCTAATCCAGTGTTTTCGCTAAGTAATTTGCAGAGTAAGAGAGAGGAAAGGGCTCTTTGTGTGGGACTCCAGAGGCATTCTGCCCAAGAAAATCTGATTAACTTAAATAGTAAACGTGGAGTCTCAGGACTCTCCTCATAAAAGCCCTCCCTAGAGGAAGGGTTCCCGGCAGCAAGCTGCCTCTGCTTCTGTATGGAAATCCCACTTCATCCCACCTACACCACCCCCAGACAAAGGTGTTTCTGATGCCATCAGCCTGAGTATCTTTAAAGAGGGAAACTTAGCTGTAGCATCTTGACAGTAAAACCTAGTCAGCACTCCCTCGACATCTGTAACGGCATAGCTCCTTACCATGTCAAATATAACAGAAGGTATACCAGAGGATAATGCACATTAGCCTTTAAAATTAAAGCTAAACAAGTCCCACGGGTAGCTCCCCTGCAAAGTGACCCTACAGACTTTACCTGTATTATCAAAACCGTGTATGTTAATGCAAATGGGCTTGAAGAATCACAGTGTCATTTATGACCAAATAAAAGCCTCCTGTCCAGGCCCTGCCATTCATGGCTCTCGCTGGAATTCTTTCATGAACTGTGTCGGTTGATAGAAACGAGGCAGTCTAAAATTTAAGTACAAACCTTAAGAAATGGATCAAGACATAGGAAGCTGAGAGGAAAGCCCACAAAGCTAAAATACCAGTAAATGAATCCTGCCTCCAAAGGTTAAAAAAAAAAAAAAAATGGTCGATTATAAATGAGCGTCCCTTTTAGTGAGCAGACTGAATCAGTGTGCGGGCCTGGATAAAGGGAACAATACGTACCTCCTGACACCAGGCTGTGCGTCTGCTGAGCATCCCTCAGTGCAAATGTTAGCCCTGTGTGGGTATTTATTGTGCCCCTGTAAAGTCCTAATGAGCTCCTTGGTGAGAGTGGGACCCTGTGCTGTTTCACACTGTGCTGAAGACCTCCGAGCTTCATGGGGTCAAATCTAAAGAAAGGGTAATGGACCATGAGGTCCAGCTTAATAGACCCGATATTAACACAGCAGCAAGAATGTCAGCCAATGCAAAGTTTAGGGCGAGCAATGAATGAAGTATTTGTTACACTTAAATAATATACAAAGGTTATAACAGAGTAGTGGCACTATATCAATGTCATCATTGCTAGACTTTGAAAGTCTGCCATGTATGAAATAACCCTGTAATGCATCTTTTGGTTACAATAAATAAATTTGCTTTCCAACAGCAAATAATAAATTAGAACAGAATGTTCTGCAGCTGCTGTGACTATCTGCAATTACTTTTAGATATTGAAAATCCCTTGCCTGTATAAATTATGAGGCATCTATCAGCATCTAGCACTCATATAATGGAAATGCATTGTCCTCTTCATGCTGTTTATGCAGTTTTTAATGTTTAAATGCATGCTGTCTCAAAATGAGGCAGAGGGATTTGTAACAGTGCTCAGGCTTCTTTGGATAGCAAAGGGGGCCCTTGCTTTGAAATGAATAGCACACAACCACTGTGAGCCTGCCATCATAAGGCAGAAGCACTTGTGTAAATAAAGGACTTTTCAACTTTGTCCTTTTTCCGTGAGTTCTTGACCATCACAATAACCCTGCCCTGTTACACAGTGAATCTTAGCTTCAGAGGCTGTGCCATAAGCCGTGGACTTGGGTCCAGAGAGCCCTAGATCCCAGGATTTGTGAGTTAACATTCAAGACAGCCTTATTCTCCTACATAGGTAAAACTGGGGAGACCTAGAGACAGGGACAGGTAAAAATATTTGTACTCAGGCTGGCCCGTCATGTTTTTATTTTCTGCTGGGTTTATTAAACAAATTTCTTTGGGTTAACAAAAACAAGCTATAAATTACTTGAGATCAAGGACTATATCTCCCTTCTGTTTTATTTCAATTCCCAACATCAAAGACACCGCCAACAGCACCCTCAATTCACTTCTAGCTGATAGATAAATATTATGCATTACTTACCAACTCCCCTTTTCTTTCATGACTTTATTGTCAAAAAAAGGTAGAAGCTGGATTTTATCCAGGAACTGTGGAAAGTATATTGTCAAACTTCTAAGCTAACAAAAACTGTCAAATGGATGTCTAACTGATGTTTCTACCTCGTTTTGCATTATAGGTTTGATTTTTCAGGAGGTAGCTGTATCCACTAATTGCTTGAGATTACTAGCCCATCACTTCCTTATTTTTAGAAAGTAGGCCAGGCTAAGTTGACAAAGAAACCTCACAAGTTTCACACAACTGTCTGGAATATGAAATGGGGATGATTAGGAGGCAAAAAAAATGGTCCCGAGCTCTTCAGCACTGTGGTTAGCTATCATCATGTCTTTTTGACTAACAAAGCTGGAAAGAATGACATAATCGTTTGACTTTTATTTGTTTCCATAGTAAGGGAAATGCCTAGGAATTTAGAAATGGAAACTAATATTTATTAGTAAGTGAAAAAACAAAAACATTTAACTATTGATACTGGTGACCCTAAAGGAAAAGTACTGGGAGCTACCTCAAGGCACATGACTCCAGAGTGGCAAAGCTCTAACCTGCCTAAAGAGATCATTCCCACCCACCTGCCAGAAGGCTTAGATTTCTGCCTCCAGTCACCGCTGTGCTTTAAGACATCATTACAGAAGCCCATTAAAATGCAGATGCAATGCATTTAGTCAATTACACCATTCTTTCTCCAGTACCTATTAGCCAAGAGCAGGACACAGCCAAGCAGAGAATGTGTGAGCTAAAACTGCAAGAACAAACTGAAGTAAAATGAGGATGTGAAGGAATTCTGGAGAGTTGGGAGGCCTTAAAGACACCAGGCCTGGAAAGAAGATGCAGCCCAAGTGAGTAGAGAGATGCCAAAGAACGGACTTGGAATTGGACTCAAAGTCTGGTTCTGCCCATTGGCAAATTGTTTATAAAAGTTTCCCAACAATTAGCATTTCTGAAAGGAATTTAGATTGATATTTCCTGTCTTACACATACAAAGGCCAGGTTATAGCCTAAAAGTAACTTGCTTCTTCTGAGACACATTTGGAAGCAAAACCAACACAAATATTAGTAAAGAGGTATGGGGTGCATTTCTGCTAAAATGAAAAGACAAGAACTGGATATTTTGCTCTCAGTACACACATACACCCTACCACCACCACTCCCACACACACCACACCACACACCACACACCACAAGCTTAAAAACACAACAAAAGCACCAGTGGTCCCTGTGGCTAATCAGAGAAGCTGCATTGGCACATTGTCATATATCAGTCTGAAGTCTCAGTAGAGTCCAGTTCTGCTTTTTGGTATTCTATGGTTTTAACAGGTTACCAAAATGATGTTCTAACCCTTACAGATGTTTACACAGCAGCAGACTGTGGCAGTGAGGAAATCCATAGATTCATTACAAAAACAAAATTAAGGTGTCATGACTGAAGTCAAAAATAATAGTGTTCTTATATACAGCACTGAGAAAATATGGAGCTTATCCCATAAGTGTTATGAATAGCCCCTCCCTAGCAACAGGCTTCTCTCAGGCCACAGTTAAGCTGAAATGGTGACCAGCACACTCCTCTGCTGTACTGAAATGGTGACCAGCACACTCCTCTGCTGTACTGAAATGGTGACCAGCACACTCCTCTGCTGTACTGAAATGGTGCTTCCCTAAACAGCCTCTGCTCTGCCTATCCCAATGGTGTCAAAACATTCTTATTTTTTTTCCTCCATTTTAAATTTTTCATACATTCTTTTTAAACTTTAGGAAAACTGAACTTTTTAATGCAGCAATGGTCTGTTAACTGATGAAAACTTTTGTATCAAGAGCTAAATAAAAATATGAGGTTTCATGTTTTTCCCTAAAGATGACTTTTTGTTGTTTTTGGTTTTTTATTTGTTCGTTTTTATTTTAATTAAAATATAGTTACTTCTTACACATCCTTTCCTTTCCTAACCCTCACTCATACTCCTTAGCCCCCTCACTCCCTTTCAAATTCATAGTCTTTTTTTCTTTGATTATTATTGGGTTGTATATGTGTGTGTGTGTGTGTGTGTGTGTGTGTGTGTGTCTGTCTGTCTGTCTGTCTGTCTGTGTGTGTGCCTGTCTGTGTGTCTGTGTCTGTGTGTGTTCACATACATAAATATATAAAGCAACCTGCTAGGTCTTCTTAGTGTTGCTCGTGTGAGTCCAGGACCAACTACTTTGCATGAGATAACTAATTAAGGTGCTTATCCCTAGGAGAAACTATTTCTCCCTTTCTCAGGAGTCATTAGTTGTCTATAGTCCTGTGTCTAGGGGTGAGGCCCCATGAGATTTCCCCCATTCCATCTTAGTATAGCTGCTGGTTTTGTCCTTGTTCAGGTCTTGTCTAGGCAGCCATGTTGTTAAATATCATGGGTATAGCTTCCCTCATTTCCAAGAGACACAGTGTCCTAGTCTACTGGATGATATATATTTCTGCCTCCTCTTTTGTAATGTTTCCTGAGGCTTAGGTGCAGGAGCTGTTCTGTAGAGGTATCTTTTGGGAGTGACACCCCACAATCAGTTGATTGTGACCAGTTGTGCCTTTCTATAATGGTCTTCATCTACTGTAAAGAGAAACTTCTTTGATGAGGAGTGAGAGCTATGCTTATCTTTGAGTATAAGGATAAATACTTAGAATTCAGTTAGGGATTCTGCAGTTTTAGTAAATAATCAGTGGTAGGTTTTCTTCTAAGATCCATGACCTAACCCCAGGTAATGGCTAGGTTTCTAGTATCAGGCATGATTTCCCTTCAGTTGAGCTGGCTTTAAGTCCAATTAGAGAGCTACTGGTTAACTCCAGGATATAAGCACCACTCTAGCACATTTGAGATATCTTGCCATGCTGGTCATTATTGTGGATCATGGCATCACAGCTGGACAGGACTATTGACTGTTCCCCTTCCATAGCACCTTCTGGTATTATGGAAGCTAGAAAACTGAAAGAGGCTCTCAGGTTAGATCCTGCTCAAATCTTTCAAGTCCCATGTCTTAAGCATGTGACTCCTCAGAAATATGGACTTACCTTAAACCTTTGGGAGGCAACAAGGACAAAAATCAATAGTCATATCGCTTTTGGAGTCTCTCAGACTAAGCTGACAAAAACTCAGAGCAGTTTCCCATCCCTTGTATTGGGGTTCTGTTAGCTAGTTTATGGCTCTTAAGAGGAGTACTGTCAACACAAAGTGGAATAGTGTGTGTGTGTGCGCGCGCGCGCGCGCACAGATAAAACAGAGATGCTTCCTGACTACACTAAAGGAAAGTATAACATCTGTATCAGGTCTTACTTATGTTCCATTTGATTTATTCTTGGTAAACTCTGAAATATGTCACTGACACAAACTACTTGCCAATGATTAAGTCATAATATGAGTTCTAAAATGCCTCTTATGTATTTCTGGTTTTTAGCTCTCTGTTTTAGATAACTGGCAAGGTAAAAATAGACATTAAATGTTGAGAACAACCAAGGAAGGGTTGTAACTGCTGTTCACTGTCTTTCCAATGTGCTACAGTAAAAAGATAGTCTACTGAATCATTCCACCTTGGTATCATGCACTCTGCACAATCTCACTCTGTGCTGTGTAGTAACATCATAGACACAGGGAGGGAAGAACTCACTTCTTACTGAATTCTCACTGCAGAGATGAAAGGGGCAAAAGCAAGATCAAGCATGAGATTCAGCACTGAAAACTCCAGTGCAGGTCCCCAGGGCAGTCAGACAAGGAATCCAACTCCTACTGCCAACACCATTCCCAAATGGAAGGCTTACTGAACTGTGAACTACAGTTTCTCTGTAGAAAGCAGATATTTATTCTCACCATCTAGCATTTCTGGGAGACTGAATAAAATAATGCAGTTTCTGGCACATTGTGCGTTCTTAATAACTGTCTTACATGAACAAACTTACAAAAGTAATTGTGTTTGTTGCTATGGTTACCGTAGCTGGGTAAGTTAAGAAACAGAAAGTCATTGACTAACAGTTCAGAAGGATGAAACTACAAAAGCAAGTGTTGTTAAAGCTGGATCCTTCTGGAAGAGCAGGTGCTCTAGAAGAGCAGCCAGTGCTCTTAACCAACGAGTCATTGCAGCCTCTGTTTGCATATTGATTTTACCATATTAACTTTAGAACTATTGACTAGTTAGAAACAACAATGTATTATTCAGAGTTCTCTAGAGGAACAAAACTTATAGAATGTATGAACATATGCATACATACATATATATTCATTTATATATATATATATATATATATATATATATATATATATATATATTCATTCGTGTGTGTGTGTGTGTGTGTGTGTGTGTGTGTGTGTGTGTGTATGAGTGGCTTACAGACTGTGGTCCAGCTATTCTAACAATGGAACAATGACTGTCTCCTGATGGAAAGGCCAAGAATCCAGTAGTTGTTCAGTCCATGAGGTTGGATGTCTTATCTGGTCTTCAATCTAAGTCAGAATCCCAAAGAAGTTGGTTCTAAATCAAGGAAGAAATGCCTCAGCAGCAGGATAAATAAAATGGCCAGTGAGAGTAAAGGCAAGCAAGCAAAAAGCTAAAGCTTCCTCATTCCACATCCTTTTATGTGGAATGCCAACAAAAAGTGTGGCCTAGCTTAGGGTAGGTCTTTCCACTTCAAATGATCCAAACAAGAAAAATCCCTTACAACTCTTCCCAGATGCTTGGATTTTAGTTGATTCCAGGTGTCATCAAGTTGACAACCAAGATTAACTATCTCAAACAATGATAATAATAATAATAAAATTTTGAGTCAAATTGTTCTAGATAGCAAATGGGCGCTTCCTATCTGGGAACCACACATATCAGTCACATGAAGGCCACAGATCAGAAAGGTTCTCTAATTTTCCCAAGGCCACACAACCACTCAGAGAAAAAAAACTACCGAGGGGAGGGTGTCTCCAGGCCTCTGTCCATGGCTCAAAGGTTGCCACCTTCGCCCTGTGTCATCTCTCATCATCTTTCTTCTACATAGTCTGTCTCTAAGTTCACATTTCCCCTATTAGGACACTTACCCCAGGATGACCTTGTCATAACTAATTAAATAAGAAAGTGAGCGTATTTCCAAACAAGACCAGAGTATGAAGCAATGGGGGTTAGGATTTCAGCACAGGAACTCAAAGAGAGTAACATCAGTACATTATGGTAAGTAATGAAGGCTTTTCATGAAAATTCAAGCAATATAAAAAAAAGTAAGTAATTATCTCCTTTTCCAAGTTATTCCTATCTGTTTTCAATAATTACATTTGACATGTCTTTCTAGCCCCCACACATAATATATGTATAATCTTATATTTAAGCATATATAGCCATTTTATAGAAGATAAATCATATTATGCATACATTAGCCAGCTGCTACTTTGAGCATATTAGTTTATATGTCTGTAAGTCAAGACTATGGGCATATGTAAATATCTGCATATGCTCTATACTTAACTATCAAGCTATCCAATATTTGTCCCACTGGTAGATATTTGGGGCATTTCCAGATTTCAATGTCAATTTTTAAAATATTTTTTAAACTTTATGTGTGTGAGTGTTTACCTTCATGTAAGTGTGATTTGTGCATGGTATGTTTACTTGGTGTTCACAGATGTCACAGAGTGCATTGGTTCCCATGGACCTGGAGTTAAGGGTGGTTGTGCACCACCATGTGGATGTTGAGAATTGAACCAGGTCCTCTGCAAGATCAACAAATGCTCTTAAGCACTGAGCCACCATTACTGCCCCAAGTTTCTTGTAATGCAGTAGTATATGGTTTTGCTCATGCTTTTCCTTAAAAACTAGTGTTTTTATTTATGTAAGCTAAGGTTTTTATTGGCCTTTAAAGTGAGTATATAAGGTAATGTGTTTCATTGTGGCATTTTCATATATACTTTATTCTGATTTGTCTTAAGAAGTAGCATTTCTGGGTCAAAGACATTCAATATGTAATTTAAGACTACAGACTATTTTCAAAACTACGTTGGCAATTCATTCAGTTACCTATAGTGCTCATTAGATTTCCGTTTCTCTTCACACTTGTGCCAAAGTGGATTTGATAAACTTTAAATTTCTTTAGTCTCTTTGATGCATGAATAATGCCCCTTCTCTCTCTCTCTCTCTCTCTCTCTCTCTCTCTCTCTCTCTCTCTCTCTCTCTCTCTCGTGTGTGTGTGTGTGTGTGTGTGTGTGTGTGTGTGTGCGCGCGCGCATGCTATCCCTCACTACCACTGAGTGGCATCATCTTTTCACTTTTGACTCTTCCAAACATTACCACATCATCCTACATACATATATTTCTTTTGCCAAATTCCTTGCCTCTTCCACACGTCTAAGTCTTTTTCACTGAAGGGCGATGAGTAATTTGCTTGCTGCAGGTGCTCTTTTCCAGCCCGCCATCTGTCCTTCCCTTTGTGCTGGTGTGTCTTTTGTCATTTAGAATTTTTCCATTTTTATATGTTCATCAGTGAATGAATTACTAAAGAGAGAGTGGCATATACCTTGCTCCTCTCTCTCTCTCCCTCCCTCTCCTCCCTCTCTCTCTTACACACACACACACACACACACACACACACATACACACACACACACACACACACACACACACACACACACATCATGGAATGCCCTTTCACTGTGAAAAAAAAGATGTTCTGTCATTTGGATAAACCTGTAGGACATCCTTTTAAGTGCAATAAGCTAGGGACAGAAACATGGGTACTTTATGAACTGGTTCCTATGTGGAATCTACAAAGTCAGTCCTACAGGAGTGTAGGACAGAAGAGGGGGCAACTAGGAGCCTGGGGTAGTTGATGATGAGTTGGGGATACGTTGGTCAAAAGATACAAGTTTTCAGTATCAACAAATAAATTCAAGAAGTATATCACAAGGCATCATGAATGAGTTGTGTTCTAGGAAGGACTAAGAGAGTTGATGCTAAGTACTCTTGTCCCACAATGAAAACTATGTGAGGTCAGCAGGTTGTATGGTTGTGTTTACATATTTGTGCATCCTTGTGTGTGCATGTGTGTACGTGTGTGTGTGTTTGTGTGTGTGTGTGTGTGACAATAATAAAGAAAAAGAGGCCATCTGCTCTAAAGGGAATATAGGTGGAACATGAGGGATTGGAGAGAGAGAACATGGAAAAGGTTGGACAAAAGAAAGGGAGAATGTAATTATAGCTTGATGTTAAAATATAATTTTTAAAAGCTGGAATGTATTTTATATTGAGATATTAATATTAACATGAGATCTTGGGGATAAATAAGAGGGAAAGGTTATGGTTTAGTAGTGATAAATCAGTGTGTCAAATAAGAAGTCAAATGTGCTGCTCAGGTTTTGTCTGCTTGACACAAGGTTGTCACCTGGGAAGAGGTAACCTCAATTGAGAAACTGCCTCCATCAGATGGCATATAGGCAAGTCTATGGGGGCATTTTCTTGATTAATGATTGATGTGGGAGAGCCCAGGCCACTTTGGGTGGTTCCACCCCAAATAAGTGATCCTGGGAGGTATAAGAAAGGTAGTTAAACCTAAGCATGAGGAGCAAGCCAGTAAGCAGCACTCACTCTGAGACCTCTGCATCAGGTCCTGCCTCCAGATTCTGCCTGTCTCCAGGACATGACATCCACTTGGAAGCCAATGGCTAGTTTTTATTCTAGTACATTTGTTTCTCATCTTCAAGAGCTATGTGCCAGCTTGACCTCAGCTGCAGCAGGTGATCAGGCAGCAGGTTTCTCCATCCCCAGAGGTCTGTCTTAGTTAGGATTTCTATTGCTGTGACAAAACATCATGACCAAAAAAGCGAGTTGAGGAGAAAAAGGTTTATTAGGCTTACACTTCAGCTTTGCTGTTCATTGCTGAAGGAAGTCAGGACAGGAACTCAAACAGGGCAGAATCCCAGAGGTAGGAGCTGATGGAGAGGCCACGAAAAGGAACTGATTACTGACTTGCTTCCCCTGGCTTACTCAGTCCACCTTCTTATAGAATCCAGGACCAGCAGCCCAGGGATGGCATCACCTACCGTGGGCTGTGCCCTTCCCCGTTGATCACTAATTGAGAACATGCCTTACAGCTGGATCTCATGAAGGCATTTCTTCAGCTGAGGCTCCTTCCTCTGATGACTCTAGCTTGTATCAAGTTGATACACAAAATCAGCCAGTATAAGGTCACTGACAGCTATATATAAACACTATGAATTTTTTAATAGTTCTTGATCAGAAATGTAGTAATCAGTGAATCTTTTTACTTCATCAGTTTATTAAAAAGAAACCCTAAAAAATGACTCAAATGGAAATTAGTTCAAAGTTAATGAACTTTGTTGGTAAATACATAGGTGTAGGATAATAGTGGGACAAGAACAATTCAAAAACCTTTGTCTCTAGCTTTATAAAAATATTTTTTAATCAGAAGGAATAAGAATGAGAAAACCCTTTGACTAATTACATTCCTAGAAAACTCCTGGCTCAGTCACCTGTGCCTACATAAAGGACTGTCCTTATAGATTAATATTTTTGGTTTAAAAACTTATTCTTGCCAGACATGGTGCACATCTTTAATCTCAGCATTCAGGAAGGAGAGGCAGATGGGTCTCTGTGAGTCCAAGTCCAGCCTGAGCTACACAGCAGGTTACAGACCAGCTAGAGATACCTAGTAAGACCCTATATTTAAAAAATAATAAAAGAAAAGGAAGAAGGAAGGAAGGGGAAAAGGGAGGGAAGGAGGAAGGGAGGGAGGGAGGATGAACTTACTTTAAAACGTAAGCAACCTGACATGTTTGTGCACACCTATAATTTCATGCAGAAGTGGAGATGGAGGCAGGAGGATCAAAAGTTCAGGGACAGCCTCAGCTGCATAGCAAGCCAGAGCTCAGCTTAGGCTACACCAGACTCTGTATGAAAACATTAAAAACAAAATAAAGATACACTTGACCCTTACGATACCTTATAAATCTCAATGCACACATTGGTGAGAATTGATTAATTGCTGCTTTTTTAAAAACAACTTAAAGATACTAAACAAAGTTAAAGTTTAAAAACTTTATAAAATTAAACTCTTATTTCTATTATACGAATGTATGGGCCACCACATAATAATCTGATATATTTTCACAGTGTGCAATGATCAAATCAGGGTAATTAACATGAAATTAAAATCTTTCTAAGTAGCATGAAATTCAAGTCTTTAGGAAACAGGAATAGAGAATGGCTTTAGAAATTGGTGGCCTAGCCGGCCGGTGGTGGCACACGCCTTTAATCCCAGCACTCGGGAGGCAGAGCCAGGCGGATCTCTGTGAGTTCGAGGCCAGCCTGGGCTACCAAGTGAGTTCCAGGAAAGGCGCAAAGCTACACAGAGAAACCCTGTCTCGAAAAAAACCAAAAAAAAAAAAAAAGAAATTGGTGGCCACCTGAGAGGTGAAAATATACGTGTGTGTGTGTGTGTGTGTGTGTGTGTGTGTGTGTGTGTGTATGTATATATGTACATATATATCAACAATACTTAAAGAAGAAGTAGTAAGTTTCAGAGGGAATGGGAGAATTTGCAAGAGAAGTTGCAGGGAGAAGCAGGCCTAGAAATGATGCAAATAGAGTATTCATGTATGAAATTCTCAACAACACTAAAATTTTTAAATTAAAAAAAAGTAATTATATAAACGGCTACACTGGGCAGTAAACGGAGAAACAGCTGCGGAGCACACCCGCTCCATCAGCAGGTCTCCAGCACCAGCTGACCTGGGCAAAGCCTGGCGCAGCAGCTTTGGGCAAAGTGCTGGTTGAGCAGAATGTTCACAGCTATTCAGTTCAACAGATTGTGTCGGCTCCCCACTACCTGAATGCCCAGGGCTCTCCCACAACCTTACCCCTTTTTTTTTTCTGGACAGATGGAAATTACATTCCATTGCTCTTATTAAATCAAAGTGGTGACATTGAGCATAAATTTTCCACTCACCCTGCATGTGTGCTGTGCATATTTCTGTAGACCTTTTGATCAAAGGAATGCTTATAATATTTCCTCAGAAGAAACCAATGGGTCTGACACAAACTGTCATGAGTGAATAGCTTTCATTATTGAGAAGAGTAATGTCAAATTATTCCAGAATGCAGGATGAAATATCAGTCAAATATTCATTACCTTATTACAAAGATTGGCATTTATCCTAAATTTACCATATGTGGTATAATAGCTTTTCTTGAAACATCTTCAAATAGAAAGGTTAATTTGAAAATGTGGTGATCTAATGTTATGTGAGAGTGTGACATGAAACGCTCATTATCTATGAGTTTAAAGGGTATACTTCTAGACTCTGCACTAAATGCCATAGTATTTTAATACACCTACACGTCAAAACAACTTGCAATAGGCACCCGCCCCCATTAAACTAAACAAACAGGCAACAACCGTAAGATGAAATTCTGTAAAGGTAGCACTAGGAAAGAAAGGGGGTTCCTTGACCCGACTGCGACAGTGACAGTCACTGTGCCTTTTAACCTTCTGCTGGGGACATCACCCAAAGCTGGGAGAAAATGAAAATGACGTCAGGCACAGTTAATAGCTCACGAGAAATGCAAAAACTATTAACGCAAGGGCTGGAGTGGCAAAGGGCATGGGACGCTCTTGCTGAGGACCTGGGTTCAGTTCCCAGCACCTACACGGCAGCTCAGAACCATCTGTAACTCTAGTTCCAGGGTAGCCTATGTCTTCTTCTGACCTCCTCGGGAACTTCAGCTGTGTGGTACACATACAAACATGCAGGCAAAATATTCATACAAATAAAATGAAGTGAATCCATCTAAAAAACAATGTTTAATGAAAGATGCAAAGGAGTCTATTACACAGAATTGGGGTGCTATCCTGTGCTATGCCTAGATTGGAGTAATAACAAATTACTAACTTGACAGAGAAGATGTATAAGATTTTGTAGGCTCTAATAATATAAATATATCATTCCTAAATCAATTTGTTTTTGTAATTTTATCTAGTTTCCTGAAAATGAATGTGCTTCTCTTCCTATGTGGTAGCTTTGTTACTGTCTGCATGACCAATTGAAGACATTTCTGCTCTGAATGATCAACTGGTGGTGAGTACTTTCTGCCCAAAGCCTTCTTGTCCTGGACATGGAGGCAAAGTGCTGCCACCAGCAGGAACATGCAAATCCCTCTATCTCCATTCAAACCAAAATCCCCCATTTTCTTTACTTCAGATTCCACCTAGATGAATGAAGACAGACTATCAGCAACAGAAACCAATGGGAGAGCTCTTTGGATGCATGAAACTTAGATTTAAAACTAAATAGGATTACATTGTATATAAAAGCAAGGAATGGGGACATGTGAAATATTAGGCTCAGAGACAAATATTTGGCAAAGCATGGTGTAGCCATCATTTGTCATAACGGGTCTCTACTAAATGTCTAGGCATCTCCATGATAATGGCCTTCTCCACCCACAGCATTCTCATACTTAATACAGAGAAAAATAGTCAAAGAACACAGTAATGTGTTTGGCAGGTATTCAGTCGGTATACCACCTTTCCATGATGTCTAAAACTCTATGAGACCATGCATACATGCATAATTCCTTCACTATTCTGTTTGTTGCAGTTTTTTGGAACTATTGCAAAAAATAAAGATTTTATATTACAAAAGCATCACTCAAAAGGACTGAGAAAAATGAAATACTAGAGGCTGGAGAGATCGCTTAGTGGTTAAGAGCACATATTACTCCTCCAGAGAACCCAAGTTTGGTTCCCAACACTCACGTTAGGCATCTCACAACTAGTGTAGCTCCAGCTCCAGGGAATCCAATGCCCTCTTCTAACCTCCACAGGTACCTGAACTCACATGCACACAAGCACACAGAGACACACATACACATAATTTTTTAAATAAATGTTTTAATTGAAATACTAACACTCAGAAATTATATAATACGATTTTTAAAACTAAGTTTTACATAAGTTATAATTATGCCTTACTATGTAAAAGCTATTGATAGTTAAGTATATTTAGAATTCTTATATTCAAAGACCAGTGTCTTAGGGTTTCTATTGCTATGAGGAGACACCATGACCATAGCAACTGTTATAAAAAAAAATTTAATTGGGGTGGTTCACTTAAATTTCAGAGGTTCAGTCCATTATCATCATGGTGGTAACATGGCAGCATGCAGGCAGACGTGGTGCTGGAGAAGTAACTAAGAGTTCTACATCTTGCAGGCAACATGAAATGGTCTCTGAAACTGGGAGCAGCTTGAGCATAGGAGATCTCAAAGCCCGTTCCCATAGTAACACACTTCCTCCAACAAGGCCATACCTACTCCAACAAAGCCACACCTCCTAATAGTGCCACTCCTTTTGGGAGCCATTTTCTTTCAAACCACTACATTCCCCTCCCTGGCTCCAATAGGCTTGTAACCATATCATAATGCAAAAATGCATTCAGTCCAACTTCAAAAGTCCCCATAGTCTATCACAGTCTCCAACTTATTTAAAAGTCTAAAGTCCAAAGTCTCTTCTGAGAGTCATACAATCTCTTAACTATAATCCCCTGTAAAATCAAAATCAAAAAGCAGATCACATACTTCCATCATATAATGGCACAGAATATACATTACTCTTCCAAAATGTAGGGAAGGGAGCATAGTAAAGAAATATAGGACTGAAGAAAGACCAAAAACCCGCTGGGAAAACTTCAAACACCGCATCTCCAAATTCTGTAACCCATTTCTTCTATCCTTAACTCTAAAACCAGAACCATGTGGCTGAGGCTGCCATGTTCTACTGCTTGCTGGGGCCGGAACATGTCACCCTCATTAAAATATATCTTCACCAGCTTTCTGTTTTTGACCATCATTACCTAAGCTTGGCTGTCCTAAAACTGGATTTGTAGACCAGGCTGGTCTCAAACTCAAAGATCCACCAGCCTCTTCCTCCCCAGCGCTGGGATTAAAGGCATGCACCACTACACCTAGCTCTAAACTTTTCTTTAGTTCCTTTTCACAATTTGGAAACTTAGCTGGGTGGGATCTGAGGTCACCACTCCCTTTATTCTATCTCTTTATCTGTTCATCTCCTCAAACACAGCACTTAACTCCATTCCTTTTCTCCTCAAATTTTACATTTTCTTGCTCCTTTTCATTATATATCTTCATTAGTTACCACTAATAACCGCACAACAGAGTCTATACTAGGGTTTTTTGAGATTTCCTCTGCCAACAGAATTAATACAAATCTCTTCATTTTAGCTTCAGTCAGACTCTTTGGACAAGGGCAAAAACCAGCCACAATCTTCACCAAAATATCACAAGACCAATCTCCAGGAAACATATTAAAATTCTTCTTCTCTGAAAGGTAGCCCCACTCTCAGTTCATCAAATCACACTCAGTACCACTGTCTTCCATGCTTCTACTAATAAGGCCTATTTTAAGCAGTGCTTAAAGCATTCCACTGCTTTCAGAACCCAAAGAACTAAAGTCCAAATTCCTCCAAACAAAAGCATGGTCAGGCCCATCACAGCAATACCCTAGTCTCTGGTACCAACTTCTGTCTTAGTTAGGGTTTCTATTACTGTGAAGAGATACCATGACCATGGCAACTCTTACAAAGAAAACATTGCTTTGGGGTGGCTTGCTTACAGTTTCAGAGGTTTAGTCCATTATCATCATGGCAGCATGCAGGCAGACATGGTGCTGGAGAAGTAGCTGAGAGTTCTACATCTTACAGGCAATATGAATTGGTCTCCAACACTGGGAGTGTTTTGAGTATAGGAGACCTTGAAGACCACTCCCACAGTAACACACTTACTCCAAAAAAGCCACACCTCCTAAAAGTGCCACTCCTTTTGGGGGTCATTTTCTCTCAAACCACTACAACCAGCATGGTCCTTGGTCTTGAATCATCTTTTGGAACCTTAGAAAAGTTTTTTTAAGTGTTTCTATAGTCTCTACCATGAGAAAATTGTGGGACACCCAAGTTCTCGCAACCATTTTTAACCCATTCAACCCTTTCATTTCAAATAGTTCAGAGTTACAGAACATCAAAACCTTCATTCAGGTATACCCACAGAATTTCCAGTAAATTTTCTCTATGTTGTAGGAACATCTATATTGTTAAGATATAATAAAATACCCATAATAATCAATTTATAAAGGAAAATGGTTTAGTTTGAGTCACTGATGTATAAATCTAATTAAACTTATCAATAAAAACCAGGCATCAGATATCGGGGTAAAAACTTGAAAGATCATCAGAGAAGCGGGGGAGCAGCCACCAGTGACATCCTACCTCTTCCATTCCATTTTAGGGCCGAGAGCCTGTCTCAGCCCACCTTACTACTTCCTGTCCCTCTCTCTACAGTCCTCCAATGTTTATGGTTAACTAGTGGCTAGCTCTGCCCTCTGACTCCAAGAAAGTTTTATTTGTCAAAACACAAAATATCACACAACAGATTCCACTCCATGGATAGAGATTATTACAGAGAAAGCTGCATACTCATTTATTGTGACACTATTCATAGAGACAGATTATAGAACAATCTGCAATGTCCATCAACAGATAAACAAATAAAGTGCAAGAGATGGGAGATGGATGGATGGATGGATAGATAGATAGATAGATAGATAGATAGATAGATAGATAGATAATTACTCAAGTATAAAAAAGAATGAAATTCTTCCATCATGAAAGTGTACAGAACTGGGCATCATTGTGTTAATTGAAATGTCAGCTCCACAAAGACGATAATGCATGCTCTCTCTTATCTGCAGACTTTAGGCAGAAAATGGGGATGAAACTAAAAAGGAGACTACTAGGGAAGAGAATGGGAAAGGGAAGGAGTATAAGAAAAGTCAATAGTGGGAATGAATGTGGTCAGAATAAAACATACACATGTATGTAAAGATTATAATGAAATAACTTCTTTGTACAATTAAGACAGACTAATGGAAATTTAAAAACAAAGAGGTTGAATATAGAAATACTCCCACAGAAACCTCTCTCTTTGAGCATATCATGGTTTATGTCTCCATGACTATCTACCTAATTAAATGTCTCCTCAGCTATTAAAAAAAAAATAGGAATTCAGCCTGACCCATCCTTGAATCTCCCATCCATAATACATGGAAAGTGCTCAGTAGAGGTATGATGGATGAAGAAGCATAAATCTGACCTCTCTAAAATGAAGCCCACGGGTCTGTCTGCCCACATTAAATGAGTTTTTAATATTACAAATGGAGCACCCATGGAGGGTGAATAACTAACATGATACTCTTGCTATTAATTATACAAATGGGAACCTGTGAGGATAATTGCTTAAAACATTTTATGTCTTGAAAATATTATGGGTCAACCTGCCTCTCGCTTTTACTGGTACTCAAGAAATAAAACATGATGAAGAAGAAACAGAGCTGGAAACAGACAGGGAAAACCACACACCATGTCTATTTGTCACATAGGTCTTCTTGTACGGAGTTTCACTGACAAGCATCAGTCACTTGGTCTAATCACCTTTCAGGCCTCATTTGTCCTGATGTCTTTCCAGGATGACATCTTTGTCATCTGAAATCTCCCCAGTGTAACACTGCATGTGAGTGTCCAGAATTAGACTTTTCTCGGTTACTTTTTTATTGCTATGACAAAACATCATGACCAGGGCAACTTAAAGAAAGAGGGGTTTATTTGGGACTTACAGTGTCAGAGGAATAAGAGTCTGTCTCCATCATGTCAGGGAGCACTGATGCATGCAGTCATATTCCAGCAGCAGCAGCAGCGGCAGCCCAGAGCTCATACCACAATCCACAAGCAGAGGGTGCACTTCCAATGACAGGGAGGCTTTTGAAGCCTCAAAATCCACTCCATACACACCTCGAATGAGGTCACACCTCCTTAATCCTTCCCCAATAGATCCTCCAACTGGAGACCAAGTATTCAAACAAACAAGCTTATGGGTACCCTTCTCATTCAAACCATCACATAAAGCAAAATGTCTATATAAAATGATCTGACATTATTAGTTTAAATGATATTACCTATCAAAGGAATATCATAAGGTGATTTACTTTTCCAAGATTTCCTTAATGTTTTTTAACATTAATTTCATTGTTAGTTTTTGAGAATTTCAAAAGTGAGTACTCTATTTACATCATTTTCACCCCATGCTCCCCGCTTCAATTTCTCCCATGTTCCCTACTCCCTCTCAATTTCATGACCTCTTCTTAATTACAACTATGTTATGTATAACAAAATAATATATAAATATATTATTTCCACAAACTGCAGGGTGATGAGCCTACATAGAGAACTATAAGATTGTGGCTGCTATGGAAATCAGTGTGGCAATTACTCAGGAAGCTGGGAATAGACCTACCTCGAGATCCTGCTGTACCACTCTTGGGCATCTACTCAAAGGATGTTTCATCCTAGTACAGAGATACTTTTCCATTCATGTTTATTGCTGCTCTATTCATAATAGCCAGGAATTGGAAACAGCCTAGATGTCCATCAATGGATGAATGGATAAAGAAATGTGATTCATTTGCAAAATGGAATTTTCTTTAGCTCTTAAAAAGTGAAATTCACAGGTAAATAGATGGAGCTTAAAAAGAAATCATCCTAAGTGAAGTAACCAGGCACAAAAAGACAAACATTGTGTGTTCTCTTATCACATATAGTATCCACAGACGTTAGCTTTAAACCCTTTGATATGCATGTTATAATCCATATAACCACAGAGGTTAGGTATAGAGTAAGGGACTGGGGGGAGGGGAAGATCTTCCAAGGAAGGGAATGTAGAATGCATAGCTATGGAGACACAGGGGAGAGAGTGGAGTGATAAGATTAAATGGGGAGGGGAATGGAAGAGAGGGTTAAGGGAGGGAACATGAAGAGGGACAACTAAGGTTCATTTGAGGGGCAATTATATAAACCTATTACTATAGAAGCCTCCTAAAATACGTACATATGTGAAAGAAATCTAAACGGAATCACCAGATAATGGGGGAGAGAATACCCCAACTTGACATTTTTCATCACCAAGTAAAACCTCCAGTGCAAGGAATGGGTTACATCTAATGGGTTTGTTGGCCAAAGGGGCCCTGTGGAATTCCCCCAAACAATGCAGGCTATTGTCAAGGCTGTTGGCTGCTCTCCATTCAGTCATCGTAAAGCCCTATCGCTGAAGACACCACTCACATAACTCACTGAACACAGAGAAGTCAAGCTAGTGACTAACTAGAGCCTTCATTTCTACTGACTAGTCTTCATGGCACTGGAAGGTACTCTGCATGCCACCAGAGGAGAGAGGAACCACCAACCCAACAAATAAACCCTTCACTCTGCAATGGTGTCCTACCTGCATTAGATGCTGGTGCAATAGTGGTATACACATTGTAGGAGTAACCAACCACAATCTGACTGGATTTACGGTCCACTCCACAAGATGAAACCCTGGCCTGACACTGTTCAGATGGCCAAGAACCTGAGAATAGATAGGCCATGGCCCTAAGGGGAAACCAAATACTATTGTCTTACTACAGGAACACAACAATAAAATGACTCTGAATGACATTCTGCTATGCCAATAAATCAGTGCTTTGACCAGCCATCATCAGAAAGGCTTCATTTTGCAGTAGATGGGAATTAACACAGAGACCCACAACTAGACAATGTACAGAGACTAAGAGATTTTGCAACCCTTGGTCCAAAATGGAATTTCTTCAAAAACCCCTCTCCTCAGGGATCATAGAGCAATGCAGAAGAGGAAGCAAAAGACTGTGAGAACCGGAAGTGATGGCTGACTCCAAGGAAACAATGTCTTCCAGACACAACAGGTCTGGCACACATGAACTCACATAGACCGGCAGACTGCACAAGGTTTGCACTGGTTCAAGCCAGAAAGTGTCCCAAAGTTGAGAGGGGGATGGAGACACGAGCTTCCATCCCTAAACAAGAAGCTGTTTCCAATTGATAACTGCTTGCAAAGAAAAAAAATTAGCTTTCTCCAATGGAGTCTCACAGGGCAGGCCCCATGCCCAGCTGTAGATGGCCAACACAGAATGAACTCCGTGGTATTTTTATAGATTTATTGTCTCTTATTGCTCTGTCTGAGTATTTTTTTGTTTTACTGGCTTATATATTAGATTTTCAGTTTTGTATTTGTGTGTGTGTGTGTGTGTGTGTGTGTGTGTGTGTGTGTGTGTGTGTGTAGGCAGAATTTTCCTGTCTCAGCAGTCATCCAGGCAGTGTCAGGCATGGGCTTTCTCTTGTGGTGTGAGCCTCAAGTTGATCACTCATTGGTTGGCTACTCCCATAAGTTCTGTGCTACCATTAATCCAGCACATCCTGCAGGCAAACTGAGATCAAAGGTTTGAGGCTGGGCTGGTGTCCCAAATCCCTCCACTGGAATCCTTGCCTGGTTTCAAAAGATGAATTGTTCAGGCTCCACATCCCACATTACGAGGAGTCTTTACTAGGGTCACCCGTGTAGATTCCAGGGAGTTTCCACTGTACTAGGTTTCCACATCACCCTCAAGTACCACCCCCAATTCCAGCCATCTCTCCCACTACTCCTTTCCTACATCCTTCCTCCCCACCCCTCCTGTTCTGATCCCTCCTGTTCTCATTCCCAGCTGCCCCACAGTCCACCCAAAAAATTTATTCTACTTACTCTTCCCAGAGAGATCCATGCATTCCCCCTTTGAGCCTTTCTTGTTACTTAGCCTCTCTGGATCTGTGGATTGTAGCATGATTATCCTTTACTTCGCAGTTAATATCCACTTATGAGTGAGTACATACTGTATTTGTCTTTCTGGGTCTGGGTGACCTCACTCAGGATGTTTTTTTTTTTTCTAGTTCCATCCATCTACCTGCAAATTTCATTTTTTTTAACACTTAAGTAGTATTCCACTGTGTAAATGTATCACATTTTCTTTATCCATTCTTTGGTTGGAGGGCATTTAGATTGTTACCATTTTCTGTCTATTATGAATAAAGCTGCTATGAACATAGTTGAGCAAGTGTTTTTGTGGTAGGTTACAGCATCCTTTGGTATGGATGGAGCATCTTTGTGGTAGGATGGAGCACTCAGGAATGGTATACTTGGGTATTGAAGTAGATTGACTCCCAATTTTGTGATGAACCATCATATTGATTTCCATAGTAACTATATGACTTTACACTCCCACCAGTAGTGGAGGAGTGTTCCCCTTCCTCCGTATCCTCACCAGCATGAACAGTCACTTTTGTTTTTTAATCTTAGCCATTCTGACAGGTGTAAGATGGAATCTCAAATTAGTTTTGATTTGCATTTCCCTGGTGGCTAAAGATGTTGAACATTTCTTTAAGTGCTTCTCTGCCATTTGAGATTCCTCAGTCGAGAATTCTGTTAAGATCTGTATCCCATTTATTTGGCTTGTTGGGGTCTAATGTCTTGAGTTCCTTATATATTTTAGAAATCAGCCCTCTGTCAGATGTGAGGATAGTGAAGACTTTTTCCCATTATATAGGCTGCCACTTTGTCTGATTGACAGTGTCCTTTGCCTTACATAAGCTTTTCAGTTTCACATGGTCCCATTTATTAAATGTTGATCTTAGCGCCTGTGCTATCAGTGTTCTGTTCAGGAAGTTGTCTCCTATGCCAATGCATTCAAGGATGTTCCCCACTTTCTCTATCAGGTCCAGCATTACTGGATTTATGTTGAGATCTTTGATCCACTTAGACTTGAGTTTTATGCAGAGTGATAAATACAGATCTATTTGCATTCTTCTACATGCAGACATCCAGTTAGACCAGCACCATTTGTTGAAGGTGCTTTCTTTTTCCTATTATGTATTTCTGGCTTTTTGTTTTTAATCAAAAATCAGATGTCCATAGGTGTGTGGATTTATGTATAGGTCTTTGATTCAATTCCACTGATCAATCTGTTTTTATACCAATACCATATAGTTTTTATTACTATGCTTCTGTAGAACAGCTTGAAATCAGAGATAATGATACTTCTGGAAATTCGTTTATGGTACAGGATTGTTTTAACTATCCTAAGTGTTTTGTTTTTCCATATGAAGTTGAGTGTTGTCCTTTCAAGGTCTGTAAAAAACTGTGTTGGAAGTTTGATGGGGATTGTGTTGAATTTGTAGATTACTTTTTGTAAATGGTCATTTTTACTGTTAATCCTACTGATCCATGAGCATGGGGGAATCTTTTTATCTTCTGATATCTTCTTTACTTTCTTTCTTCAAAGACTTGAAGTTTTTGTCATACAGGTCTTTCAGTTGCTTGGTCAGAGTTACCCCCAAGATATTTTACATTGTTTGTGGCTATTGTGAATGGCATTGGGTTTTGTTTGTTTTGTTTGAGAAAAGGTCTTTCTATGTATCCCTGACTGTCCTGGAGTGTTCTATATAGACTGGGCTAGCCTTGGCCTCATAGTGCTCCTTCTGTGTCTATCTCCTGTGTGCTGGAGTTAAAGGCATGTTCCACCATGTCCAGCAATATACTAACATTTTTGTTAAAGAATATGATCTGATTTTTTTTAACAATTCAGTGTTAATTCTTTAATTATTTCACTTTTTACTGATAGCTTTATTTTCATCAGTTGTTTCTATTCCTACAACTGGGACTTTGAAAGTCATTCCTGCATCTAAAGACTTGCCTTAGTGGTGACGAAATGTTAATACTTCTCTCCCTCTTTCCTGCTCTTTCTTTTCTTTGCTATTTTGTATTAATGATCATAATGTAATGCCCAATTTGCTTGTCCTTCCTGCTAACTGAGATGAATGGATCAGACAGACAGAAGGTCACATGCACGGCTCAAGTCCCAGTAGAGGGTGCCATCAGTTATTATTTCTGGTGTTCACCAGTATTCTTCCACACTACCCTCCCCACGCCACCCTACACACACCTTCTGAATTCCATCTACCATATTACAGATTCCCATCATGGTTACCCTTCAGAGCTTTCAACGTGCCTCTCTGAGCTTTTTGTTTTTTTCCAATTAAGCCTTAGGACAACCAAATGTGTTAGGTAGGATTCACCATGGCCACTTTGCACTAAGGAGGCTTAGGTGACTTTTCTCCATGGTCAGGTGCATAGAGGCTAAGAGATTCAGGATGAAATCCAAGGTTGCTTCTTTTTCCCCCCAATGCATCTTATTGTCCCTGTACAGTAATTATATCTTCAGATCCATGGAGAGTTGTAGGCTCCTTGGTAGGAGACCCAGGGTGCAGGGCACTGAGGTCCATTCGTGTCTGTCCTTTGGTGAAAAATAATAAGAACATTTGGAAGTGGCATATTTAAGTCATACAGTTCTGATCATGTTTAAACTATGACAAAAAGATATTACCCATAAATATTCATCAAAATTCTCTGAGGTCTGAAGAATAAGTTTTTGGTGTTGGGGAGACAGATTCCCAGTGGGTAAGTGCATTTGCTGTGAATACAAGAATACCTGGGTTTAAAGTTTCAGGCCCACATTAAAAAATCCACCATGGGTCAGGCAGTGGTGGTACACAGCTTTAATACCAGCACTTGGGAGGCAGAGCCAGGCGGATCTCTGTGAGTTCGAAGCCAGCCTGTTCTATAGAGTGAGATCCAGGACAGGCTCCAAAGCTACACAGTGAAACTCTGTCTCAAAAAACAAACAAACAAAAACAAAAATCCAGCATGACCACCCATGCTTGTAACCCCAAAGATGCGCAGGAGGAGACAAGTGGACCCCGGGACATGGCTGGCCCAACAGCCTCAACAAAATAGTGAGTTTCAGGTTCCATGAAAGACTCTCCCTTTAAAGACAAAGTGGGGAGAGATAGAAAATGACACCCATCATCTCCTCTTACCTCCACATGTACACACAAGTATGCATACTGTCACACACACACACACACACACACACACACACACACACACACACACACGTTGTTAAAAGAATAACAGTTTCTTGGTGGTGTATAGTCATTGTGCATAGTAAAGGGTTTCATAAAGACCATTTCTTTTGAGAACTTTATGTAACGTAGTCATGTTCACCATCACCACCACCCTGAATTCTCTCGTCACCCTGTCATTAGTCTCCTCCTCACCCCCGTCTCTCCTCTGTTGTTATGCTATATGCTTGTGTGTGTGTGTGTGTGTGTGTGTGTGTGTGTGTGTGTGTGTGTGATTTTACATATCTAATAAAGCATGGGATCCACAAACGAGAGAAAATGCAAAATATTTGCCTTCCTGAGTCTGGCATATTTTTCTCAATATAATAATGATCTCGTTTCATCCATCTTATTGAAAATGACATAATTTTATTCTTCTTTATGGCCAAATAAAATGTCATTATATATGTATATGTATTATATATGTATATATTATATGTGTGTATATATTATATGTGTGTTATATATGTAATATTATATGTGTGTGTGTATATATTATATATGTGTATATATATTATGTATTATCATGTTTCCTTTATTCACTCATCTGTTGAGAGTACCTATACTGATTCCATAACTTGATTATTATGAATAGTGCTATAATAAACACAGATGCATGGCTATCACAATTGTCTGTTGACTTAGAATAGGTGACTCATATGGTGATTCAATTTCTAGTTTTTGGAGGACCCTTCATACTGATTTCCACAGCAGCTTTTAAATGAGGACTCATGTTGCAAGGATGGTAAGTTGTTAATGTGTCATCATAAGAAAGCACCACACATGAAACAGATGTAGTTCAGGGGTAAAGTGCTTGCCTATGACACAAGACCTTGGGTCTGATTCTTGGCACAAGAGGAGGAGGAAGAAGAGGAGGAAGAGGAAGAGGAGGAGGAAAGAGAGAATCTAAGAGATCATGCCAGCTTTCCTATTAACAGTAGAACACGTGCTCATTGAGGGAACACGCAAAATTCTGAAAATTCTAACAACTTTATTTCATAAATATGAAAACTGAAAGAGCATCCCCAGCGTCTTGCACAAGGCCACAGTAGCTGTCAGCTGAGATCAGACGTTGGATCCCCACACACATGCATACCTGTTTTGAGCCAGTTTTATGACATAAAATCTTGTAATCCTGTCCTAGAGGGCAGAAATGTACACTGATGTAGCTACACTGGGCTGAGATGGATCTTCAGAGAATGATATTTTCAAATAAGCAAATAGGCTCAGGCAGCATCCCAGAAGAGGGGACAGAAAACGTGTAAGAGCCAGAGGAGCCAAGAGGAGCAGGGGTGCTGTGGAATGCTGTCTTCTGGGGTGACCAGGCTGTCACAGCTGCTGTACCCATGAGCTCAGAGCAGCTGTGGTCACTTGCACAAGAACCGCAAAAGATTGAGTTAAAGAGGTTCTACCCTGTTCATGGCTGTTGGGGGAGGGGGAGTCAATTACTTTAGTGGTACGACCACTTGTCCCAGCAGATAGCTCTTGTCCCAGCAGATAGCCACACGACCATGCTCATGCAGCAAGCCTAATTAAACTTGGTGGCTCATAAAAATATATAAATAAAATAAGCAAAAACTGTTGTTGTTTTGTTTTTTGGTTTTTGAGACAGGGTTTCTCTGTGTAGCTTTGCGCCTTTCCTGGATCTCGCTCTGTAGACCAGGCTGGCCTCAAACTCACAGAGATCCACCTGCCTCTGCCACCCCGAGTGCTGGGATTAAAGGCATGCACCACCACTGCCCGGCTGTTTTTTGTTTTTTGTTTTTTGTTTTTTTTTTTAATGTACTGTACAAAGCCTCTACCATTGAACTATCTCTCACCTTGGGTGAAATGTCTGTGACTCTGATGATGGAATACTATAAAGTGCCCCAGAGATACTTCTTCAAGGCTTTGAGAGCCTTGGCCAGGCTGCTGGGGTTTGAGGTGTTCATGACACCCAGATCCATCTCAAGTTCATGTGCACTTATGATTCAAGGTAAGAGATCAGATTCATTTTTTATATGGCTTTTGAATGTTCAAATCACATTTCTATGATGACCTGAGAAATAAAGGAGTAGCTACAGAGATTTTTTTCAAACATCAATTTGCACATAGCAAACATGTACATTACCTAAGCAAGCTTCATTTCCCTCTGAGTACAGAAGAGAGTTTAGCTATTTTCCCCCTAAGATAAATTTAATCTTTGTTTTGATTTCAAGCTTTATTCCATTATGTTCATAAAGAATACATGGAGCCGGGCGGTGGTGGCGCACGCCTTTAATCCCAGCACTCAGGAGGCAGAGCCAGGCGGATCTCTGTGAGTTCGAGGCCAGCCTGGGCTACTAAGTGAGTTCCAGGAAAGGCACAAAGCTACACAGAGAAACCCTGTCTCAAAAAAAAAAAAAAATTTAAAAGTTTATCTAGAAATAATAAGGAACTTGTTTTCTCTCAAAATATAATAAAACACTAGTGCCCATGTGGTTATCCATCATAAAAGGTTTTGTTAAGAAGAAATCACAATTAGGAGCTAAGGGAAATGAATGTGAAGATGCCCTCACAAAGCAATGGCGAAGAGTCCATCATGGATATAAAGTCAAAGAGCGCAGCAGATAAAATCTGCAACTCCCTAAAGGAGCCAGCCAAAGCCGCGTTCCAAAATGACTCACTCACTGGCTCACACTACACCAACTTGTTCCAAAACTGTCCACTTGGTGGCACCCTGGTGCTGCCACAGGAATGAGCCTCTCCTGTGGGGTGCTGCCTGTGACGTCTTATGGAGGGTTTCACGATTCTTAAACATGTGGTCAGACCACGGGACATGCCAACAACTGACAATCGCCCTAGTCATTTGCACAGAGGGGAAAAAAAAAAAAGAAAGAAAAACGTATTTGTAGGTTGCTCAAGCAAGACACCATGGGCAGGTTCCAGAGGACTTGCAGAGCAGGTTGAACAATGAGTGGGTGGCTGAGAGCTAACACAAGCCTTCCTTTATCCACAGCCACAGACACAAGTGCCTCTGCCTATTTGGTTTATTTCACAGTCTTAGGACTAGATTCTGAGCAGAGAAAATAGACATCAACATCTTCAGCCCAGATGAAAATTGAACGGCATTTGCTCCTTAATAAACATCTATTAGTTACCTGACATAACGTTATCGGGCCCCTTCAGTTTTATTACGGAAGAATGAACATAGTTCATGCTTGAGTGTCTTGCCGTCTACCCCAGAAGGAAAGCGGTGTGTGTGTGTGTGTGTGTGTGTGTGTGTGTGTGTGTGTGTGTGGTGCGTGTGTGTGAAGCAGTTATTGTTGAACTATGCATTGAAGAGAAAGCTAACTGGAAGCCATAGTCAGGAAAAGTTTCTCCGGCAGGTGAGTGAGAGCCGGTCTTAAAGAATGGCTTCATTGTGGCCTGCTGCGAACTTCTGCACAGCTGAGCAGCGTGCAGTGAGGTGGAGCTCCAACTGTCACTGTGCAGCATGGGAAAGGGGACAGCCCTTCCAGCTCAGCACTCTTTCCAGATGGACTTCCCCTCCGTCAATCAGTCATTCACTGAGAGGATTCACTGACTCACTAGCCTATTTTTCTGAATCATATAGACTATTCCAGACATTGGAGGGAATACATCTGATGAGTCATTTAATTTACAATGACAGAGTTGACTTAGAAATTTGGACCCATGCTGAGCATGGTGGTACATGTCTATACTCCCAGTAATGCCATCACTCCCTGGGCTGAGGCAGGAGGATGAAGAGTTAGAAGTCAGCCTGTGCTACATAGGCCCTGTTTCTCCCCCCCTCTCCCCCCCCCCGTCTGTCTGTCTGTCTGTGTCTCTCTGTTTATGTATATTTGTAAAGAGAGAGAAGAATATGTAGATACATATATGAGTCACAAATGTAGCAAACAAATCCCATATTTTTGTGAGGCAGAATCTTTTTATGTGGCCTAGAGTGGCCTTGAATTCTCAATCCTCCTGCCTCACCCTCATGAGTGCTGGCATTATAGATGTATGCCACCATGACTAGCTCCCAAATCCTATACTTTTAAGAGTGTTAATTAATCACATTTAATAATTTAACCTTCCATTTGTACTGAAATGTATATATGTAAAATATTATGAAGTATGGATATGCTTTAAGATACTTAAAGAAAGGCAAGCGAGGTGTAGCTTGTTATAATTTTAATAACTGTTGGTATAGTTATCAACTACATTGAGATTTATTGTATCATTCTGGTTTTGTGTGTTTGAACATTTTTAATACCTATTCCTCAAATATAATGGTTTGAAAAAGGAATTCCAGAATGGGCAAGACCGAGCCTAAGAGGTGTGGATGCAGGTGAGAGCGAGGGTGTGGGTGATGAGGAAAGGAAGCAGAAGTTAGTATAGGACCCCACACACGCCATGCTCCCACACACCTGGAAAAAACATTATTTACCCAAAGAAAAAAGGAATGTACATCCTCCCAGAGATATTTACTAATTCAAACCAGATCTAACATAATAAACTGCTTTTCTGGGCAACCACATGGGCCACAGCAAGTACAGGCTATCAGGACTGTGTTGAAAAGATACTATCGCACTCAGCAAGGTTAAATGTCTTTAGCTGACGAATACTTTCGTACAGAATCACACAAACATATAAGAAAAGCTGTGCTGGCCTCTGGCATTCTTCTCTTTTCTCATCTGTGGGCCAAAGGGAAGAGGCTAGCAAATCAAGAGCACTGGGAGAAACTTCAAAGGAAAAGTGGGAAGGGAGGAGGAAGAGGGAGAATTGATTTAATGTGGGCTGAGTACATGACCCAAAGTAAGAAAACGAGGAATTCTAATTCTTTCACTTTTAGCTTATGAGATGGAGGACCAGTCATTTAAATTTCCTAATAATCAATTCCTCTATGACAAAACAGACGTTCTAAGAATTACACAGACATCCTATGAAGACTAGAAAGCGCAGGCATAATTTGCAATGTGGATGCTCTCTTTACCAGCTACCCTTCCATGCATAAGCCCTGGAGTCCAGTGCAGACAAAAACAAACACACAAAATGACAAGTCATATGGAGAACAGAAGCCCCACCGTATGTGACATGCAAGACACCTGGGAATGATGAAAAAAGGGCACTTGGCTGTTCTTTACCAGGTGGGAGACAAACCATAAGGCACCCCAGAAGATTGGAGTGTGAAGGACAGTGTGGGAGACAACCATAAGTAGATGGGGGGCGGGGGCTGGATGCAGGACGATGGGACGAAAGACATTTCCAATTCCCAATGGCTTTTCGTCCCATGGACAACTGGACTTTCTAGGCCTGAAATCCAGAACTAGGCACCATGTATTCCAAGATGGTAATAAATTGTAAGCCTTCCCTGCAGAGAGCAAACCCTCATCATCTACAGCCAAGCTCACCACATAGCTCACTCAGTTCTGCTTGAAGTATATATAGATAGTTGTGATATAGTAAATGATGTTGATTGATTAAAGTTTTCCAAGTCAACATGTAGACAATGAAACAACTTTGTAAAATCAACCTACAAAGCATAGGTGATATATCTAGTTTAAGATTATGAACCCAAGTGCTACAGTCTTGATGCTGTTATCATCACAGTATTTCACATATTCCCACACCAATGGAAGTTACAAAAGATGACCTCCTAGTAATATACATTAGAATAATGGTTATCAGAGGCTATGAAGGATAAGGGGGAGAATGAGCTGGAACAAGGTTGGTCAATGTGTACAAAGAGACAACGTTTTCATTATGGTATTCTATAACCTAGTTAATGACTATAGATAACAATGATTTAGTGTATACTTCAAAATTGTAAGAAGACAGTATTTTGTATTTTTCCAATTCAAAGAAAGAACAAAGAACTATTTCCAATAATCTGAGTACTGCTCCTCAAATTTATGTATAATATTCATGCCCATTGGGTATCAATAACTTAAAGAAGAAAAGAACTTCAAAAACTAATAAAATTACTGATCACTATGGGGCAAAGAAGAAAGAAATGAAATATTGTCCTTGGTGGTGCAAGCCTAAGGCAAGAAGATCACTATTTCAAGGCCTGACTATGCTACAGAGTGAGTTCAAGCCCAGCCTAGGCTCTTAGGTGCCTCAAAATGTTTTAAAAAGTAGAAAGAGATCTGGGCATATGGCTCTGTGGTAGACTACCATGTGTGAGGCCCTGGATTCTGTCAATAGCACTGTGAAGGAAACAAAGCAAAAAATAAAAAAATAAAATTGAGTTCTTCTCCCACCTCAACTGAATACAACTCAACCTCTTTAACATGTCTTAACGTGTCTTCACGGCCTTACATAATGCACCTTTGTGTGGTGGTATTGTGTTCCCCAAAATAATGTGCACGCTAATAAACTTATCTGGGGTCAGAGAACAGGACAGCCACAATATTAAACAGAGGATAGGCAGTGGTAGCACACGCCTTTAATCCTAGCATTCCAGAGGCAGAAATCCCTCTGGATCTCTGTAAGTTCAAGGCCACATTGGAAACAGCCAGACATGGTGACTCATGCCTTTAATCCCAGAAAATGAGCCTTTAATCCCAGGGAGTGGTGGTAGAGAGCTGAAAGGCATATAAGGCGTGAGGACCAGAAACTAGAAGCATTTGGCTGGTTAAGCTTTTAGCTGGTTAAGCTTTCAGGCTTTGGAGCAGCAGTTCAGCTGAGAGCCATTGGGATGAAGACACAGAAGCTTCCAGTCTGAGGAAACAGGATCAGCTGAGTAACTAGCAAGGTGAGGAAGCTGTGGCTTGTTCTGCTTCTCTGATCTTCCAGCTTTCACTCCAATAACTGGCCTCAGGTTTGATTTTATTAACAAGACCTTCTAATAATTCATGCTACACCTTTGCCATTCTCTTGTCTCCTCTGGGTACACACATGACCCTCTAACCAACCGTTCTGCACCTAAGATGGTGTTTAGCTCATGAAAATTTTCCATGACAGTCTTCCCTTAATGGCAAATGTGCCTCAAACTCCTGCCATAGATTTTAACACAGTTGTCTTTAACCTTCAACTTACCTTCATCTGTTCAGGGAGCCTTTATCCAACCCTTAAATGGCTGTTTAATTAAAGTTCATTTAGTTTGTGGTGGGGAGGATACACAGATGCCACTATATACACCTAGAGATCACAGGACAACTTGGCAAGAGACAGTTTTCTCCTTCCCCTGTGTGGGTGCCGGGAGATGAACTCAGGTCATCAGGCTTGATGCGGGCGCCTTTCTCACTGGTCCTCATCTATAGAGTTTTTAAATGCAACATCCTATTTGTTCCCCCAAAGTCCTGCTGACAAATAGGAATTGCTCAAGTTGTAATATGCCTGCTTGATGATTTTCATTCCTTCATGACGGAATTCAATTCTCTTATCTTCTTTTTGTCCAGTGAACACCTAACTCAATGAATATTTGTCTGTGAATGAAAGGTATGGATTATTATTGAGCTTGGGTATGTCTAAACTAGAAACGACTTGAGACTTAAAGAGATTTGTGAAGTTCACTAAAAGCAAGAGAACAGTGTCATCAAGAGATAGGAGATGATGCAGTGCTTGGTGACCACAGCCAGGGGAATGGCTGTCCTCACTCATGCAGTGGGGGTATACTAACACCTTAAATTTTATTGTTATAGTTTAGAATATAGGCAGTGTGTTACTATAATGGTATATGTATACAATTTTAAGTAAATAAACCTGAATGTAGAAAAACTAGGCCCTGGATTATTTTATTTATGGGGTTACATGATCAAAAAGCATCTGGGGAGATTACTCCAAAAAAAAAAAAAAAGAGGATTTCCCATGGGAACTGAGGCACAAGTGACTGTGCTCATCGGTGTTGCATTAAGCAGGTGAGGCAATGTTGTGTGTGCTGTGGAGGAGTTTGTTTGTGACATGGTCAACTATGTATCCCTGGGATGCCTGGAACCCACTATGTAGATCTGGCTAGCTTTGAACTCACAGAGCTCCTCCTGCCTCTGCCTTCCAAGTGCTGGCATTGAAGGGGTGTGGCACCATGCCCAGCTTAGGCAGTGTTTTTAGGCCAAAAAAAAGCTGCTAAGATGGGGACTTGTCCCTTTCTTGAGAGAATGTCTATTCTTAATTACACAGAAAACTGCTCTTTTTCTTTCTTTAAGAAATTATAGTCAAAATATTTTAAAGTACTATAAAAATAACTATCCAGAATTAATACATGTTAACATCTTGTCACATTTAAGGCTGTTTATAAAGAAACAAAACATGACTGATAAATATGGAGTCTACATGTGACCAACTCCAACTCAATCTATTAATAACATTCTCTCAACAGCACATACACAACACATTACCTTTTCACTCACGTTTTTGGGAGGTATCTTTGTTCATAAATCTGGAACTAGTTAATTCTACTTAATGCCAGTATAGTGTTGCACTGTGTGCCTGAATCTTCTAGACGTTCTTTTAGGGATGGGCATTTGGATGGCTTCAGATTCTGGCTGTGACCAGTGAATTCCAGATAAAAACCCTTTTATCAGGTTTAAGAAAAACCTATGTACATTCTGTCATTTGATAATAAAGAAATAAAATATAATTAAATACATTGTATCTGCTAAGATGTGCATTATATATTATTCTACTTTTTCAGTACACATATTAAATTATTTTAATGGAAATATGAATATAAATAGGAAAAAGAAGTCAAAGTAGCCTTACTTGCAGATTATATGAGTCTACATATAAACAATCCTAAATACTGCACCAGAAACTCCTAGAACAAAGCATCAAGATACAAAATTACACACATATCTGGAGCCAGATCGACCCGAGACTTTCTCAGAGGCCCTGATGAAAGGACAAAGGGAACTTTAGTTCTGTATCCTTGTCCAGGAGTGGACTTGGCAAGGCTGGTCTAGGGTTGGAGCCAGTGCCCTCTCAGAAGAGTCAAGGTTACAACTTTGGGGACCTGACTCATCCCCCGGCTGTGGTTATCATCCCTCGGGCAGCTGTGTCTGAGGGATCCTGTGTTCTCTTTGCCAGCGTTATCTGACTTAGCTCTCTGCTGACCTTGGCTGTTCTCCCCTTGCAAATAGTACATATATGTGTGTGTGTGTGTGTGTGTGTGTGTGTGTGTGTGTGTGTGTGTATGTATATATGTATGTATGTATATATATGTGTATATATATATATATATATATATATATGATGCTGCACTTCTTAGTAAGTTTGCTTGGTATAAGTCATCAGCTTATGAAGACCTCAGGGTCCCCGCCACTGCTTTTGTCTTCTTTATTTCTCGTCATTTTTAGTTCTCATTCCTGGTCCTCTCATTTGACACCCTGACATTCGGGACCCTTGTTCCTGCTGGTTTGAGACACACACAAGAATCGGGAGCCTTCATAGTACCAATAAAAAACATAAGAGAGCCGGGCGGTGGTGGCGCACGCCTTTAATCCCAGCACTCGGGAGGCAGAGCCAGGCGGATCTCTGTGAGTTCGAGGCCAGCCTGGACTACCAAGTGAGTTCCAGTAAAGGCGCAAAGCTACACAGAGAAACCCTGTCTCGAAAAAACCAAAAAAAAAAAAAAAAAAAAAAAAAAAACATAAGAGAAAGGAATCATATAAGCAATCCCATCCGCAATAGCTTCAAAAAAACGCCTTGAAATAAACTTAAATAAGGGAAGTAAACGGTTTCTAGAGGGTGCTAGAAGATGGAAAGACTTCATATGTTCACGGATTTGAAGAATTAATGTTCGGAAAGTGACCCTCCTCCAAAAGCAGTCTTCAGTTTTATTGCAATCTTCATCAAATTCCAACGCCATTCTTCACAGAAATTGACAAAATAATCTTAAAATTCATATGGAACCACAGAGGACCATGGACAGTCCAAGCAATCCTGACCAAAAGGAATACAGTGACGGTGATCCCGTGCTTGGTTTCAGCCACACTCCAGAGTCGTAATAACAAACGTATAGCGCTTGCCAAAACAGCCATTGACTGATGCAGCAGAACAGAACAGAAGACCCAGACATAAAACTGTGCAACTACAACTACACAAATTTTCATAAAGATGCCAAAATACACATCGTGGAAAAAGATATCACCAACAAATGATCCTGAGGGGAATAGGTATCCATATGTTGAATAATGAAACCAGCTCCCTATGTCTCACCCTTTCCAAAAGTCAAATCCAAATGGACCAAAGACCGATGTAAGACCTGAAACTCTGAAGATATGAAAAGGAAAAAGAGGGAACACACTGAAAGACTGAGGCAGAGACAAGGACTTTCTGGATAGGACTCCAGTCCCTTAGGAACGAACAACTAGGACTTATGAAATGGAAAGACTTCTGTGCAGTAAAAGAAACAGCTGACTGAGTGAAGAGATGGCCTACAGAATGGAAGACAATCTCTGCTAGCCGCTGGCTACACGTCTGACAGGGGATTAATATCCAGATCCACAGAACTTGGAAACCACAGTGAGATTCCACAGCCCTCCACTGGTCAGCATGCAGTTGTTAATAAAAATTAATAAGTGACAGATAGGAGGTGATCTTTACACACTGCTGCTGGAATGGAATCCACTCCAGTCACTATGGAGGTTGGTGTGGAGGTTCCCTCAAATAATTCAAAACTGATCTAGCATATGAAGCAGCCGTACCACTTCTGGGTATTTACCCAAAGGACTCCAGAGCTGACATATAACATGATAGAAATTAGTAACTCTTGTATTCCAATAACAAGCTTACCAAGAAAAAAAATGAAAGGGGCAAAATCGAAGACACTAGAAGCTGGAAAGGCCTCCTGTGCTTGTGGATTAGAAAAATGAATATCGAGACCAGCTACCATACTTAGAACAGTCTATAGAGTCAATTCAGTCTCTATCAAAATGTTAATGACATCTGTAGAGAACTAGAAAACAAACCCTTTAATTCATACAGAAGCCCCAAAAGCCCTGACTAGACAAAGCAATCCTTAGCAGAAGGCACATGCTGGGGATATCACAGTATCTGATCACAAATTGCATTACAAAGCCATAGTAACAAAAACAGCAGACACGTAGGTAAACAGAATAGGATAGAAGATACAGAAATAAATTCACACAGCTAGAGTCACCTAATTTTGGTAACGCTATCAAAATATAATTGTAGAAAGTCACTGAATACAGCCTGTTCTGTGTGTATATGAATGCATGTTTCCAGGGGCAGACCTGTTGGCACTGGTGTGTCCTTCCCTGGGTATACAAACCCCATCCGTTCCTTGCTTCTATGTGTAGGGCTGAGGCCTTGTGGGCTTTTCCCTGTCCACTTGGGCGTGTCCACTGGTGTGGTCCTTGTTCAGCTCACTTTTGAGCAGCCTTGTTGGTGAGACTCTGTGGGTGCAGCTTCTGGTATGACTAGGAGACCCAATCTCACAGCAAACTCCCTGGTCCTGTGGCCCTTACCGTCTTTCTACCGCTCTCCTGCAATGTTCTCTGAGCTTTCTGTGTGGGGGTGTTCTACAGATGTAACCACCGGACTGGGCTCCAGAACTCTACAGTTTTATTGGTTGTAGTTGTCTGTAGTGGTCTCCATCTGTTGCAAAAAGAGAAGTTTCCTTCATGACAGTTGACTACGTTTATCTGTGGGTATAAGAACAAATGTTTATAGATTGTTGTAACTATACAATTATGGTATATTGCTGGTTTAGTAAACTAG
Source organism: Peromyscus eremicus (assembly GCF_949786415.1). NCBI lineage: Eukaryota > Metazoa > Chordata > Mammalia > Rodentia > Cricetidae > Peromyscus > Peromyscus eremicus. The sequence continues at coordinate 7,990,774 of NC_081436.1, read as the reverse complement.
TGATTGTAGATTCTCCTCCAACAACCACGACTTCACTAGCACTGAGTAACTTCTTCAACAGGCTGACAAGACACATCCTCTGATCACAGTTCAACTAAGCTAAACAGCGAGTTTCAAATCAGCTTATAAAAGTCTTTTCAGTAACTGCCAGGTAACAGAAAATAAGATACAAATACAATGCTTTAGACCAAATTAAATGGAAGTTTTAATTAAATTATAAATGCCACTCTCCAGAATTCCTGTGTCACTTCCTGCTGACATTTTCTTTGTCATTCATCACTTTCTGTTGGCTACATCTTGACTTCATTCCAATTCTCTAGAATGTAAACTCCAGGAAGCCAGAGATTTCTGTGTACTGTGCTCACTGCTATATCCAAAGCACCTGAAGAACTACTACCTGATTCACACAGATATTCAGTAAAATTGATGAAATAAATCACCAATTCCACTGAAAGCAAATACACAATGTCAATATTTTTTTTAAAAAATTAAAGAAAATAAATCATCCACCTCAAGTTGACTGATAGCAATCAGTCAGACAAAAAAAAAATCCTGAATAAGCTAGAGAGAAAGACAGTAAAGGTTAAAAAAATTATTCTATTTTAAGTAGCTTAAAAATAAATGAATAACTTCTTGATGAAAAAATCGATAATGTATGAACCTCCAATGAATCTACTGGGTGAAAGTGGGGAAGTCACAGATAAACCAAAATGGAGACAAAAATGTAGCTATTATAAAAGCTAAACAGAGACTAAAACAATTATGGAGGCTATTTATAAATTCTACGTCCCTGGATTTCAATCTTAAAGTAAACAACTAGGCCGGGCGGTGGTGGCGTACGCCGTTTAATCCCAGCACTCGGGAGGCAAGGGCAAGTGGATCTCTGTGAGTTCGAGGCCAGCCTGGACTACCAAGTGAGTTCCAGGAAAGGCGCAAAGCTACACAGAGAATCCCTGTCTCGAAAAACCAAAAAAAAAAAAAAAAAGTAAACAACTTCTCTAAAAATATAAATTAGTAAGATTGACTTATAAACAAAATCTGAGTATACCATTAGCCATCCTTTACCAAAAAATGAGAATTTACACATCTTAATCTTAAATATAAAATACTGCTAGGATGTTTTTCATCTTTTCTACACAATTTTGAGAAAAAAATGAAACTATGTGCTATAGGAGATGATTAAGAACACTGGAAAAGATGAAATTGGGTTTGCATTTTACCAAGTGACTTTTCACTATTCACCATTGTAGTTTCTCTGGGCCTATTAATCCGACTCAACATTAATAAAAAACCTCAGTAATTAAGCATTGCTGTGGTGTTGTGGGAGAGTCCTTTTCCTCTGCTGTTGAACTCTTTTTGCTGATTCAACTGCACAAGAGAATATTAAATAGCCAATTAAAGGGGAGGGTCTCAAGAATAGTTTATGATATTACTAAATGCTTATGTTTTTCCCATTGGCTATTATTGGCTTCATATTTGAAAGTTATACATCTTTATTCTGCAGTGCAGCATTTCTGAACCTGAAACTTCACCTTGATTTCTGTTGTCTCGTGTTCATTGATAGCAGGTGGTCCCCAAGAATCTCATGAATGTACTGTTCATGGTCTAAAATGCCAGAGGAAAGGCTGATAAAACTGTGTTGGTCACAGAGTGCCCTAATTTGAAACGCTAGTCATGATTTGCTACGGGTTGACCGTGCTTCCTCCCCAGTTCATGTGTTGAAGCTTAATGGCTATTGTAACAGTGTTAGGAAGAAGAGATATTTAGCAGGTGGTGCAATATGTGAACTGGTAAGAGAGGTGGCAAGGAGATGTTTACTCCTTCCCCCCATGTGAGGACACCTGACATCTTATATGAAGATGTCATCCAAGAAGGACAGGTCCCCAAACACACAGACGCTGCATGCAGCTCCTTGATCTTAGCTTCCCAAGCCTCCAGAACATGATCGATAAACTTCTGTTGTTTATAAACATACCTTTTAAGGCATTGTTTGGGTAGCACAAATGGAAATGGTGTATTTTCACGGAATCCCATCACGTCCTGATTACCACATTTTAAAAAGTTGTACAAAGTGCTGAAAAGATATAGGTTAGTTCATCTCAGACAATGCTAAGTTAGTATCATGAAGTTATCAGTTAGCTTTCATATTATTTGTGTTTTTCCTTCAATTAAATAATTGTATCAGAAGGAGAAAGGCCCTTTTCTCCCTCAGACTAAGCAGCTGGCAGCAAGCCCTTCTGCTTCTAGATTAAAATTGTGGCTTCTTCCTGTGTCCATCCTGTGAAATTTTGCGTATTTCTCATTATTTGCTCACCACTTCTGTTTCTACAACATTTGCCTGTTACAGTGCGTACTTGGCTATGTTTGCATTTGCTATTTGTGTCCAAGTTAAATAAAGCCAGTTAGTGGCAAGGGAATGCTCTATTAAATAGAAACACTGTAACTGAAAAGTTGACTCTGGAAAGGCAGGGGATCTAGAAGAGTTAAACTTACCTTGAATAAAGGATGACATTTATTTAATGGGTTTAAAAACAATTACCAGCCCTATTCTTGGTGTGGTGTATAGATACAGTGTATCAGTTTCCTCTTTGTTGAAACATTCCATCTGGACCAGGCTTCTGAACACTCAGGATGCAAACAAAACTGACAAAGCTCAGGAAATAAACATCTGACAAGTACCAGGAAGTTTCTGAAACTTACAAGGGCACAAAGCCCTTCTCCAACACTTCCTAAGCCATAACGATTGCTGAAGTGAGGAGACTCTCTGGCCTATCCAGCTTTTTGTGAGTTGTCTGGAAGGCTCCATGGATTCAATTTCATGAACTGTCACACAGGCTGCAATGGACTTTTGGATGACGCAGCTGTCTTTGAGTCAACCAGTCCTCTAAGTAGTTCTTCATCCATACTCTTGTAAATAACCTCACTAAACACATTGGGTCACCAAAGTTGGACCTTGGTGGAAACATTACTTTGGTCTGTCACTGGTTCTCCTTCTGGAGTGAGTAAACATTCACTCCTGTCTCCATTGGAAAAGTCATAAAACACAGTGTAGCATCTTGTCACTGACCTGTCACTTGAGGACTTGGGAGGTTATTTTTTTCATAAGAAAATGAAAAATAGCACCAGAATTTTTATTATGACAAAAAAAGTCAGCACAAGAGAGGAACATTTGATCCTTTTCCTTTGCCTGACCAGTGTCTTAGTCAGGCTGTCTGTGGTGTAAATAATTCTGGAGAATGGAAGTCCAGGAACTGGGGACTTACCCAACGGTGAGCAATATATTTCTATTGTCTACACATGTTGTCTGTAGCTCAAACACCCAGGCAGTAGTGACAATACTTTTCCTCACTTGTCAGAAAAGAAAAGGGAAGGAAGAGAGGGAGGGAGGGAGGGAGGGAGGGAGAGATGGAGGGAGGGAGAGAAGGAAGGAAGGAAGGAAGGAAGGAAGGAAGGAAGGAAGGAAAGAAGGAAGGATGGATGGGCTAGATCTGCTTTTTAAAGTTGCACCTAAATGACCCAGTTCTCCACTTCCTCTGTTCAGTGGAGAGACCCAGCTTCCACTTGTCCTCTGGGAATAGATGTCCCATCTTTATTTGATTCTGGCAGCCCCCATTTCAGAATGCTACTGAACTCTAGTGGGTTTCTGTGCTAGGAAAATATGCTCAACTCCATTTGCTTTTCCTTCCTCATTCTGATCCCTGCCCGTTCCAGAGAACTCCGACTCACTCTCTAGCCCCTCAGCTCATAGACTAGCACTCTAGTCTCATTCTCTTTAGGAAGACATTGTCATCTTGTTAATCTGGGAATGACAAGCTTACTTGCTGCTAGCTCCTCTGGATGGGAAACTGGGAGAGGGCCCAGTTTGCACAGCCTCCTTTATATAGGCTGTAATTATCCTGGTAATTAGCTCAGACTATTTTCCCACTGCATGCCTGCCCCACTGGGATGGAGCTAAAGCCCTTTGGAAGGAGCTGCACTTTAGTGTACGGGTGCTCCAGTTCAGATTTCCGGTTTTCAGGTTATTTGTTCTTCTCCATCCTGGCAGAGGTGAATCTGGCAGAAATGAGATGACAACAAATAGGGGAAAAAAATCATTGATGAAGCAATGGGTATCTAGAAAAAGGGCAGAATGGAGGACAAAAATAGCCATTCTATTTATTATGTTAAGTGGAAAGACGAGTGAGTACGGAGCAGAGACAGGTCCAAATAAACCATCCATAAGTTGTCAGTTTTCTCAAAGTCCTTACAAATCTGTGACACTAAAGAAGTTCCAGAAAAGAGTGGGGTGAGGTGGGATTGTTTATATGTTGACATTGTGTTATGCTCAATGATCTCTGCAATGAAATTAATTACTGACTATCAAGCATTTTTCCCCTCACTTTTTGCATGGTGACATGTGTAAGGAGCGTGCTGCACAGGAAGGTGGGTCTGAGTTTGAATCTCTGCCCTGCGACATTGCCAAGGTATTTAATTTCCCTGAGCCTGGAACAGGAGCTCAATTGCTTATCACATTCAATGGATGTCAACTAGTCCCACTACCAGATCCTAGTGAAAAAAGATGTCATCGAAATACCTTACATGCAGCCACTGACCATGTAGAAATTTAAGGTAGATATTTAGAGCAGAGCCCTGGGCTGAGCAGAGCAAGCAAATGACCTATACAGACACATAAAGACCCCGTGTTCTCTCTCTCTTCATTGTGATTACCATATGCACTTCCTAGTCCATATAGCGGGAGCGCAGTGCACCAGCAGCCCAAATCCCCACTCATCTTTCCACATTCCTAGGAGATTACAGAAGGAAATGAATAAGGATCGAGCTGCATCAGGCACTGAGCCAAGTGCTATAATGCATTGTTTCATTTAATTGCCCAGGGCACGATTGAAAAAATGGACTCAGTGAAAGTAAGTACCCAGGCAATGTCATAGGGCTGAGATTCAAACTCAGACCTGCCTTGCTGTGCAGCCCGCTCCTTACACATGTCATCATGCAAAAAGGAAGGGGAAAATGCTTGATAGCCAGTAATTAACTTCATGCCAGAGACCATTGAGCATAGTACAATGTCAACATACAAACAATCCCACCTCACCCCACTCCTTTCTGGAGCTTCTTTAGTGTCATAGATTTGTGGGGACTTTCAGAAAACCGACAACTTATAGATGTAACTTTTTGTCTATCTCTAGACGTCCTCTATTCTGGCGAGAAAGCAAATTTTAAAAGCCTCCCATTTCTCTTTCTCTCTGAATTTGAGGTCCTCTATTATTTTCTGCTGTCAAAACTCAGACAAACTTTATTATTTCATTAGGTCATTGGCTATGATTTATATGTCTCCTAGGTGGAGTGACCGCAGAATGGGAGAATGAGAGGACGCTTCAGCTCCAGAGAGGACTGAGCTCACCCATTAATGCTAGCCTGTGTGTCCTGTGCTTGACAGTTTCTAATGCAACTTCTGCCTCCTGCAGAGTCCAGTGTGTGTTCTGAAGAACCAGTTCCAGGAGCAGCTCCAAGGCAGCACTTCCTGTCCAGACATGCCAATAGTTTCCATATTTGGGGGCGCAGAGTGCTGTAACAATTCCCTCATCGACCACCTTCCAAGGTACCACTCAGGAAATCCAAAAGGCCAGCGTGAGCCTGACACAGCATATGAAGTGATAGGCCTAGTTCGGCTCCCACCACACTCAGGTTCAGCCTGTTTCCAGGCAGGCAATGATTGCATCTTACTAATGGCCCACTCATCCGACAGCACCTGCTTCTCTTCATCAGCCTTCATGGTGTGATAACTGGGCCCAGGGAGCTTTCCATTCTCACCACTTGCTCGCCATAACCGCTGTCTTCGGCAATTCAGTAGACAGGTGTGGAGGTTAAGATATATAGTAATTTCTTTGTTAATTAATTAATCAGGGTAAGTGAAGTCATGCTGCAGTAATGAGCGACCACCAAATAGCAATGTCTTATACAAAAAAAAATGCTTATTCTCCATTCATATTAAATTGTGGCCCACATCTTGGAATGGTATGTTGTGTCCACTCTAAGATCCAGACTAGCAGGGCCACCCGCTGAGGGCAAGACACATGAATCAGGGCAAAACAGGAGCTCATTTGTAGAGCATCTTCCTCATATTCTCAACAGGGCAAGCTGTATGGCCTCTCGAGACAGCAACCAATGGAGGGAGAAATCTTCATCCAAGGTCAACCGCTAGTAAAAGAAAAGCCTTTTGTATCATTGTAACAATGATACAATCTAGAGTAATACAATCTGCCACGGCGACATTGACAGAGACCCATAATGACATCCCCAAGATGACTTAGAGACGGAGAGAGCTGCTTGTGGAACACACATCTCAGGACTCTCCGTGAGATTATGATGGGGCCAAGGACCTTGCATTCCCTCAGCAGTGCCCGCCATGCCGCATTCAGTTCCTCTGACACTGACAGATGTCGTTGCTTCCTAGAGATTTCCTGAAGTAAGTCAAGTGGGTGTCGCTCCTGGTCTTTGTCATTTTCAAATTGTGTGACCCCAATATCTAAAGAAGCAGATCTCAACCCCAGCCCAGCCCTTGGGTTGAGGAGGATCCCAACCCTGCCCAGCCCGTGGGGTAGCACAGGTAGTGACAGCCCTCTGCTGGAGCCTCACATCTGTCAGTGGAGGACACTGTACCGAGTCACTTCTTTTACAGCACATCAGAGACCAAATGAGATCTCTCTTGTTTTGTTTTACTTTAGTTTGTTATTGTTGTTGTTGTTTGGGGTTTGTTTGTTTGTTTTTGTACTAGCAGGTATTTAAGGCAGTAGTCTCTGCTACATCTTTACCAGGTTATGTAGATGTAACCAACCTTCTTATTAAATAAGAAACACAGAACCAATGCAAAGAAGAAAGCCAAGAGGTCAGAGCTAAGAGCTAAAACCTTACCCTTCCTCCTGCAGTGGTCCTACCTCTCTGAACCAGAGCTACCCCTGTGTTAAAGTCTTTATATAGAGTTCCTGTTCTGCCTTCTCATTGGTTGTAAACCCAACCACATGACCACCTCCTCACGGCCTGTCTGTATAGGCCTCCAGGTTTTCTGTGATTAGTATTGAAATTAAAGGCATGTGTATCCAATACTGGCTGTATCCCTGAACACACAGAGACTTACCCAGCTCTGCCTACCAAGTGCTGGGATTACAAGCATATGCCACCACTGCCCTGCTTTCCTATGGCTTGCTAATAGCTCTGACCCCCGGGCAACTTTATTTATTAACAAGGTTAGTCATATAAATGTACTTGACATTTAATACTAGCATTACCTCTGTATTCAAATATATGGGGCTTGGAGACTGGCGGGATGGCTCGGTGGCTAGGAGCACTGGCTGTTCTTCCAAGGGTCCCATATTCAGTTCCCACACCCACACAGTGGCTCACAACCCTCTGTAACTCCAGAGACAGAGGATAGCCTAACTGATGCTGTCTTCTGGCCTCCATGGGCCCTGTATATACATGGCGCACAGACACACATGCAGATAACACCCACCTACCGAAAATAAAACTAAATAAAATCTCAAAACAAAAATAAAATGTATGGAGCTTATGCAATTCTGTTCCTAATAACACGGGATACACCTGACATAAAGATGATCTGAGTGTTTGAATTATGCTAATATATAAAACATGTCTGTGCATAAATTCTTTGAATTGTGGTTAACCAAAATCTAGCGGAAGACCGTTTCAAAAGAGTTGATATGATCATTTTAAATATATTATCTGGGGGCTTTACACACATATGCTCACACATAGTTTGTATATATGTGTTATATATATTTTGAGTGTTACACATCTATCATTAGCCATATAAATAAAGGAGAAAAAGAAACCAACATTGGAAGTATCTCCTAGGGCGACATGTGACAAATCATCCATAACTAATTGTGGCACTTATGATAGTAAAAGCTTTAAACTCATTTTGAGATCACTAATAATTCCATCATTCAAGCAGCCCTCAAGGGACACAAGGGAGGAAGAAGCAGTCACAGTTCCAGCCCTCTGTTGCAACTCCCATTGGTAGGGGGGCATGATAACAAATACAGTGGGTGACGTAGCTTGTGTGTGCACCATCTGGTCACCCGTCAGCTTCCAGCTTTGTCCACCCCACACGCTCCCTACAGACCTATCTGTAGGACAAGAGCACAATGCACACTTTCCTCCAGGCTCCAGCTTCTGCATATGCAAGCTCAGAGAGTGAGAGCATGGTTGAAATGTTTGCTCGTAGAGACATAAAGGTGACCCCTTCTCCCTAGGTAGTCCATCCTCTAGATAGCCCTCCACTCTAGAAACTGCTAGGGCCAGGTATGGGCACTAACTCCCCATTCACCATTGCCACCACAGTGGCCTTCTCCAAGGTGCTGTACCAACCTGCAGTGGCAACTAAAACTCCCGCCCACACCTGTGTTAATATTTTTTATTGTGTCCTCAAACCACCCCTTTCAAGGATGCTGTTCCCTAATATCACCCAGGAGACATACATAAGAGTACAATAAATTATGTATAGTATATGGTAAGTTAGATGTTGTGAGTCCTGATGAGAAAAACACATCAAGGAAAGCGGATCACGGATGCTGGGTCAGGGCAAAGGATGCATTTTCAATTAGGATGGTCAGGGAAGGTGTCATGGTTTGAATATGAGATGTTCCCTGGAGCTCATGTTTCAAACACTCAGTCCTCAGTTGGTAGCACTCTCAGAGAAAGTCCTGAAAACTTTAAGGTGAGATCTCACTGGAGGAAGTAGGGCACAGGGCATGTCTTGACTCTGCCCTTCTTGCCCGTCTCTCCCTGCCTCGTGTCTATCACGAGATGAGTATCCTCTGTCACACGTTCCAGCTATTTCCATGATGCTCTGCCTCAGCAAAGACCCAGAAACAATGGAGCTTGGCGGTGGTGGACCGAATCCCCTGAAACATGAGCCTAAATGAACCCTTTCTTCCTTAAGCCATTCTCTTGGATACATGGTCACAGTAAAGCAAAAGCTTCTAAAGCAGAAGGCTTCTTCAGTAAACACACAAACCTACAAGCTGTGTTTCTCTAAACAGAACTTTCCTCCAATGGAGTAGCTTGCAATGACCCTGAAATGCCAAAGCCTAAAAAAGAAGGGCTTTGTGGGCTAAGACAGAAGCAAGAGTGTAGCAAAGGTTCCCCCAAGATCTGGCCTTCCCCATCACCCTGCAGGGTCCTCGAACTCACCCCCCACCTCAGTCTTGCCCTCATCTTTCCCTCTTGGTGTGAGCCAATACTCAGAGCTGAGTATAATGTTAAATTGCTATGACTGTTCTCAAGTGTTTTCTTAATGTCTTCTTCTCTGGTGTCTCTTCTATGTTTTTTACTTTATTATGTGTTTAGTGCTGTTTATTGTGTTTATTGTTGTTGCGTTTGTTATTGACTCTCTTGTGAGCCTAGGTAAGTCATAAATGTGTATTATAATCTGATCTAATTGTTTTGTTTTGATTTTGGCTGACTGCTCTTTCTAGCTAGGTTGACAATATCAAAAATAATCTATAAAAATAGAAACTTTATGCCAATTATTTACCATCTCTTTGGTAAGTAAATTAAACAAATTAAGTGACTTTTACTTTCCACTCAAGAGGCTGTATTACTTATTCAGGAAAAAAAAGAAATAAATGATACTTCTGGATAATTGGTTATTGCCAGGATCCCTCAGTTCAGAGGAGCCAATGGTGAGTGTGATAAAGAGTTATCCTCGAGAAATTTACCATCTGAAGAGATTTTATTCACTCACACTTCTCTTTCAGATCCAGCATTTATTTGTAGTTGAAAACTAGTTTGCAAAGGAGCACATTTTGAGAGCAAACCCATTTCCCCATTTAGTTCTATTATTTCACAACAGTAGATACACTCATCGATTCCGAGCATCCTACAAGCACAGACTGTCTCCGAGACAGGTATGCTTTTAAAATGGCTTCTACAACAAGAATTGATGGAGACCCGCCACAGCTTCTGACAAGCTGCTAGGGCTGTGGTGGTTTTCCTCTTGATCTATACTGCTCCTGTCAACATCAAATTCGTTTTAAGTGTTTGGAATCAATATCTGGCTTAGACAGGCTGAAGTTTGCCCCCCTAACTAGGCACTTTTTAATATCAATCATAATTCTGAACAAGTGTTAGAGCTTTGATGCATAGTTTTATGCCATCAACCATGCCTAAAATATCTGTGGAGGCATTTTAAGACCTCCAGATTATAGACATAACAACCCCAAGGAATTTTGCATGTTGGAACTCTTCATTCATTTTACTAATCATCTCAAGGGGATCCATCAATACTACATGCTGGGGTAAAAAGTGCTAAACAAGACAGACATGTTCTCTGCCCCTACAGACCTGAGTCAACAGATGGTATAAACAACAAGCATGTCATTCCAAATGGGATGAATATGAGCTGAAGGCATTTGGAATGCTCCAGCCCAAAACGTGCCATTCTGAAATATTGGTTATTTGGGGTTAAAGATCTTGTAAAAGTAGCAGGTTCAATAAAGAGCCTACTTCCTCCTTTTGCTTCAACACAAGAGATGAAATCCCCATAGTTCCATATGAGACCTGCCCTCCCTATAGCCGAAGGAAAGATACATTCTTCTCACAAAGGACGGGAAGTTGAGACCTAAAGAATTCTGAGCAAATGGACTTCGTTAAAATAATGTTTACCTACTTTCAGTTCCCCGTGTGTTTTTGGTTATTTCTCCACAATTACCCATCTTTGTTCAATCCAGTAGAAACACATTAAGTCTTTGCCACTCGGGGTCTTCACTTCCTCAGGCAGGCCCCAGGTCGAGTGAAACTTAACATTAAACACATTGTTTTCCCTCTTGAACTTTCTCTAGTCTGTCTTATGGCGATCTGATTCCCAGACTGAGAAGTAAAGATCAAGTCTTCTCTCCTCTACTGAACTCCCGGGGGCAAAAATCTGTGTTCCTTGCTGTCACTGTGTATCACCCATGGATGGAATGGTGCTTGGCTCAACAAACAGGAATCACAGTGTGCTACAGAGCATATGCTTTCCGGGGACATCCCCTCAGCTTCAGGGCTGGGGGAGGTGATCCTGATGAACCAGCGATAGTCCATCTGATACTTAGGAGGTGTGTTGAAGAAGAGAGGGAAGAGTGGACAGCGAATGACAAGCTTCACTTGAAGGCCCAGATGCAACAACATGAAGATTAAAACCTGAATCCATGAACACCAAGAATGACTAGGAGGGAAGAGCGCAGGGCAGAGCTAACATTGGGTGTCGCCAGCTTCAGCAGCTCCATCAAACAAGCTAAGAACTTTCTGTTTTACAAACGGCGGGGACACCACTGGCATGCCTCCTGTTGATGGGTGAGGTGGCCAGATTCGTCTTTCTAAATGTTCCTTCTAGGTCTAGAACGAAGTCCTTGATCTTGAAGAGTGTTGTGATACCCCCCCCCCCCAAAAAAACCTTCCTACTTGCTGCTCTTTTTACTCCTCCTGTCTGCTTGATCCATAATGTTCAGTCTATAAGGCATCTTTTAAAAATCCAACCCAGCACTTGGGATGCCAAGACAGGAAGGTTGCCATGAGTTCAAGACCAGCCTAGGCTACACAGAAGACATTGTCTCAAGAAGTAGAAGAGAAAGGATGAAGAGATAACTCATTGGTAGAGTGCTCGTGTAACATGTTCAAGCCCCTGGGTTCAGTCCCCAGCAACACACACACACACACACACACACACACACACACACACACACACACTCCTCCTGCATACCCTGCTTCCTCCTCAGAGAAAGTACACTGATATCTCTGCTATGTTTTTCTTTATTCCTTGCACTCTATCAGAAATGAGCCACATCCTCCTTTATAACACCATCTGTGGACCCATAACCTATATTCCAACGTTCCTCTCTTTTCTATGATGACATAATCCCATAAATCCAAAGTGGCCAGTGGAAACGCCAGGGCCTCAAGGAATCCAGAAGTCACTGAACTTCTGAGAACAGCCAAAAAGTGCTTGCTGTCTTCCACTATTGGTCATTCCCTCATTCCAGACTGCTACTCTCCAAAGTTCCTCCATCCCTTCCGGCGGTTGGAAGCCTTCGGGTATGCCTTATCCCAGCACAGAACTGCATTCCCCAAGGACAGTGGAATACTTAAGAGCACAGATTTCCAGCGGAGAAAAGAAAAGCCTTTGGGGACTCCAAGTCTCTGTCCTCTCATTCCATCACCCAATGCCTATCCAGGGTCTTCTGTGTGCAGTCTTCTCCACAGCTCCCACATGAGTCCTGTGTTTCTAGAATCATTGTCTGTCCACAAGAGACTCTGGCTTTTGTCCAACCTCTCCTTAAGCCACAAAGTCCTATGAGAATCTACAAGAGCTGACAATTTACCCAGAATACCAACTGCCTACCCAGGCCCATTTCACCTCCAACCCACACAGAATACCAGCGGCTAACACTGAGGGGAGACTCACTTCCCCTTTTACCTCCAGACTAGTCTCTAAGACTTACTCAGCTTTGTAAACCAAAAGGTTCACCAAAAATACTTCTTTTCAAACCAAAAAACAGTCTGACTTTGAAAAACAATTATCTTGCCCACCCCCAAACATAGACATAAGGAGAAGTCCAGAAATAGTACGTGTTACTCACTCAGTACAAACACATTGAATGATACATAGACTCGCAGTGTTTCTCAACAGTGTCAACCTAATTACTCCGAACAAGTGAGAATCCCAGGAGGAACCTGGCATGCTCAAAGTGATGCTTTGCGGCATACTCTCTTAGGACTTCATAGATTACCTCCTTCTAAAATCACTTTTGCATTTCAGAAGGCAACATGTCCATTCATTTTAATATATTACAATTGAATGAAATACATTCAAAACTGTCCATAGTACTATAAGTGTGATCCACAAAATTCTATCTTTTTTTAATGTGTGTGGGTATTCTGCCCGCATGTATGTTTGTACACCACTTTTGTGTCTGACGACTGCAGAGGCCAGCAGAGGGCATCTGATCCCCTGGAACTGTAGTTACAGTTGGTTGTGAGCTGCCATGTGCATGCTGGGAAGTAAATGTGGGTCCTCTGGAAGAGCAGCCAGTGCTTTCTAATTTTTTTTTAATTATAGTATAATTACATCATTTCCCTCTTCTTTTTTCTCCCTCCAACCCTTCCCATGTACTCAGCCCATCTCCCTTTGCTCTCTCTCAAATTCATGGTTGCTTTTTTTTCATTGTTGTTGTGCACACACATGTGCATGAGAGAAAGGGGGGGAGGGAGAGAGGTCTGCTTAGTCCATATATGATGTTATTTGTATATCAATTTTCTCAGGGCTGACCATTTAGTATCAGATAACCAGTTGGTGTGCTCTTCCTTGGGAAAGACTATTTCTCCCTCTCCCAGCATTCCTTGGTTGCCTTTAGTTCTTTGGGGTTGAGGCCTCCTGAGCTTTCCATATTAGCATCTCTATCCTTATTCGGGTCTTGATCTGGCGGCCGTGTTGGTGAGGCTTCATGGCTATAGCTTCTTGGCAAACTTCCTGTTCCTCTGGATCTTATCCTTTCTCCACCCCTCTTCCACAGTGTTCCCTGAGCCTTAGGGTTCGAGCTGCGTTGTAGATATGTTAGCTGGAGCTGGACATCCCACCATCAATTGTCTGCATTTTAATCGGCTGAGGTTTTCTGTAAGGGTCTGTATCTCCTGCAGAGAGAAGTTTCCTTGATGAGGCATGAGATGGTACTTTCCTGTGGGTATAAGTTTATATAAATATTTAGAGTGTTTAGGGACTATGTTGCTTTAGTAAACTGGCAGTTGTAGGTTCTCCTCTAAGATCCACGACCTCACTAACCCTGGTTAGTTGGTTAGGTTTCCAGGACCAGCCGTGATTTCCCTCTTGTTGAACAGGATTAGAGAACTTTTGGTTACCACCACGGTATTCATGCCATGGTTGCACCCTTAGGGTTAATATGCCATGCTGACCATTGTTGCGGTTCACAGGCATTACAGCTGTCTCCATGATTGACTCCAAGAGGATGTAACTACCCAGGCCCTTCTATCCCTGCACAGTTGATCAGAACTGTGTGGTCTGTGCTCTGCATTGAGGCCTTTATTCCAAGTCCAGAATCCCAGAACCGAAGGGACCCCAGCACAAGCAGCCACCAGATATGAAGGAGTAGTAGTTCAGAGGCTCTGAGGAAGCTTCCAAGGACTTTAACCCCAAATATACCATTTATATTGAAAGGGCAATGTGACAGTCACGTTGGCAAGCCCCATAGGATGCCTAATAAAAAGGATAGTTAGCCTGATTTTAGATGAATAAACCACATACAGCTTCTGTCAGACCTCTCTCAATTACATTTCCCAAGGTCCATATGTTTAAAGTAGTTGCTACTCTATAACCCTCAAACTTAATGTTTAATGATGTATTCCTGGGCATTTTCTAAGATATTGTATAAAATCTGCTCTCCTCTCCACACAAATACCATGTTTTTGATTGCCCAAAATTAGGGGCCAAAATCATAGAGTACCATCATTAAAAACTAGGCAAATTTGTAAATCCAAGGTACTTCGTTGTGTTGTAGAGTATGTGAGATTAGCCAGGTGTGGTGGCACGTGCCTGCTACCTCAGCATTCAGGATCCAGGGGCAAGAAGTTTGCTGCAAGCTTGAGGTGGGTGGGGCTGATCCACATGGTGAACCCAACCAAGGCTGCCTCGTGAAATCCTGTCTCCAAAAACAGCAAGACAAAAGCAAAAAATGGAACAATAGATCAGACTATACAAAAAATGCATTGTGCAGTGTCTGCACTTAACACTTAAAATGTTTGCAATTATTACTATTATTAATTATTTAAGAATTCTCTACCATGATGTATAAAACGTATCATGTGTGTTCAATAAAAAAAAAAATGTGTGCATGAATTGGTCAGTGGAGGGCTGGTTCCCACCCATCCATCTCGTCTTGTTTATGTTCTTCATTGCATTCTGGAGAATTGCAATTTGTTGAGTTGGTGAAATAAATATTGAACATCTCTGGTACTAAGCAGTGAGCGCCATCATATCAGGGACAATGTCAGTCTCATTTACTTTTACACCGTCATGGCTAGCACATGCCTGACATTATAAACACTGAAATAAATAGCTTGAGTCATTCGTATTTTCTTGGTTGTGGCAGAATAAAGTAGTGTTTACACACTGTTTACCTTATATCAAATGATGTCAATAAAGCCATTACATTTAAGAGCCCTGCAATGGTGGGTTGTTTTGTAGACAATTTTCTTGTCTTTCTAAAACCCAGTCCACTTCTCATATGCTTGTCATTGTGATCCAGCTAAATGTGCCGCTGGTCTGAAATGACAGCCAACGAATCCATCTTTTTCTTGTTATATCTCCAGCAATAACATTTGACAAATTGAATTGTGGTCCCCCAATGTAAACAAAACTATTAAAAGAAATTATGGCATGCCAGAATTTATTTTTTCACGTTAAGGGAATTCTGAAATTGAAATATTGCTAAGGGGAGGGTGATGTGAGAACATTAGCAGAGCCCAGCGTGTGAGAAGGAAGGAACGGGGATCCCAGCTCAAATCTAAACATGAGATTGACGTTCTATCTCACACGTGCAGAGATCTGTGATTCAGGAAGGCAGGCGGGAGTCAGCAGCCCCAGTGGCTGAGAGTGATGGGAACTGAGGTTCTGCCCCATAAGACAGACACCTCTCTTCAGGCTTCCAAGGCATCTGCTAAGGATTAACAGACAGCATGAAGACTGGAGCTGTGCCTGGATCACCCTCTGCGCTAACAGCTGTGTAAGCAACTGCCTCTGTAACCTTCAGAGCAGCTGCGAGGAGCAGCCGAGGGTGGAAGACTCAGAGTTTCCAATGGTACACTTGATAGTTTCTGAGACCTCTTCTCCCATCGGTAGCAACCAGGCTAGGAAACTCAGATGGAATCGCATTTCCTTTCATGGATGACCCATGTTGATGGACCCAAAGTATTGTGTTTTTACACCTCGGAACTAAACAGTTAATGGTAAACCAGGCTGAGTCTAAAGTGTTCTTTGCACACAGTGGCTAGATTCTCTTAAGAAACATGTGTAAGTACTTGACAGTATGTATGCTCTTGTAGCAAATGAGTATGGTCCCAATGTGTCACCTGTACCTGAAATGTGTCTCCCTCCACTTATAAAATAATGATTTAATTATATTATAGTTTTAAAAAAATAAAAGAAATAATTAAAAAATAAATTGTCATTTGATTAAAAATACTTGAAAGGAGTTGGAGAAATGGCTCCATGGTTAAGAACGCTGGCTGCTCTTTCAGAATACTGGGGTTCAATTTCTAGTACCCACATAGTGGCTCACAACAGTCTGTAACTCTCGTCTGAATGGATGCAGTGCCCTCTGCTGGCCTCCTTGGGCACTGCACACAGATGGTACACATGCATACATGCACGCAAAATACCTATACACACGGAAAAAAAAAATGTTAGGTAGTTACCACCACCAATCAGCTCAGGGATGCTCTTCTGGGAAAAACTAGATTCCCAAGAGTATTGTCCACACTGGACTCGATTTCTTGTGTGCTGACTTCTGTTGAGATAATGCAAACACACCCTTGGGCAATACTTTTTGTTTGTTTTCTTGTTAACCTAAGACCAGAGAAAGTGTGTATTTAGGTGCATGGGGAGGACTAGGAAGAAATGCTGATAGCACCCAGGTTCACTGTGTAGTGAAAGCTCTGTGGTGTGAGAGCATGACAGCATAGTACAGAGAGAAGGACGCAGGCCAGTCTGGTGCCACCAAGTCCATATCCCATTTACTCTAGAACCAGGCAGGGTTCTAGGTGGTCCTTCCTGCAAGCAGACTCTGATGCCTAATACAATTCAGGAAGTGATGAGAACTAGAAACCATCACTGAGTCTGTTGACCGTATTTCAGAGCCCCACGCAAGGAGAACTTATAGTCTCAAAAAAGGTTTCTTCAACTAGTGATTTTGACATCAAATTATGATAAATGTGTAAGTGTCCTTTGATACTTTATCAACTGAAGATTTCTTTTTTAAAAAAAATGAATTATATGATGGTAGAAATATGCTGAAGAATCCCATAAGTATGGGTGTGGTGTCTGAGACACTGAAGACATCAGACAGCACATGAGAAGACACATGACTAGATGACACCACAACAGAGCACAGTTCTGAACTGAAAACATGAGAGATGCCATGGCCCCCAAATCTATACTGAAATTTTTATTACAGCCCTAAGGGAGCCAGATCAAATTCATATGTATTCTATCTATCAGACTATTCTGTAGAGAATTCCATATACAAACCAACGAAGGAAGGACATATATGCATATACACTATGTGAACTTATGTATGCATATACATGTGAACATATATACAGTATATAATATATACTATACCAAAATGTGAGACAATAAGTATCTGTGTTTTAAGCCATCCAGCTTATGGCATCCCTAGAAAGCTAATACATATTTTTGGAGATAGTTGAGTAAATGCTATATGTAGTAAAGTAGATGTCTTAGTTAGGGTGTCTCTTGCTGTGAAGAGACACCATTACCACAGCAGCTCTTATAAAGGAAAACATTTAATTGGGGCTTGTTTACAGTTGAGAGGTTTAGTCTTTTGTTATGGTGGGATGCAAGGCAGCATGCAGGCAGACATGGTGCTAGAGAAGGAGCTAAGAATTCTTACCTCTTGACTCACAGGCAACAGGAAGTGGTCTGTCTCACTGGGTGTAACTTGAGCATAGGAGACCTCAAAGTCCACCCCCAAAGTGGCATACTTACTCCAACAAGATCACACTTCCCAATAGTGCCACTCCCTTTGGAGGGCATTTTTTTTTTTCAAACCACCACAGTGGATAATATTTGGGTGAGTTGTGGCATAGCATGGCAGTCTGTGAGTTCATCTGCTTCCACAGTAGCATCCTCACCTTTTTAACTCAGGTAAGCTGCATGTCTCACTCCCCCAGAAAGCCAAGGGTGGCCCTATGACTAAGTCTTGACCAATCAAAACCAGCTAGAGGTCATGTTTGATCTTTTGTCTTCACCTTTCTCCCTTCCTGTGGGAATGTGGACCTGATGGATGTGCTTAAGCCACAAATGACATTAGAGATGGAAGCTGAAAAGAGGAAGGACCACACTAGAATTAGATTATGGACCTGACATGCTTTGTGAAGCACAGTTGTCCTATTAGCATTGATCTGTCCACATCTGGACTTTGAGATGAAAACAATTCTTTTTCTTATTGAAACCCTTGTTTGGGGAGGCTTTAGCTAAACCTAATCTTAAGTAACACAGGCATGCAGAATGACCGAACAGAGTATTTTAGCTATAGTCCATGAGAAACCAGATGCAGAGGAATGGTCAAAAGATGGGAGGAAACCAGGAGAAAATAGTATTTGAAAGTCCACAGTTGGTGTTCATAAATTGTTCAGCCTTGGGTGTTTTGTTATAGAAGCACAAATAGACTAAAACAATAGCCATTGGTGACAGCAAATAATAATAATGATTACCAAGAGGCATTTGTTCAATGGGTACAGTCAGATCTATTCCAAAGCAAGGTGATTATAGTTAATAATGTGCTGCAGATTTCAAAATGGTTAGAAGAGAAGAAAGTCAAAATTTTTACCACAAGGAGATGATAAATATTTGAAGTGAGAGAATGATAATTAACCTGACTCATTGCTTTCTAGTGAACATGGGTATCGAAACATCAAATTGCATCATATTAATAACAATTATTTTACAACGACGAAGGCCAGGCTTCAAAATGTGTTTTTATCATATTTGTCCTCACAATAACTCATGTTGCCAACTGAGGAAGTCAACACTGAGAAAACGTGAACACACTGCTAAGACCACACAGCTTCCAGAGGTGGATCAAGGCAAATTCACATCTGTTGGACCCCATGTCTACTTTCCGACCCTTCCGCCAACTCAACTTCAAGGCCCAAGGAATTTCAGCAGACTGGGAAAACAGACACCAGGTCTAGGGTCTGGGAAAGGAGGAAGTAAAAAAAGAGCAGAATAACTTTTTAATTGACTTCGACTGAACAGAAGACGTTGAAGATGAGAGGGTGAGATGGAAGGAGTTGCTTTAAGAGCAAAGTCTACAGAGGCACAGAGAACAAGTGTTTCAGGATCATGTCAAACAATAGAAATGTCCAAGGGCAGACACGCACAATGGAGAGGATGGATGAGAAGTGGGAAATAATGCTGTGAGTGAGGAAATTCAGGAAAGGGTGGAGAGGGCCAGGATACAGGAGTGAACTGTACAGAACGAGTGGAGTCTAACATAGGTGAAGGATGACTCTTCTGTTTAATGCTCCACAAAGAAGAAAGGATGGTGCTTATGAACCCAGGTCCCCTTCAGATGAGAAAGGACATCTAACAACTCGAGTTAATTAAAAACAAAAAGACTTGAGATGATTTTCTAAATCCAGAAAGCACTTTGAGAAATACTCTTTGACCTCCTGGGGAGAGGTTTTAACTGCTAAAATTTCATGAATGCCACTAAGTATTGTTCTGCCTATGAGAAGACTTTCTTGGAGCATCCCAGCTCTTATTTACAAGCGATAAAAATGAGAAACAGATGGTTGCCTTCACTGGCATCATCAAAGCCATTGGGATATTTGAAGTAATGCAAGGCACTGTTTAGACTCATAGTCAGGGACCCTAACTGCCCACATTTCATCTGTCCTTTCAATCAACTTCCAATTGTACTTCCTCCATAGTTTTGACAATATGAAAGCAAGTGACTGCATTTCCCTACCATGCTAAACTGGAGTCCTCTCGTTACATATCTTCCATATCACCTAGCACAGTCTGGAGATTTGGCAAACAAAGTCCCAGCTCCCATTTCATAGATATCTTTACTTCTAAAGAAGAGGGTTCATGTTTCAGTGGGTTAATGAAAGAAAGACACTGGCGGGGGAGAAAGGAAGGAAGGAAGGAAGGAAGGAAGGAAGGAAGGAAGGAAGGAAGGAAGGAAGGAAGGAAGGATGCACAGAATCCACATATATCTCAAGGGATCCCAGAGCAGCCCCACAGAGTCTGTATCTATTCTTTCTTCTCTACCCTGAAGACAGCACAAACATCTAAACATTCACCAGCCTCTCAACAGACCATTGGGAAGGAAGCCAGAACTAAAGCCCTGTGGCCTCTGGGAAGAAAAACACGTTCACCAAAGCTCTTGCTTTTTGTCTCTTGACAAAAAAAAAAAAAAAAAAAAAAAAAAAAAAGCCAAGCTCAGAGTTCAGGAGACTGGCACCATCTGCTCCACCTGTTGTGGGAACATGTGGGAACAGAGACTGGAGACTGCAATCAGGTGTCGGACTTTCTAGAACTGCTGTTTTCTCTTGCAATGTACTGGGGTAGCAAATGTCCCATTAAAATTAAATCAAGCTCGGGTTTCGCAGTCATGAAGGACCAGAACCTTCCACCTCTTATGATAAATGTAAGAAATAAATTGCTGAGCCCGCATTCTTGGCTTGTGAAGTTAGAAAGATGGTTTCTAAGATCGCTTTCACCTTTAGCCTGAATTGTGGTGGCAGCCTACCTTATTTGTGGTTGGGTGGGCCTTCCATAGTTTCAGTTACCCCTGGTCTACAGGACAGGAAGCCACATAACTGTTGTGATTTTATATTCTGATATTGGTCTGTTTTGTTATTAACTGTTGTGGTAGTTGGTTACTGTGCTTAATTTGCAAATTAAGCATTATCAGAAGAACATGTATGGTACACATGGGTTTGGTAATCTCTACCACTTCAGGCAAAATCTGTAGGTCTTATATGTATCTCACACAGATAAAGGTGGCTGTCATAAGGAAGTTGCTTTAATCAAATGTCCCCCCACTTTCATACCTATAAAAGTTAGTAGAAAATAGTAATCAAGGAACAATTTCTAAGCATGTATATGGATAGGTGTATATATGTGCCTAGGCATATGAAATTTTTGGACCTTCACCTCTGAAACTTCGAATCAAGAGTAGCCAACCCACTCGACATCAGGTGAGCCTTGCATCGTTATGAGGAGCATGTCAGGGGAAAATGAGAAGAATGTATTCAAGTACAGTGCATGTCTTTGAAATGCTCTAAAGCTATGGTTCTCAACCTGTGGATCGCAACCCCTTTGGGGGGGGGTTGAATGACTCTTTCACAGGGGTTGCCTAAGACCATCTGCATATCAGATATTTATATTATGATTTGTAGCAGTAGCTAATTTATGTTTATGAAGTAGCAATGAAATAAGTTTACAGTTGGGGGTTCCCACAACATGAGGGGCTATATTAAGAGATCACAGCATCAGGAAGGTTGAGAACCACTGCTAAAGAGGAGCAACAGTTCCACGTGGCAGAGTTTTAATGTCTGTACTTGTGCCTTCTCACAAGTGTGAGAGTTAATAAAAGGTGTAAGCAAAATAATATACAAAAGCAGAATTCTAAGATTTTATGGTACCCCTACAAATAGTGTGTTACTGTATCCTTTTTTTTTTCACCTTGTAGATACCAAATAGATATGTGCAGTGTCACTGACATAGTCTTTAGAATGTTTATAAGGCAAGGTGTATACACACAATATTTGGAAGCGCTAGAATGGAGAGCAGACTAGACATGATCAAGACCTAACTTCTAGCTTGTTCTATAAATCAGTTTATCATTTTATTCCTTCTTGGGTAGAACTGAAAGGAAGGGAGGACATTGTCATGGGGGTTGGTTTGGAACCAGAGCTGTTGGCGGTCCACCACCAGGGGTCAGCACGGAGCCAGGAATCAAAAGGTTAGCTTTGGTCTAGCTCCCTGAGTCTCTGGGTATCTGAACTCCCTATCTGTGTGGCTCATCATCATAACCACATTAGGGGTTTTAAAAAAAATACGATTATTTTTAAGACTTTGTTTTTTTGTTTCTGGATGACTTGGCGTCTTGCAGGCTCTCCATCCCAAGGTACAATGGCTTGCTCCAAGTGCAGGGAGCCAATGGGAAGAGGCAGGAGTCCTGAGTGAGTGGTGGAGGGGAGGTTAATGCTTTGACTCCCTCTTTATATCAGCTGGGATGGTTAGGGGTGGGTCGGGTGTGGCTGGCTACTAGGGCCAAGACACGTACAGATAAATTCCATTCTGCTAATTTATTAGAAGATGTTGCTGTCTCCGAGATCAGAACACTCAGATCATTTGGGCAGAGTAAAATAAAAAACTAACCAATCAGAAGGATGCTGGATGATGATATTTTAATAGCAGCCCACAAGCCTGTCTGGTTGGTAAAAGCAAATATTTGAAGATTGGAACCTAAAGGCCTCTCTCCTGTGGTATCTTGCAACATTAATTTTACCAGTATACCTAGGAGCTATCTAGTGATTCTTAAAGAGAACCAGAATAAATGGTCCCTGGGTTATTTACTATTATTATTTTTTATGATTGCTCCTAGGCATGGTTTAGTGGCACACAGCTGGCTCTGGAGGTAGATTGCTTGAATTCTGATCTTGTCACTGGTTTGCCATATCAACTTGACAAACATGATTCCCCTCACACCACCCCCACTGCCTTTCTCTAAGACAGACCATCACAGTGTAGCCCTGGCTAGCCTGGAATTCACTATCTAGATCAGGCTAGCCTTGAACTCCAGAGATTCTCCTGCCTCTGCCTCCCAAGTGCTGTCACCATACCCAGCCTACCCTCTTTATCTCTTAAATTGGACCTGTCAATTTGCTACATGGTAGGCACTGAAAGCTCAGCTGTTTCTAGAATGTTCTTACCCATTTCAATGAGTCTAATAAAAGTAATAATACTCGTGTTCTATAATAATATGATATTAAAACACAGTCAAGTATTTTAATAAACACAAGATGCCATCTAGCCCCAACATTATCATTACTATCGCCTGGTAAATCACAGTGTTAAAATGAAACTTTAAATATTAATGCACACGCATTCTGTAAGCACAAAGAAAATAAATATCTGTTCCTGGTTAATGTGTCTTTAAACTAGGGCTGTGGCCTCAAACGTAGACAACCTGTTGATACGTCCATAGCTGTGCTCTAGAGAGAGAGAGAATAAGAGCAATAGAACAGAGCACTATGGGAGGGGGGAGGAGATGGAAGGGAAGAGAGGAGGGAGGAGAGAGAAGGAGAAGGGGGAAGAGATGAAACAAGATGGGCAAGGAATGAAAGGGAAGAGAAGGAGGGGAGGGAAGAGGAAGGAAGGAGGCCAGACTAAAAAAAGTCTTGGGACATGTTTGGCAATCATTAGCAAAGTACGTTGTGAAATTCTGCGTGTGTTGGCATAGGCGTGTGATTTTTCATTCTTACTCTCGCTTTATTACTTGAGTGACTAAGGAAAACATGGTTCTGAAATATGGGCAGAAGTTGTTGTGAAGTGGGGCTGATGAGTTGGCTCAGTGATTTAGGGGACTAACCTGACAGTCTGAGTTCAAGCCCCAGGACCCTAACAGCGGGTGGAGAACACGGACTCCTGAAACCTATCCTCAGACTTCCACGCTCTGGCTATGGTATGGTCCCCACCTAAATTAATAAATAAATATTTTTTTTTTAAGTCGTGAAGCAATAATAGAGGACAATTTTGAACCACGGCAATGGAACTCCCTGGAAATTCTAAGTGGACTCAACTGGATTTGCATTTTTTGCTGTGGTGTTTGAACCACTAGATTCATTTGAAATAGATTATCTCAAGCAATTTTCAACCTCATTTTAAGTGTTTAAGATTTAATAAACTGCAAGCTAAAAATATAGTTAAATGTGTAAGTCATTAGTACAAATAATGGACAAAAGGATTTATAAAAGACTATAATAGCCTATATAATAATTTGTTCAATAGCCTATTGAACAAATGAATAATTTGTAAGAACGTCATGACTTTTCAGGAAATTTATAATGACACAATCATCAATGCTTCGGACAATTTCAGGATGTAAAATAGAAACAATGTAAAAGAATGAATCCTTGACATTTGGAATATAGTGAGCATGATGGGTACTGAATAAATTATAGTTTAATTCCACTGTCTTTAACTGTTGGATTATGCCCACTGCCTTGTAGTTCCAATTTTCCAGTTTGAAGAACACTCATCTCTGCTCCTAGCACCTCTTCATCCTGCTTTACCTTTCTACCCACCACCAGGAATTCCAGACAAAGGTAACAGACACAGCGATATTAAAAAAAAAAAAAATGGATGAGGCCAGCTTGGAATCCCAGGTCAGGACTTGTAGGCAAACAAACAAAAATCCATGCTCATTGTTCATATTTCCTCAGAGGATGTCTGTATGGTCAGGGGGTAGGAATTAGTGTAGGGTTAACAGAGTTAAGAGTATTGAGATCAATGACAATAGGCTAGTGTTCTCATAGGCGCTACCTACCAAGTACAAGTGTGTTGGTGTTTTAGCTATGTGTCCAAACACCATAGTTTAGCTTCAGATTAGTCGAATTAGAATTCAGTTTGATCCATGTATTTAGATAAAGCTTGTATTACTTAAGTCATTCTTGATTGGTTCACAAGTCAGAATTAAAAAAAAAATTACACTGACAGTCGTGCACCCTTCCTATCACCATCTCTAAGCTCCTCTGAGCTCCATGCAGCTAGGGCTAGAATCCTCATTGTGTCAATGTGCTTCAGAAATAAAATAGTCAAAGAATTCATATGTTGAAGACTTGATACTGAGTACAATACTCAGAGGTTAGGAAGTGACTGGATTGTGATGACTTTGATCTAATCAAAGTCCTCTGATGGGGTCATAATTCAGCAGAGCTTTGGAAGGACTGCCACTGTTGAAGTGGGATCTGACTGGATGTATGGCTTCCTGAGGATGCTTCTGAAGGGTATGCGGTTCCTGACCCAGTGCTCTGATTGTCCCTGGTTCCTGAGCATTATGAGATGAGCATCTTTACACCAGCTCATGCTTCCAGCATGCTGCTCTGCCCCACCAGGGTCTAAAGTAGATGGAATCAACTGACCACGGACTGAACCCCAAATCTGCCCTGTTTTGAGTTGTTTTCTCAGGTATACTTTCACGAATGAAAAAGTAACTAACATAGCAGCCATTCAGCAGGGATAGAATATTTTTTTCTTTGAAAAAGAAAGATAAGCCGGGCGGTGGTGGCGCACGCCTTTAATCCCAGCACTCGGGAGGCAGAGCCAGGCGGATCTCTGTGAGTTCGAGGCCAGCCTGGACTACCAAGTGAGTTCCAGGAAAGGCGCAAAGCTACACAGAGAAACCCTGTCTCGAAAAACCAAAAAAAAAAAAAAAAAAGAAAAAGAAAGATAGAAGAAAACCAAGGAAGAGATGAATTTCTGAAGGAAGAGCTGTCCAGATCATAAAAGCTTTCTATGTCCCACTTTTGAGAAAGCTTCCCTGCCTCCAGCTAGCCATCTACAGCACAACACCGTCACCTAAGGCTCGGGGAACATTTCAGAAGGACCAGAAGACCAGAATGCTGATGTGAGATGGTATTTTCTAGACACAACATGGAAGCTACACATATGAAACACCAACAACATAGTTGCCTTAAACAAGACCTTCATAATGACCATACCAGCTAACACATCAACATGGATGTGGGAAATGTCACAAGGCCCCACCCCTATATGAAGAACTTCAGGCATTCAATGAGTCCTAAAGGGGGAGAATCGAGAATCAATTTTTCCAACTGATGAGCCTCTTGATAGGCCAACCCCAAGTGGTCAGTGTGATGAGGCAAAGGCTCCTCCATCTTGTCTCAGATGGAGCCATCTTTAGTTTAACCTAAAACTGACACCCTCCCTTTCCTTGCCTAACCACCATGAAAAAGTACCCAATCCTGTTCTAGAAACTCAGAGTCACAGCTAACTGCATGTTTTTAGCTTCTGTTAAACTGCTTGCTTGCTTTACTTCCCCTGCAACTGCCCATCAGGTTACAGTTTTTCTGTGTTCTTTCCCTTTTAAAAGCTCCCTTTAAAATGCATTTGGGGCCTCTGTGTGAGAAGTTTGTTTCTCTCCAGGCAGTCACTGGCTTCATACAGACTCTCATTTTGGACTCTGGTCATGCTGCATGTTCTGAGTCTCTACCTCACAACAGTCAGCCCCAAAACAGTGTACATATGAGCAGCACTAAATTGTGTCAGTTGTATGTGTGTGTGTGTGTGTGTGTGTGTGTGTGTGTGTGTGAGAGAGAGAGAGAGAGAGAGAGAGAGAGAGAGAGAGAGAGAGAGAGAGAAGGGGGGAGTCATGAATCCAAGAGGGAGTAGGCGAGGGCAGGAAGGAGTAGAAATGATGTAGACAAGGTTTACTTGTGATATATGAAGTTCTCAATATGTATATATGAAAGAAAACATATATGGTAACTGGCACTAGCTTTTCAGGTTCTATGCCTTTTTGTTCTTGTGAAATAGAGTGATTTCTTGCTTGTCAACCTTCTCAATTCCCTTTATAATTCAACCTTTCTTAAAGACATTACTGCATGACTGATGTATGGACATGACAAGGATTCTTACAGAGAGACAGAAAATATAAGCACATATTCTTTGCTATACTAAATAGACATCCAAAAGAAACAGAGGAGAAGAACACAGAAACTAAATGGAAAAGTCACTGCAGGCACATCACAGCAGACTGGAGCAGGCAGAAGAAAGGATGGGTGAACATAAAGACTGGTGTCGGTCAGAGCAGCAAAGGAAAAGGAGGGAAGAAAACTGAGCAGGAGTCAAAGATACTAGCAACTAATGCATACTCACAGGCTTGTTCTGCTTCTCTGATCTTCCAGCATTCACCCCAATAATTGGCCTCAGGTTTGAAGAAAAAGCATACTCACAGAAACTATGGCTGAACACTTCTCAAACATAGATGCGACCATTTAGAACAGGAATGTCTCCTGTTAGGGTTTGAATGTGAAATGTCTCCCACAGATCCCCTGTTACAGTTTGAATGTGAAGGGTCTCCCACAGGCTTGTGGACTGAATCTTCAGTCCCCAGCTGGTGATGTTGTTTGAGCAAGTGATAAAAATACACTAGGACCTGAAGCCTAGTATAACCCTGGGGAAGTAGATCCCTGGGATGTACCTTTAAAGGTTATCCATGGTCCCTTCTTTCTCTGCTACCAGTCAATCCTAAGCTACACACCCTCTGCCATGTTTCGGCTGCTGTTGGGCCTCCCCATAGGGCCAGAATCAGTGGGACAAAGGCAATGGACTGAAACCATGGGCCGAAGTATGCCTTCAATAACCTCAAGTTTTTTCTGTGAGGCGTTTGTCGTTGTAGTAACAGTCTGACTAACACATCCCCCAAGTCTATGTGTCCAGCATGATACTATCGTGAAGTATGCAAACATGAGGTAAGATGCAGTGGGACTATTTAGGACATCGAGTGCATGCCCATGGGGACTCTGATCTTTTCTTTCTCTGCTTTACTTCTCTCTCATATCATGACTAGAACCTTTATCCTGACTCACCATTGTGGTAGGTTTGTGTTCCCCAAAATATTGTACACCCTAATAAACTTACCTGGGGTCAGAGAACAGAACAGCCACTAGAGACAGAGGCTAGAAAATGGTGGCACTCACGCCTTTAATCCTAGGATTCCAAAGGCAGAGATCCATCTGGATCTCTGTGAGTTCAAGGCCACATTGGAAACAGCCAGGCATGGTGACACACACCTTTAATCCCAGAAAGTGAGCCTTTAATCCCAGGGAGTGATGGCAGAAAGCAGAAAGGTATATAAGGCGTGAAGACCAGGAACTAGAAGCAATTTGCTGGTTAAGCTTTTAGGCTTTGAGCAGTACAGTTCAGCTGAGATTCATTTGGATGAGGACTCAGAAGCTTCCAGTCTGAGGAAACAGGATCAGCTGAGGAACTGGCAAGGTGAGGTAGCTGTGGCTTGTTCTCTTCTCTGATCTTCCAGCATTCACCCCAATAATTGGCCTCAGGTTTGATTTTATTAATAAGTACCTTTAAGATTCATGCTACACACCATGATATACAAAGGGCACATAGGTCATACACTGAAATCTTTATTTTGAGAGGAAAATGAAATTTTTCTTTTTTTTTTTTTTTTTTTTTTTTTTTTTGGTTTTTTGAGACAGGGTTTCTCTGTGTAGCTTTGCGCCTTTTCCTGGAACTCACTTGGTAGCCCAGGCTGGCCTCGAACTCACAGAGATCCTCCTGGCTCTGCCTCCCGAGTGCTGGGATTAAAGGCGTGCGCCACCACCGCCCAGCCACTTTTCTGTTTTTAAGATGATTATCTCAGGTATTTGCCATAGTAATAGAAAGCTGAGCAACCTGCTGGGGAAAGGATATACATATAGATGGAATATACACCGACATTTATGAAATCTTGAGATTTGGCCTATGAACCCCAAGTCCTTACCTTTATAAACAAGAGATGTCAAAAATCAAAAGCAGAGAATTTTTCACATACAAAAGCTCCTTCACTAGACTATTGGCATATTTCTTAGCAGAAAGCTTTCAGACCAGAAGGGAATGAATGGGTTATTATATCCAAAGTACTTCAAGAAAAAAAAAGTGTTATATTACAATCTACATCTTGGATCCATGGTGAAGAGGGCTTGTCCAGCTGAGGAGATGTGTTGATTATCCCCCAGGTTTTGATTGGAGGCAGCTGTGTCTTCCAAAGTTTTACTTCCTCAGGCTTGTGTTGAAATGTCATAGTCAGTGTCGCCGCGCCCCCCCCCCACCCCCACCCCCCACGTGCTTAGTTTTAGTACATACAGCTTCCAGTCCTGAAACCAAGTCCCAGGGGTCCGAAACTTGGCTCCATCCTGTTGCTTGAGTTTTCCTGCCTGGCCCACAGTCAGGACAAATCTCTATCACCTGCCAGTCCCACAGCCTCAGACCCGACCAAGTAAACACAGAGACTTATATTGGTTACAAACTGTATGGCCATGGCAGGCTTCTTGCTAACTGTTCTTACAGCTTAAATTAATCCATTTCCATTAATCGATACCTTGCCACATGGCTCGTGGCTTACCGGCATCTTCACAAGCTGTTTCTCATCGTGGCGGATGGCAGTGTCTCTCTGACTCAGCCTTCCACTTCCCAGTTTTATTCTCCTCCTTGTCCCGCCTACACTTCCTGCCTAGCCAATGGCCAATCAGTGTTTTATTTATTGACTAATCAGCAACACATTTGCCATACAGAACATCCCACAGCACCATCCTCCACAGCACTGGCCAGAATTTAAATCCCCTGCTAGGACAGCACATGCTGTAAATCATCTTACACAGAAGCTAGAAATGAGGAGGTCACAATAATACCAGTTGGAGAAGGAGCTTGGCCCTTGTATTAGTCAGGCTTCCCAGCAGAACAGATATATACAAAAAGGAGGGTTATTAGATTGGTTTATATGCTACCATCTGGTTAATCTGGAAATAGCTGTCTGTACTTTGGAGTGGCTGAGAATCGCTCAGCAGCCCAACCTGGTGAAGAAGGCCTGGAGGATCCCTGAAGAGAGATGGTCCTCAGTTCACATGGCAAGCCAAAACCCTGGAGAAGCTGGGTCCTGATGGCAGCACAGGAATGTAGCAACAGTGAGTAAATGAAGACACACACCAGATCAAGAACTCACCAGTGAGACAGGAAATGCAAGAGCTTTCCCCCCAGGTTCCTTTGGTCTTGGCAGCCACCAGAAAGTGCCATTGTATTTAGGGTAGTAGGTCTTCTCACTCCAAATAACCTAATCAAAAGTAAGCCTCAGAGTTGTGCCCACAGCTTATCTCTGAGATGATTCCAGATAGAGCCGATTTGACAGCCAAGATTAACCACAACAGCTCTGTCCTGATTTGGGCATCTTAGAAGGAGGGGTAATATGGGGAACTCAGTAGAGGCTGAGAAGTAAACTGTATGTGGGTCTCTGGCTATCTGAACAGCTGATCCGCAGAGGATCAGAGAGACGAGCCTTGGAGAACAGAAGCTCCTGCTGTGGGGTCTATGATGAGACTCTGCCTCTGCTCCCACGCTCACCTCATTCACCTGTCTACTGTGCTAGCCCTTCCGTATAACCCAGGCTTACCGCTCCTGGGTATTTAACCAGCAGAGTCAAGTCAACCTATCACACCTACATGCCGATCTCCATCACAACACTCTTCACAATAGTTAAGTCACAGAAGCAACCTAGTGTCAATCACAAGTGGAGGAGTAAAGACTACGTGGTATGTAAGCACAGCACAGGATTCTTTCTTTTTCTTTCTTTCCTTTTTCTTTTCTTCTTTTCCCCCCATAAAGAACAGACCTATGTCATACAGGAAAACTGATGATAATCACATTCATTGAGAAGATCACATTATATTGAATTAAGCCAGTCTCCGAAAGATGGCTCAGGCCTCCAAAAGGCCCCTTGTTGCTCAATTACCTGAATAGCTCCACCACAGTGTGCTAAGAAAGTGAACAGCAGACCCAGGATCAAAGTGACACTCTGTGGTAAATACCTAAGACTGCTATGAGCCCTTTACTGCTGTGGCTCACAGAATCAAACACAGCACTGAGTTGGAAGGTTACAGTGTCAGAGAAGAATGCAGAGATGAGAAGAGCCTGCTCACTTAGCTTTCTTTCCCAGAAAATGCCTAGGGAAACCATTAGGCTGTCACTGTTAGAGCTGTTATTAAAATAGAATGATATTTCGAATGCTGAGAATTACAATCATTGGGAAGAGGCTAGTAATGACTCCTTAATCAACAGTCTATTCCGGCCATTTTCTTTCTTCACATTTCACAGACACTGCTTATTTAATGTTTATATAAAGCTTAGTTTTTCTCAATGGATGCACGAGGAAGTCGAGCTTTCTATCTGTCCCAGTTTGCTTTTTATCACTGTAATAAGCAGCAGGACCAAAAGCAACTGGGGACAGGGACAACTTTATTTGGCTTGCATTCCATGTCACAATCCATCATTGATGGAAGTCGGGGCACGAACCCAGAGGCAGGAACTGATGCAGAGGCTTTGGAGAAATGCTGTCTTGCTCCCATGGCTTGCTGAGCCTGCTTTCTTATACAACCCAGGACCACCTGTCCAGGGGTGGCCCCACCCACAATAAGCTGGACCCTCCTATGTCAATCATCAATTAAGAAAATGCTACACAGACTTGCCATCAGGCCAATCTGATAGCGGCATTGACTCAATTGAGGTTTCTCTTGCCAGATGACCCTAGCTTGTGTCCAGTTGTCAAAAAAGTCAAGCACAAACACTGAATATTTTTCTAGAGCTTTCACCCCAAACAAGTGACTTAACTAGTACTGAACTTCAGGTCACTTGTTTCCTAACTTACACTTGAGCATCTCGCATCTCAAGTCCCAGAGAAGAAATTGATTGCATGATGAATGGCAAGAAAACCCTAGGTCCGGGGAGTTCTACATCCCCCGTTTGGCCATTTGTTCATTTACCCCTTGCACAGTCTTGCAGAGCTAGCTCTCTTGTACGTCACTAAACTTTGTAGCCCATTAAGAGTCCTGCCCCAGACTACCAGAAGGGAAGGAGAGAAGCTGGAAGAGGTAGAAGGCAGACCGGTCAATCGTGTTCTCGCAGTAGCTTTGAGTACAGCTGAGAGACTTCAGAACTAATGAATACAATTAAGCTCCAGGATTATGCTCTTCCTTAGGCCTTCACTCATCTGGACACGATGCAATGAGTTGGCCAATAGCCAAATCCCACCTACAATTGTATCAGAAGGGAAAACTTTAGACACTATGCTAATGCTTTAGATTTTCTTTAATGGCTATATTTCTGCAAACATGTTTTATGAACAGCATCTAACTGCTATGAAACTATAGTTTCCCAGCTTTTGTTTATCCTTTTAAAAAATTTTTATGAAGTTGAGCTAATATGTTGCTTTCATGTCAATTTTTGAAGCATTGGTACAATCCCAACGAAATGAAGAAGAATGTGTCATAGGGACAGAGAAAGAAGAGGTAATGTGTATGCTATGAAATGTTCTGAGTTTTAGGGCAAGAAATAGAAGACCTAGGAATTAAATTTTAATAGCTTCTAGATTTGGGCAGCAATCAAAGGTTTTCTCCATAGTAACAATTACACACATCACTGATCTAAGATCAAATATTTATGTCTTCCTCTCCCTGCCAGAGAAAAATGCTAGCATTTTCCTGCTTACAGTTATCACCGGGCTAACTCCATAGAGGGTCAAAGAGACTAAAGATGTCTTCCACAGTGCAACCTGTAACAGAAAGCAGTAACCCGCCTGGAAATGATGAAGCACAACTGGAAACCAGTCAAAATGGAAATAAAAGACTGTGTTTGAGTAGATATTTTAGGCAATAATTCTAACTTCTACCAGAGGACTGTCATTTTGCCTATCAGTGAGACACATACAAAGGAAGACAAAGAAGCCTGGGGCCAACAGGAAACAAAAGCTCTTCCCACTTCCTGTGAGCACTTTTGTTTCTAGGAGGGAACAGTTTGGATAAGACTCTTCCATTATGCCTTAGGGGACATGCAACCGTGTTTTTTTGTTTTTTTTTTTCTTAGATGGAATACCGAATATACTTCCCCATGGGAAAAAAATGTTTCCATTGATGTTTCTCATATAGAAAGCAGCAACAGAATAATTCTGCTCACACAGGATGCCTTGCATCCACCTTACAGGACGGGGCTTGCTTCCCCTGGCCCAGCAGCAGCGGCAGCAGCGGCAGCAGCACACTGTTAGCTGCCATTGGCTGTCTTTGGTTGTATAATCTTGCAATAAATTCTGTGTTCCATATCCTTTCAGAGATAATTATAGAGCTGCCCTTGGAGATTTTTAGACTTAATAACTCACAGTAAATTATTTTGCCTATCGGACATGACTTTCTTTTCTGTTCTTTTTTTTTTTGGAGGGGTGATTTTTTTTTTTAATTTGATTTCAAAGAGTGTATGAAATTCAGTTACTTTTTTTTTCCTCTGTGAGTTCAAAATATACAACTCAACTGACCTCACTAGGACATCTTCAGTCTCCAGTGGGCCTCTAAAGTGGGATTGGCTCTCATGAGGACACACCCCATGAGGACACACCCTAGAGTACTTGAAAATGAACTAGGAGCAAGAGAGAACTGGTCACAGGGAGCTACTCTAAATGAATGGCCTCCCGCAATCAAATTCAGAAAAGAATACTAGGCCTACTTGAGTTTGGGTAAGTTTCATGCAGAAAGGTCTCAAAGAGGGATCAGGGCTCGAAGTTGGTCAACCCTAGAGGTGTGGAGTCTGTGGGAGACCAGCTCCGACCAGCTCCCACCTTACCAAGGGTTCTTGGGTGGAGGAGAGAGGAATGAGAAAATATTATGTAGAAAGATAGGACCTAGACTACAAGGAGAAAGACAGAGAGAGATACAGGAGAGCTTCAGGAGGGCCCTGGATCAATACCCAGCTGCCCTAGGCGTTTATTCAAAAGGGCTTTTAATACAAATGCCAAGGGGAGAGGCAAAAGACCTCCCCCTTGCAAGGTCAAAGCACACCATACAGCCAAGTGCAGACCCTTCAAAACACCTGGTAACCACGCCCATGGTCTAATCATCCCATTATGCAGCCCTGGTGGGTGAAACAAGCCCAGATTCTCTGACCCTGAATAAGTTCTCACTAGGGTCTCTACACAGAGGAAAACTTGTTTTTAGCTCTAAGAAAGCATTTTGGAGTAAAGGAATCAAAGATCAGAAGAATTTATTTCAGGGAGTAAGGTGGTTACAAAATAAAGGGGAAATGTTGGTGGCAGCTGTGGTCCAGATACCTATGCTTCATGAATTAGGTGAGAAGGGAAAGTTTCTAATTTACAGTGAGAAGAGCAGAGGTAAAGGGCACAAGGCCTTGGTTGGGCTCACTGTAGGTAAGAACTTAACTCACTCTTATTGATAAACAAATGGAGTAAAGGAGCACACACTTATAATACTAGCACTCGGGAGGTTGAGGCAGAGGATTGCAAGTCTGAAGGTCGTTTGAGTTTCATAGACAGATCTTGCCTTAAAAAAAAAAAACATTTAGTGAAAGGGCAGCAAACAAAGACTGCCAGAGCAGTTTAAAATGGATGCATCATTCCTACCCAGAACCAGAGAACTCTTCCCTCCTTTTGTGGCAAGAACATGAAAACTGTGTTTGTTTATTTTCCAGCCTAGGACCTAGGTTGGTAAAAACCATGGGCAATACTGTGGGACTTTTTCTGGGAAAACATAACAGATGTTGATTTGTCCCAGATAGGACACCAACGACAGATGGAAGAAACAGTTTCACATGAGTCTAGCCTGGGAATTAATGAGTTTATTGGAATCATTTAGAGGAACATGAGTGAGGGGTTCTTGCAGGAACATGGGTAATCACCAAGAAGCCCCCTCCAGTATGGGCGATGACTCACAAAAGCTGCGTTCCTGAAGCCCCCTGTACAACCTGTAGGCTGTCCCTTTAGTGCCCCCTGCTGTAGCTATAGAACCTTGGGAAGGTGAGTCCTGTAACTTTTATGAGCTTCCTGGGCCCTGTAGTTTGTTAGCATGGGATTTATGAGTCTCCTTCCCACAGCAATGTTTCAATTGGGGGGAAAAAAAAAAACAGTAGCACACAAGAGGGTGGGGAAAGACACTTTTTACTTCAGTAACATTTCCCTCAGTCTTCCTGTCTGAATCCTCCTGCTTGAGTCACCTTGAGCTGAACCTGTAATCTGCACACTGAAATACCTTCACTGTGTCCCCTGTTACATAGTTAGCAAAAAGACAACAGAGGCGTCGCCCCACACAGTTGGCCCCCTGTATCTCCCTCTCTTACAAGCTGTAGCAGGAACACGAGGAAGCTGGTCATACTGTCCAGATGTGAGGAAAGTTCTGGCCATCTGCTCACTTTCCCCTTGCCTGGGCCTAGGACCCCAGGCCATGAGATGATGTAATCCACGTTCAGGGTAGAACTTCTCTCCTCCGTTAAACCGTTCAGGAAATGCCTGCCCAGACATGCCTGGAGGTTTGTTTCCTAAGTAACTCTAATTCCATCTCCAAACACATCACTTTAAGTCATAACATTCCACCCCTATCCCCTAAAGCCTCGCTTTTGTCTTATAGTAAGAAATGTACTTAGCCTGTCCCTAAACATCCCCATAGGTCTTCAACAGTCTCAGTACTGTTCAAAAGTCTCCTCTGAGACTCAAGGCTGTTTCTTAATAAGGAGCTACACACTTCTGATACACAGTGACACAGAATAAGCATTCTCATTCCAAGGGGGAGGCATGGGGCACAGCCAGGAGATAAGGCAGTTCTCTAAGAGCGGTAGACCTTTCTTGGTCCAGGCGGGGACTACACAGGGACTTAATGTATCAGACACACAACAGTTACCAAAGCCAACCTGAGAGTGCTCTTGGAATTGTTGTCTCACCATGATGGTAATTAAAGATGAGGTCTCACATGGGGGTGAACAAAGCAGAAGCAAGCTTTATTCAGGAAAATGGAGCAAAAGTGAAGAACTACAGGAAAGTGATAGAAACTCCTGAAGGTTAGTTAGGAGGGGACCCAAGACACAGAAGAAACCACTGAACTGCTTGTCTGGGGGCTTTTTGTTGGACGTCTGGCAGAAACAGGACAAAGACTGGAGTATTTTCTATTGAGATTGGTTAATTCTCTAAACATACTGGGGCTGAGCCAATTAGGGGATAACACACTCTGTGCATGTTCTTGGCCCAACCGTGGAGATCACCACGTCCTAGTCACACAGTTCTTACTCAAGTAGGGAGATCCAGAAGCGTTCTTCTGACCACCTGTGGTGTTAGCTACTGACCTACACTAACCACCAGGCCTGGTTGGTATTGCTGTTGCTAACCTTGCGAACGTTTTGCTGGCTGTTAAACGAGGCTCTCTTAGCTATCCCATGTTTGTGTCAAGTTTGTAATTTTTACTATGGGCCTTTCTTCCTGTTACCTATAAAAAGCTCTCCTGTCTCAGAAATATCAGACCGAAGAGAGCCAAAACTTAGGAGGACAAATGCCAAGCCCTATAGCACCATGTCCAGCATCGCAGGCTTGTCCCACAATCATCGGGGTGAAAAGAGCCTCTTCAGTGCCACCTCTAACATGCTCAGTCTTTCTCTTGAGCCTACTTCACGCCACACCTGCAGTTTTCCCCTCACGGATGTCCCACAGTCTTGGCATTTCCAACATCCTGGCATCTCCATTGCAGCTTAGACTTCTCAGCTTCATAAATGGCTTCTTGGGACCTGCTGATAGAGAAGCAGACCCTGCTGCATGCTGCATAGCTTGGGTGGCTTTCTGGAAACGTGGTGCTCTCCTGTGCGGGGCCCGTAACTCTTGCATCATTCATTATTCACACTCAGCACCGTGTGAATAAATGCTGCCAAGTTTTGCTGCTGGTTTGACATGTGACCTGACCTCTTTGGATTGCAGTTATAGTCTGTGTGGTGCATTTGAGGTTGACCCCAGGGAAGCATTTCCCTAGGTGGTTATTTTTCATCGTGGAATATTGGTTTTGATGTTTTCCATTCCAAGCGCCCTCCTTTAAAATGAATGTCCAAGCTCTAACTTGGAGCCGTTGAGGGGATGGAGTCTTAACATGAGAGCACCACTGCTATTGATCCTATGCAAAGCACTGAGGTGTTTCCTTAGTGGTGCTAACCCCTGTAACAGTCACAGCCATTTCCCCATCTACTTGTCTACAACCTTGAACGCACACACCTTTCCTTGCCAAACTGCACGTATTTCATATATTTCTCCTCCACTCACTGCTCTGTAGGCTGCTGCCACTAGATCTTGCTAAGAGCAGTGAGTAACAGCCATGACACAGCTTGGTTGCTATGTCAAGGAAGATAGCATTAGTCTACAACTCATTAGTCTATAACTTTTGAATTCAGCTCCCTTCGAGTTTACCATGATGTAATAACATGAATGACCTCTAACTCAGTTCCTAAACAGAGTCTTGCTTCTCTTTCACACTGCATAAGAAGTCTCCAATGTCTGCATTTCTATTGGTGTAGTGATCTTTCAAACACCTACCAGAATAGTCCATTAAACTCTACTTTTACATTCCTCCCAGAAACAGGTTCCAAAGGCCTTAGAACATCAGTTCTCAACCTGTGGGTCACAACCCCTTTGGGGGTCAAACAACCCTTTCATAGGGTTTGCCTAAGACCATTGGAAAACACAGATATTTGTGATTCACAACAGTAGCAAAATCACAGTTAAAAAGGAGCAAAAAAATATATATATATCTTAATGGTTGGGGGACACCACCACATGAGGGACTATATTAAAGTATCAAAGCATTAGGAAGGTTGAGAATCACGCCTTAGAATAATGTGGTTATCTTTATAATAGCAATGGCCCCACTGCTCAATACCAATTTACTGTATTACTTTTTTTTGTTCCCTGTTGCTAGGACAAAATACCTAATACAAGCAATTTGAAGAATGAGCAGCTTTTCAGGATGCAGTCTATCATGGTATGACAGGTACAGCAGCAGGAGCAGGAGGCGGCCGGTCACATTCCATCCACAGGCAGGAAGCAGCGAGTGATGAACGCTGGTGCTCAGCTTACTTCCTCCTTTGTATTCAGCCCAGAACCCCAGTCCGTGGATGCTGCCACCCAGAGGTTTGTCTTCTAGCCAATTCTTGAGTGCAAGGGGTGTGGTAGAGAAACCGAAAGAGCTGCTCTGTGGGTGAGAAGGGGAGAGTTTATTCCAAGCTGCCTACCTGTGTCTCAGGAAAGCAGAGGGAAGTGATGGGGAATAAAAATCTTCAGGGTTGCCGGGCGGTGGTGGCGCACGCCTTTAATCCCAGTACTCAGGAGGCAGAGACAGGCAGATCTCTGTGAGTTCGAGGCCCGCCTGGGCTACAGAGTGAGTTCCAGGAAAGGCGCAAAGCTACACAGAGAAACCCTGTCTCGAAAAACCAAAAAATAAAAATTAAAAAAAAAAATCTTCAGGGTTATAAAGGAATGGGTACCTGGGAGGAAGGGAGCCTGTGAGCTGGGGTGGGGAACTTGGTAGTGTATAACAAGTACTTGTGAGTAGGGACTAAGGGAGCATCTTGAAATGCTGATAGGCACCATGGGCATGTGTTAATGGAAGGGCCATTTGTCCCTTTTGATAGAAATAAGGAGAATGACTTCTTTTGGCAAGTAGGAATGAGTTCCCCGAGTTCCCAGGGGTGGGAGGGATGCTGGCTTTTGTCTGTCTGCCAGGATGTGAGAAAAGGTGTTTCTTCCAGACCTGACCATTCTAAATTCCTATAAGCCATCAATGAAGGTGAACCATCACGCTTGGTAAGACAATTGAATAAGAAAATGTACACATTAGGCAGAGTCTGACACCAAAGGAACACATGATGAATCTTTGTTGTCTGTCCTTCTGCTCTTTAGAAATACTTATTTCATGTGTGTTGTTAGTGAGTCTAGAAAATACAGCGATGAAATGTCAAACAGCTAAATACTATGATTTTTCACTGTGTAGAGACATTACATTCTCAGGCAAACCAAATATGCTGTGAAGGAAACCAGGAAATACCATGTTTATCAGATGAAGTCCCCCTTCCCAGGCGTTTAGCACAATTCCAGGCACATCCTGTCACCTCTCACTTTACTAAGAGAATGACTGCTCAACCAGAGGCCATCCAAAGTAGAGGAGGTGAGAGGTCAGGAATTCTGAGGGATGACACTCCTGTTGTAATTATTTCCGGCATACGGAAGGGTTGGGGAATATCATTTTAAATTGTGTTACTTTTGTTTATGTTGCATTTGTTTAACTCTGTGAAGCTGTGATACTTTGCCTGTCTAAAACACCTGATGGACTAATAAAGAACTGAATGGCCAACATCGAGGCAGGAGGAAGGATAGGCGGGGCTGATGGGCAGAAAGAAGATGTAGGAGAAATCTGGGAGGAAAAAGAAGTAGCCAGAGAAGAAGGACTCCAGGGGCCAGTCACCCAGCTACACAGCAAGTCATGGAGTAAAAGTAAGATTTACAGAAGTAAGAGAATGGGAAAAACCCAGAGGCAAAAGATAGACAGGATAACTTAAGTTAAGGAAAGCTGGCAAGCAGCAAGCCAAGCTAAGGCCAGGCATTTATAAGTAAGAATAAGCCTCTGTGTGTAATTTATTTGGGAGCTAGATGGTGGGCCCCCCAAAAGAGTAAAAACCACCACCAACGTGAAAGTCCTTACCAAATGCATAACACATACATACACATATCAAAGGTACTTAAAAGTTAGCATCAGAATCTAAGATCCTTGAGGACCAAGTAGTGTCCTGGTCACCTCCATGTCCCAGGTGCACAGCCCATCGGAGACTAAGCACCATCTCTTGCATGTGAACATTGGTATAAATTATGTTAGCTATTCCATTTCTAACACTTCTTTTCTCCTCTCAACAAAGAACCTGGCATGACAAAGTGAGCAGCTCACCTAAGGTGACTCAGTTTATAAGCAGCATAGTCAAGACTTTCAGGAGTTTACATCTTGGGGCTTTCATTTCCAACTTAGGTACTCTGTGTGCAGAGATACCTGGGGGGGTGGGGGGTGGGAAACACTGGTCCAAGAGATACAATTTGAAGGAGCCAGGGGAAGTTGGGGATAGGAACATTTTCCTCTATTTATGAACTTGCCCACACCCTACAACCTAGCAGCTCCCTTTTGCTTGTCTCTGAGAAGGTACAAACCATTTAAAGATACCCCTCCCACTTCCTTCCCCTAATGTACAATACAGCTAGAACTTGAGATACCTGTGGGGGAAATTAAACGACCCACTCAAAAAGCCTCTCTGATGAATGGCTAGGTTGGCAAATCTTCAGCCTTCAGTCCTGGGGTGGGGTGACATAGAATAGAAACAGAGAGAGCCATAACCGGGCCATGTGTTTTCCCTCTAACTGATTTGCAAGGCTCTTTGCATGCTCATCCTAAGTATCAGACAGGGAAGTAGTGGTTGGCCTTCAGCAAGATAAGGCAGTGTTCCACCACAGAGCCTGCCCGCCTCACCCCAGAGGCAATGGCCAGGTTCATGGAAACAGGGTGGCCAGGACAGGCCTCTGAAGAAGGAAGCTTTTTGCATCTTCTATCTCTTCCTTCTCCCAGGAATCATTATTGTTTTAGCGACTATCTGAATATGAAGCTTCTAAGCTTCTAACTAGGTTTTAAGGTCCACATTTCTTGGGGATATGTACCAAGCTTTTTTTTTTTTAGGCCACCAACCAGTTCCTAAATTATGACACAGAGACTTGTTATTAGTTTTGAATGCTTGGCCTAGCTTAGGCTCCTTTCTGGCGAGCTCTTTTAACTTTAATTAACCTGTTTCTCTTTATCTACCTTTTGCCTCAGGGCTTATTACCTTCCTTCCTTCTGTTTATCTTACTGTTGCTGCTTCTCTATGTCTGTCTGTCTGGTGTCTGCCTGGCTTCTTGTCCCAGGCATGTTCCCTTGTTCTCTCCTCCCTTCTTCTCTCATCCTTTCTTCCAAGCCTAGATTTCTCCTCCTATTTATTCTCTGTCAGCCAGCCCTGCCTATCCTTTCTCCTGCCTAGCTATTGGCCGTTAAGTTCTTTATTAGACCAATCAGGTATGGTTATATTGTGTCCCCCAATATATTGTTCACCCTAATAAACTTACCTGGGGTCAGAGAACAGAACAGCCACTAGATTGACATAGAGGCCAGAAAATGGTGGCACACACACACACATACACCTCTAATCCTAGCATTCCAGATGGATCTCTGTGAGTTCAAAGCCACACTGGAAACAGCCAGGCATGGTGACACACATCTTTAATCTCAGGAAGTGATGGCAGGAAGCAGAAGGTATATAAGGTGTGAGGACCAGGAACTAAGCTTGTTAAGCTTTTAGGCTTTTAGCAGCAGTTCAGCTGAGATCCATTCGGATGAGGATTCAGAGGCCTCCAGTCTGAGGAAACAGGATCAGCTGAGGAATTGGCAAGGTGAAGTTGGCTGTGACTTGTTCTATTTCTCTGATCTTTCACAATTTACCCCAATATCTGCCTCCAGGTTTGTTTTTATTAATAAGACCCTTTAAGATTCATGTTACAATCAGGTGCCTTAGGCAGGCAAGGTGAAACAAATGCAACACATCTTTACATAATTAAATAGATGCAGCACAAACAAGTGTAACACATCTTTGCCTAGTTAAAATAATATTCCACAACAGGGACATCTGTATATTTTTTTTA
The DNA here is from genome assembly GCF_949786415.1 of Peromyscus eremicus. Classification (NCBI taxonomy): domain Eukaryota; kingdom Metazoa; phylum Chordata; class Mammalia; order Rodentia; family Cricetidae; genus Peromyscus; species Peromyscus eremicus. Next base: position 7,949,648 of record NC_081436.1, on the reverse strand, counting down.
AAAGAAGGTAAGGAGGTGTTAGAGAAATAGCTCAGTGGTTAAGAGCACTGGCTGCTCTTTCAGAGGACTTGAGTTCAATTCCTCACATCCACCAAGCACACACATGCAGGAAAAACATCCATACAGACAAAATGAAAAAAAATTGTAAGGCAGGTAAGGATATAAAGTTCTAGATGGGAAAAATGACCTCTTTTAAACATTTTCTGTTTTGATTCAGAAAAGCTGTCTATCTTAGTTAAGGTGTCTAAAGCTGTCAAGAGACACCATGACCACAACTCTTATAAAAGAAAACATTTAATGGAAGCTAGCTTACAGGTTCAGACATTTAGTCCATTATCATCATGGCAGGGAAGCATGACAGCATGCAGGAAGATTTGATGGTAGAGAGGCAGCCGAGAGTTCTGCATTTTGACCTACAGGCAACAGGAAGTGAACTGTGTGTCACACTGGGCATAGCTTGAGCTTATAAGATCTCAAAGCCTGCCTCCACAGAGACACACTTCCTCCAACAAGGCTACACCTACTGCAGCAAGGCCACACCTACTCCAACCAGCCCCACCTCCTACTAGTGCCACTCCCTATGGGACAAGCATTCAAACGCTTGAGTCTATGGGGGCCATTCCTATTCAAACCACCACACTGTCTCTTTGGTGTCTCCAGACCATCCTCAGATGGCTTTGCAAAAAATGGAAACAGAACCTGAGATGGAGTGCTATGTTAAAGGTCTTTCCTAGTCCTGAGTTCTATCCATCACTATAATCAATCAATCAATCAATAAACACCAAACACACCAAATTTGTAACTGATGGTAATTGATCATCCTTTCATAGTCCTTTCCAGGATCTACTCATCCCCAAATACAACATTGTTCATTTATAATACCTATGTACATATGTGTTCCCAGGGTTTGACAGTTTCTGAAAAGGCTATTTATAAAATAGTGTGCATTTGTTACTTTTGCACAGCTGTGACCAAAAACCTGACAGCTTTTGGAATGAACTACTTGTCTTGACTCACAGTTTCAGAACCTTCAGCTTGGCTGTATGTGCTTGGGCACAATGTCAAAGTGTACTGTAAACAGACCCTGTCTGTGCCTGTTGGCTGTATGTGTTTGGACACAATGACATGGTATACTGTTAACAGACCCTGTGCCTGTTGGCTGTACATGCCTGGGCACAATGTCACCGTGTACTGTAAACAGACTGGTGCCTGTCACATCAGCAAAAGCCAGGAATTGAGTCTTCAAGCTGTGCTTTCTTCCAGAAGCTGGCAATCTAGGAAGCCAGAGTGAAATCCACCTTATAAATTCTTCCCTCGTTAGCAGTTTTATAGAAGAACCAGAACAAAGAAAATCAATTAAAAGTTCAGGCTTATCCTTCTGGCCAGGTGGCTCTTATCTGTGAGACTGCCTTGCCTCCATATGTCTCCCTCCCCAGGAGCAGGGTAGGGTTTGCGGACCCAAGGCCACGCAGTCTTACCCACCCTCTTCCCGCCACCCCCGTGTGTTTTGGTATGGTGGGAGGTTAATGCACAAGAGTCATCAGCAATCTGCAGTACATGCAGATTCTCTCTACAGAATGCGCACAGATGCATTCTTGCAAAGCTCCTAGCATTGTGTTCCTACTTATCAGTATGTGGTGGAGAAAGATCTTCATGTGTAGAATGAGATGCCTCCCCCCACCCCACCCCGCCCCCTATTCTTGGGCATGTGTACACGTGGTTACCAGTTGGTGAGGCTCTTTACGGAGGCTTAAGGGGTGCGGCTTTGCTGGGGGAAATGTGTTACTGGGGGTGAAGTTTGAGATTTAAAAGCCTCCTGGCACCGCCAGTTTGCTTTCTGCTTCCTGTTCGTGGTTTGAGACGTGAGCTCTCAGCCGTTTCGGCTGCCATGCCTACCTGCTACCACACACCGCCATTAATGGTGGTGGACTCTTTTTTTTTTTCCCTCTAGAAAAAAAGATTTAATGTTATTATTTTAAATTATGTATACATGTATATATGTGCAGGTGGTATGGAGCCCTGGGAGGCCACAGGCATCAGATCTTCTGGAATTGGAGTTACAGATGATTGTAAACTGCTCCCCGAGGGTGCTGGGATCTGAACTCCAGTTCTCTATCAAAATCAAGTATGCATTCTTAACTGCTGGGCCATCACTACAATCTCCCTCTCCACCCCTTTTCTGGACTAGGTTTTGCTATGTAGCCAGGATGGTCCTTAACTCCAGGGCTCTAAGCTCCTGCCTCAGCTAGAATTACGGGTGCACGACACCAAACCCAGCTTTAGTGTACTGCTGTCACACTTCTCACCTACTTCCTATGCGACACCCTGTGAGGAGTCGCCTACATTCCTGATGCCACAGTGAGAGCCACTGTAGACACCACACCATCTGTTACCGCACCGTCTGTGTCTTCAAACTGGGCACCAAAATAATTCCTTCCTCCCTGGAGTTTTAGTCAATTGTTTTGTCACAGGGACCAGAAAAGAAGCTATGTAACACATTATCACAAAACATAACCACCTGTTACAATGGCTCAAGTGAGCCAGGAACTCAGGCAGCTGAAAGCAAAGATGGTCTCTGCGTGTCTTGCTGTTTCCATTGCTGACACCGTGACCACAGCAACTCTTATAAAGGAAAGCAATTAACTGGGGCTGGCTTACAGTTCAAAGGTTCAGTCCATCGTCGTCATGGAGGGCAGCATGGCAGCATGCAGGCAGACATGACGCTGGAGGGGTAGCTGAGATTTCTACCTCTGGATCCGAAGGCGGCAGGAAGTGACTGAGACACATTTCCTCCAACAAGCCCACGCTTACTCTAAGAAGGCCACATCTCCTAATGGAGCCACTCCCTATGAGCCTATGGGGGTCTTTTTCTTTCAAACCTCCACACTGTCCTACATCTCATTCCTCAGCTGAAAGGCTTCATCGCTGGGGGCTGGAATCGTCTGAATCTGCCCATTCGACTACATGTGGGAGAATGATGGTTCACTGTACCTACCAGCTGAAACAACGAACTCTCCACCCATAGCACCTGAGGTTCATCACAGCATGGATGACCGGTTTCTTTTTTCTTTTTTTTTTTTCAATTTATACTCACATATAATGTATGGTAATTACATTCCACCTTATTTTTTTATTTTATTTTTTTTATTTTTTGGTTTTTCGAGATAGGGTTTCTCTGTGTAGCTTTGCGCCTCTCCTGGAACTCACTTGGTAGCCCAGGCTGGCCTCGAACTCACAGAGATTCGCCTGGCTCTACCTCCTGAGTGCTGGGATTAAAGGTGTGCGCCACCACCGCCCGGCCTTATTTTTTTAAATGAATATAATATTTGCAATTGTAACCATTTTTAAGTTCACAATTCAGTGGCATGAATTCCATTCAAGATATTAATTACACTCATAATATTCATTAATTACACTCATGATATTAATTACATTTGTGGTATTCATTGGTTACATTCGCAGTATTCAATCAATAACTATATTGGGAATCGATCTACCTCAAGACCCAGCCATACCACTCTTGGGCATATGCGCAAGGAATGCTCAATCATACCACAAAGATGACTGGTTTCTAAGGCAGGACATCCCCAAAGAGGAGGAAGACCAAGCAGAAAAGCTCATTTTTTTCCCCCTGGCTGTGCAGCCTCAGAAGTCAGCTGTTATTTCTTCCTCTGTATTATGATGGTCATGGCCATCACAGACTCTGCCCAGATCCAGAGTGAGAGAGCATGGATCCCACTTTTCATTGGGAACAGCACTGGTTACGTTGTTGCTATTGCTGTGATGAAACACCATGGCCAAAGAAATCCAGGAATAAAGGGTTTATTTCAGTTTATTCTCCCAGTCCATCACTGAGGGCAGTCAGGGCAGGAACCTGGAGGCAGGAGCTGATGCAGAGGCCATGGAGGGGTGCTGCTTTCTGGCTTGCTCAGCCTACTTTCTTAGAAGCCAGGACTACCAGCCCAGGGATGGCACCACCCAACACAGGCTGGGCCCTGTCCCCACCAAACACTAAATAAGAACATGTCCTACAGTTATATTTTATGGAGGAATGTCCTTTCAGATAACGTTAGCTTATGTCAAGTTGACATAAAGTAGCCAGCACGATGTAAGGAGTGTGTGGAAAATTGCTAAGTAGATTGGTGGCTACCTGTAATGAAGACACAGGTGTGAGACACAACACAAGGGTGACTTGGGTAATTTTTAGAGGTAAGAAGTCTGTTTTCAGAAAGTAGGAATGTGCAGTGGAGGGTTGGGGGTGAGAAAATGGAGCACTTTAGAAATATCCAAGTTGGAGATATGGATGTATAACATCAAGATATAGAGAACGCTATTTTAAAACCATGAAGCCGAATGAATATTACAATATATTTAAGATAATATATAACAGGAGATAGAGTACAGAGCTACCCATCTAAAGACTTAGCCACCAAACAAGGAGGAACTCTGATGAGTGAGCCATCCTGGAAGCTAAGAGTTTTGAGGAAAAAAAAATGGAATTACTTTCAAAAAACATCCATGACATATTAATGATTTTAATTTTAAAGAGCACCTTAGGCTGGGTGTGGTACTATGAGCTTTTAATACTACTAGTACTTGGGACATGGAGATAGGATGGATGTTCAGAAATTCAAGACTATCTTGCCTGCATAGTGAATTTAAGGCTAGCCTTGGTTAAATGAGGCTCCTGTGTGAAAATAAACAAACAAACCCTTAGATAAAGAAGTACAGGCAATTAATGACTGCTGATAAACAGTGAATCAGTCTTCCCTAGGAATGAGCTTCCTAACTGGTTATATAACCCAAGTGGCCAGCTTGGGCTATATAGCAACACTAAACAGACTCAACAGGTTGCATATGTATGCAACAGAAATTATTAAAGAAACAATAGAAATAATACCTGAAAGTGGAAGGAAGGTTTGGAGGTAGAGAAAGGGGAACTGTGAGCGGGGGTGGGGTGGGGTGGGGGATAGGATATAGTAAGAGGTGATTCAAAGGTGATCAGAGTGTGTTATACACATGTATGAAATGTCACAATGAAATCCATTAGTCTGTACAACTAATAAATGCTAATAAAAGTGAAAAAGAAAACAAAGCAATTCACTCTTGATTACATCATATTTAGGGAGAACTATTCACACAGGGTCCCTTTCCTGAATAGACCATACATACAGATAGTTCAGCTATAAATAAGCCATGACATGAGCATTATGAAGAAAGCAAATTAAATGCTAGAATGGGGTCAAAGTAAGCTGCTCTCCAAGTGTGGATCACAGTCATTCGATATGGGCCAGGGAAGATCAAGGAAGGCTTCTACAAAGAATCAGAATTTAAGCTGCAACACAGCGGATAAGCGACAGTCAAGTATAGAGATAGAGAGACGCCACCCATGCAGAAACAGTAACATGGAGGTGTGACGGAGGATGAAGCCTTCAGATATGTGAAGATGCTGAAGGCATTAAAGATGCTGTAGAAGCACTGGAAGTGTTTCCAAAGCCGCGAGTTGTGACAAGGTTTAGCTGCTACCCACAATCCCACAAGCGACCTCAAGGGCTTGAAAGATGCAATGGCACTGGTTTTTACACCAGAAGGATCGTTCTGACCACGGAACGAAGAAAGAATTGGAAAGGGAAGAAACCAAAGGGAAGAAATAATGCCTGCAATTCCACAGTTCTACCTTCCCATTCTACAGCTGACTGATCTTTTTATGCTTGGCCTCTCTGCTTTGCCTCATAGAATCCCAGATACATCAGCAAAAACAGCCCCTTGCTTGTTCCCTAAATTCCTTTCCCTTCTTTCCTACTGCTGAACTCATCTGGTCAAACTCGACCCTAGTTATGGCCAACTACCCACTTACTTGTCACAGACATCCATGAAGTGGGCTGTATGAGGAATCAACAAATCCTTAAGACAAACAAGGGGATGGGAAACATCCTCACACCAAAACTACCCCCACATGACTGTCCTGACAGGTTCCACTTTAATTCCATGAACTCGAGTGGGGTTTTAGTGACTTCCTTTGCTAGTTCCCTACCCATGTCCTTTCTAGGAGTTTTCAGTAAATATTCCATTCCTTCTTCTGCATTAACTTTCAGAGTCTCATGCCTGCTAGTGACCTTGGTTTCTATTCTCCAGAGAAAAGAGAAGTTTTATCTGAACTAGTTTCTGAACCTTGGAGACAGTATGCTAAATAAAATAAGCCAATATAGATAAACAAACACCGTCTGTATCGTCCCACTTATATGAAGTCGCTTTGTTTACACTCAGAACGAGTATAAACACAAAGAGAAGGTTGTGTGCAGGGCAGAGGAGATTGCATAAACAGCATAGAGTTTCAGTTTTGCAGTTAAAAAAAAAGCTGTAGTGATCCACTATACAGCAGTGTGGATGTATCCAATGCTTTTAAACTGCACACACAAATGTTGAGGTGATCATTTTTATGTTATTTTGTTGTTTTTAACCATAAACAAACAATAAAAACCACTTCCTGTTCTCTCCAGGTCTCTCTTTAGTGAGGTGATTGTATTCTTTTCTCATAGGTCTCCAGCCTCCTACTACTATTTACTCCAAGGCAGTGGGGAACCAGGCTGGCCAGGGTATTGGCTTTACCAGGCTGGTAATGCTCAGAGGCTGCTGGGTAAGGAATAACAGCAGCTCAGACTAAGAACATACTGAGGTGGCACTTGTACATCAGGGTACAGAGGACACACAGAGCTTCCATGATTCCTGTGATTTCCTCTTCCAGGAGTCTAGAACTCTACAGCTTGGTCACCAACATGGGCATCATCTGCCATTCAGTTCCTTACCCTTCATACTTAAGCCGAGGTGCCAATAAAGACAACCCAGAGATGAATGTGTAGAGTTAATAAGTATCAGAAAAGTTAGTTCTTTTGCCATGAAGAGTCTTGGAGCTCTTAAGAACCACAGCCAAGAACTGCCGCAGAAGGTGCCAAGTGAGATCATTGTGGAGGAGAACAAGTTCGTGGGAGACACAAAGAATGGAATGTACCAGGAGGAGCCCTGGCTACCACAGCATATGGAGGAAAGATATTGGAGGTGGCACCCAGAACCTCCACCAGAAAGGTGAGTGACCGCCGGGCGGTGGTGGCGCACGCCTTTAATCCCAGCACTCGGGAGGCAGAGCCAGGCGGATCTCTGTGAGTTTGAGGCCAGGCTGGGCTACCAAATGAGTTCCAGGAGAGGCGCAAAGCTACACAGAGAAACTCTGTCTTGAAAAACCAAAAAAAAAAAAAAAAAAAAAAAAGAAAAAGAAAGAAAGGTGAGTGACCAGAGGAAGGCTATTAAACCCTTCCTACATGCATGCCATCAGGATGGGGTTCAAGGCCACCCAAGGCTCAGAAGTGGGCAAGGAGACACCCCAATATTTAGTCCTCTAACTCATGACTGTGAGGGGTCTTGTGGTTAGTTTTCTGGAAAGAAAAATGTGACTGACTCATAATTCCTTTATTGAACATCATTTTACTTTCTTTCCAGATTCAGTCAAGAGAATATTTAAAAAGGTAGAACATTCCTATAATCTCAGCCCTTGGGAAACTGAGGCAGAAGACAAGAGTTTAAAGCGAAGGCCAGCCTGGGCCAAATAGCAAGAGCCTATATCAAGAAACTCAAAACCATTAAAAATAAAAGGACACTTGACATCTGGCCAAAACATTCATCTGGAGCCTTTTCATTTTTTCTAATCCTGTGAAGTCTTTGGTGATTTCTTCCATGATAATCTCTAGAGAAAGATATATAATTATTGAAAATAATGAAAAAAATCAACACATCAATAAGTGGTTCTTTATAATTGTCTATAAAGAAGATTATTCATTATTCACAAAAAGAAACAGTGCCATTTCAAAAGTAGAATGCACCTTCTATAAAGTAAGTTGGGGAAGGGCAACATAATCCAGGGGTCAGTAAATATTCTTTGAAAGGGCTAAGAGATAAATATTTCTGATCTGTAGGCCATAAAGGCTCAGCAAATGAGATAAAGTTACAAAGAAGGTCATTCTGGGAGTTGAATATATTAATAAAGATGTATTCTTTCTGAGGTTGACAGTAACTCAGTTGTAAAACATGTATAAGCACAGGCCCAGGGTTCAATCCTCAGCAGTTAGAAAAGAAAACAACAGCACATTCTCCTTCAACAAGAATCATGTGTGATGGCTCACATCCACAATCTTGTTCACAGTAGGTAGAGGCAGGAGACTTGCTGCAAGTTTGAGGCCATCCTGGTTGTATTGCTACTTTTCTGTTGCTGTGATAAAATACCATGACTGTATTAGTCAGGGTTCTCTAGAGTAACAAAACTTACGTAATTAATCTCCATGTATCTGTGTGTGTGTGTGTGTGTGTGTGTGTGTGTGTGTGTGTGTGTAGAAAGGGGATTTATTGGAATGACTTACAGGCTGTGGTCCAGCTAATCCAACAATAGCTGGCCATGAAAGTCTAAGAATCCAGTAGTTGTTCAGTCTACAAGGCTGGATGTCTCAGCTGGTCTTCTGTATACACTGGAATCCTGACGTAGGCTCTAATGTCAATGAAGGGAATGGACTTGGTAGCAAGGTGAGAGCAATAAGGCAAAGAGCAAAAGATTCCTTCTTCCATGTCCCTATATAGGCTTCTAGCAGAAGGTGTGGCCCAGATTAGATCCAGATTAAAGATGTGTCTTCCTATCTCAAAGATCTGAATTAGAAGTGGATCTTCCCACTTCAAGTTAAGCAGAAATCCCTCATAGGTGTGCCCTCCATTTGGGGATTTTAGTTAATTCCAGATGTAGTCAAGTTAACCAGGAATAGCCAACACAGTGGCCAAAGGCGATTTACAGAAGAAAGAGTTTATTTTGGCTTTTGGTTCCAGAGGGAGAATCTATAATGTTGGGGGAGGTATGGCAGCTGGGAAACAGAGCAGGAGGCTGGGAGATCACATCTTCAACTCGCATGGGAAGCAAAGGGAGTGAACAGGAAGTGGGGAGAGGTTATACACTCACAACACCCGCGCCCAGTGAGATACTTCCTCCAGCAAGCTCCGCCCTTTAAAGGTCCCAAAACCTTCCCAAAGGCACAACCATCTGGGGACAATGTGGTCAAGTACCTGAGCTTATGAGGGGCATTTCTCATTCAGACCACCACACTGGGCTACATAGTGAGCTCCAGAGCAGTGGAGACTAACTACTGAGACTCTGTCATAAAAACAAAGCAAAACAAAACAAAGTTCACATTGGACAATGGAGTAGAGTTGAGATCTCTGGAATAAATCCACATTCTTACGGTCAATTGATTGTGGACAAATGAGTGAAGAACACACAGCGGGGAATGGCAGTCTCCTAAATGCTGTTGGGACAACAGGATGTCCACATGCAGAAGAATCAAATGAGATTCAGATCCACATCTCATCTCACATACAAAGATCAACTCAAAATGGTTAAAAGACTCAAGTGTAAGACCTAAAGCTGGAAAACGGTCTAAAGACCTCAACAGGCATCTACCAAAAAGTCTGCAAATGGATAATAGGTATATGACAACATTCTGAACATTACAAACTAAATATTTTTAAAAGGCTAAATATTTAAAAAATATTAAAATGAACTCACATCTTTCAGAATGACTACTATTCAAAAAGGCAAAAAGGAAAGGATTGCCAAGGATGGAGAAAAGAAAACCTTTTCAAGCTACTGCTCGCGATGGAAACTGGTAATGCCACTGTGGAAAACAGCTTGAAGGTTCTTCAAAAAACTAAAACTAGAATTACCACATGGCCCAGCAATCCCAATACTAGGTCCATATCCAAGAGAGATGGAATCTGTGCCAGAGAGTACCTGCCCTCACACATGCATTCTGACACTACTCACAACAGGCAAGATATCAAGTCAAAAGCCAGGTGTTACATCACATGCCTGTAATCCCAGATGTCCTGAAGTAAAGGTGGGAAAATCCAGAATTAAAGGTCAGCTTATACTACATAGCAAGTTCAAGTCCAACCTTGGTTACCTAGTGAAAGCCCTATCTTAAAAAAACAAAGAAAACCCACTGGGTGTGGTGGTGTATACCTTTGATCCCAGCACTTGAGAGGCAGAGGCAGTTGGATCTCTTGAGTTCAAGTTCAGCCTGATCTACATAGTTTCAGGACAGCCAAAGCTATACAGAGAAAGCCTGTATTGTGGAATATTTGTTTAACCATGCAAAGATGTGTTGCATTTGTTTAATTAGGTAAAGATGTTTTGTTGTTTTACCTTGTCTGCCTAAGGCACCTGATTGGTCTAATAAAAAGCTGAATGGCCAATAGTGAGGGAGGAGGTATAGGCAAGACCTCTGGGCAGGGAGAGTAAGTAGGAGGAGGTTTTTAGGCTCGAGGGAAGAAAGAAAAAAAGACGACAGGAAGATGCCATGGGCCAGACAGCCAGACATGAAGGAAGCAGAAAAGTAGGACATACAAAAGAAACATAAAAAGGCCCAAGGCAAAACATAGATGAAGAGAAACAGGTTAAATTAAGTTAAAAGAGCTAGTGGGACAAGCATAAGCTAAGGCTGAGCATTTATAATTAATAATAAGTCTCCCTATCTTTATTTGGGAGGGTTGGACCCTGTCTTGAAAAACAAAATAAAGAAAACCCTAAACAAGCAAAAACAACAACAACAAAAACAAAACAAAATAACCCCCCCCCCAAAAAAAAAAACCCTGAAGATGTGGCATATATATAATGGAATAATTAACCTTTAAAAAAATGAAAATGTTATCCAATGTGACATGAATAAACCCTGAGGACATTAAACTCTGAAATAAGGAGTTACAGAAAGCCAAAGATGACATGATTTCGATTCTATGAAGAACTCGTTGAAACTGGATCTTGCTAGGTTTCCTAGGCTGATGAAACTCCTGAGCTCAAATGATCCTCCTGCTTCAGCATACTAAGTGTTATGGCCACTATAGAGTATAAAAAGGTCAATCTCACAAAAGCAGAGAATAAAGTGGAGGCATGTCAGTTACAAAAGTAAGACCCAGAGATTTACAGTATTCACCATGACCACAGTGAAAAGTAAGGCACTGTGCCTTGACTAGCAGGGGGCACACACAACACACACACATACACACACACACACACACACACACACACATACACACACTTTTTCTTTTTTTAAAGACAGGATTTCATTGAGTAGCCCTGGCTGGCCTGGAAGCCTCCTGGAGTGTTGGGAACATCACCACACGCAGCTCTAATGGACTTCTTAATGTCTTGAGTTCAACCTGGAATCTTGTAGAAATCCCCTTCCATTACTGTACTGCTTAAGGAGACACCGAATTTCTTGCTTTATCCCTCCTGATAAACGGTCTCCTTCTATGCTATCAGTAACAGTTCCAGTGCCTTTCGAAGAAAGTCCTCGGTCAGAAGCTGGGCTAGTGTGTATTTACTGTTGTTCTAATGGCACCTGCTCGCCATGCCATTAGGCCACATCCTCTTTGCTACATCTCCTGGGAACGTTTGCATTTACTTTTCTTTCTGCCTAGAACAGCCCTTCAGACCGTAGTTGCATGCATTAATCTTACAGCTTCTCAAGGTCTGCCCTAAAATGCCACAATAGATAAGACAGACTCTGTTTATGGTAGCCAGGAAGTGGGCACAGCAGGGTTTAACAATAGGCTGGTGCCTTAGGTTTTTTATTGCTGTGAAGAGACACCATGACCACTTCAACTCTTATAAAGAAAACATTTAATTGGGGTGGCAGCTTACAGTTCAGAGGTTCAGTCCATTATCATCATGACGGGGAGCATGGCGGCCTGCAGGCAGACATGGTGCTGGAGCTGAGAGTGTTACATCTTGCAGGCAACAGGAAGTTGACTGGCAGGCACACCGAGGGAAGCTTGAGCAAAAGAGACCTCAAAGCCTGCCCCACAGTGACACACTTCCTCCTACAAGGCCACACCTCCTAATAGTGCCACTCCCTTTGGGGGCCATTTTCTTTCAAACCACCACAGCTGGCTAAGGTGGACAGAGAGAAGCAGGGGTCCAAACAACCCTTGCTTGTGAGCTTATGTCTGTCTCTCAGTCTTAACTGGTTTTTGTAAGAAGCTTGTGTCACTCCTTGCTTGGGTCACACAGTTTGAGGGCAGATATCACAAACTTAGAATGAACCTGCTAAATTTCAACCGTGTAAGAAAGGTACAAGAGCTATCCAGTGTGTAGGCAAATATCCTAGTATGCTGGAAATATGAACAGGGATCTAGGCTGCAGGTAGATCGTGCAGTTGGTTCCAGCTACACAATTTTCAGGGGTCAGTGTTGTCCTATAGCAATTCCCTCTGAATGAAAGCAGCCAAGCCTCCCTCCCTGGAGAAAGGTTCCGTAAAAGTCAGGAAGTGAGCCTCCTCAGTCTCAGGAAATTTCTTAAACTCACAAGATTCTGAAGCCCCACCCCCAAGGTTATACAGACAGCAACAGTGGCTGAAGAGAGATTTCCCAGGTCTGAGCGGCTGGAAGAAGATTCTGACCTGGTGACACACAGGTCATTCAGGGAGCACCAAGGAAGCAGAGCTCTAGGGATGAAGCTTTCTTTCATCCTCACCTGTGCTGGGGGATGGGCTCTTCAGTGATGTATCTGCCTTTAAGCCATCCCTGCTCCTGTAAGTAATTCCAATACCCAGAGTCCAGTGGAGCTGTTACTGGGGCTGTTATTGGTTCTTCATCTGGTTTAAGGAGACATTTGCTCATGCCTCTCCAGAAAGTCACACAAGAGATACAAGACAAAAATGTAAGATGCTGGAGGGATGGCTCGGTGGTTATGAATAGTACAGCGACCCATGTCGGACAGCTTACAACTCCAGGTCCAAGCGACCCGATGTCCTCTTCTGGCCTCCTTAGGCACCGCACTCAAGTGCACAAATCCACACACAGATACTGAATATACAAATAATTAAAAGCATAGTTTAAATATTAGAATTTTAAACTTATAAAATTATATAAAAATAATAATCTTTTGCTCAAAGAGCATTAAGGCCCAGCTGTGGGGTCTCCATTCCATCAGGTGCTGGTCTGACAAACTGTGCTCTGACAAGGGACAGAAGTCAAGGCAGGTATCTCTCCTGGCTTTTCCCTGCAATCCATATGACTGAGATGGTGACCTCTGTGCCTGGGCATGAGTGAGATAGCCCTTATTCTTTAGTCTGGGTGATTTGATTGTGGTACTGGCAGTCCAGGTGAGGGACAGCTGCCACCATGCCTCAGCATGACTTGGATCCTTATGCCTGTAGCCAGACTTCCATGGTGGTCTCATGTATGCTCAGGACGACAGGCAGGGCAGGGGGGTCAAAGAACCCAGCTGACTGCTGAGAGCTCATTTCACAGAGAGACAGGGAAATGATAGGAAGCGGAATCACACATGAATGGAGGCATTGTTCCATCTGACCTCACTGACAAGATAAAGTTTCAAAGACAATGTTACTAAGACATTCAAGCCGGGTGGTGATAGTGCAGGCCTTTAATCCCAGCACTCGGGAGGCAGAGGCAGGCAGATCTTTGCGTTGGAGGCTAGCCTGGTCTACAGAGTGAGTTCCAGGACAGCTGGAGAAACCCTGTCTCGAAAACAACAACAAAACAAAAAAGAAATTCAAGATGGCAACTGATACCTCACGTATCAGGAGCTTTGGGATATAGAGGCACACTGATTGAATGCCCACAGACCTCTCATTTTTTGTGCTAGATAGTTAAAAGTGTAGAATGGCATCAGTTCTACAGGGAAGGAGAAGAGGGCCGAAGACGGGAGCCAGCGAAGTACCAACATTCACAGGCTGGGCCAACAAAGCGTCCTTATGGCTGAAGATGAAGGAAGGAAAAAAGTACTTGGTCTGGGACTCCTCACTTGGACAAGCTACAAAAACGCTGGCCACACAATTGTGTGAGCACTTTCTCTCACAAACTATATATAACACAGAGCGTTCTTTAGGGTCAATGGTGTGGCTCCTCAACAGACCTATTCTTTGATTATTTTTTACAGCATATATTGATCAGTTGAAAAACCAATGCATGAGAAGAACTGTAGGGAATGCATTAACGAATCAAATGGGTGAATGTTGGTACTTCACTGGCTTCCATCTCCAGCCCTCTAATAGCTAATAATAGGCTCACAGCTGGCCTAAGTAAATAATTCAATTTCCTTGTGGCAAAAGCCATATCTACATAAAAGACTAGCCATGTCTGCAACTTTCATCAAGAAAGACACAAATGCAATCTCTAAAATCTGTGAAAAATTCCAAGGACTCACTGAAACTTATCTCAGGATCAAACCCAGGACTTTTCTAACTATAAATTAGCTCTGAGCAAAGTCCTGGGTCAGAAAACCCAAAATGTTTGCTGAGAACTGTGGCAGGTCAGTGATGAGACTTGGAGGCTTGAGAACTGTGGCAGGTCAATGATGAGACTTGGAGGCTTGAGAACTGTGGCAGGTCAGTGATGAGACTTGGAGGCTTGGAAGCTGTGGTACGGCGGAAGTCCCTCTGGAGGCAGTTTATGAGGAGCTAGCAGTGCAGACCTCCTCTAACACAGACGGTCTGTGGGGCTTCAGACAAGATGCTTGCCCACTGTTTTGGGGCTCAAGGGAAAGAGGGGTGACGACTGCTGGCTTGAGATGAAATGATGACTGTACAACATTTAGAAGTGTACGCAGTGCATAAAAAGCACCAAGTTAAGTATTTGCTCAACGAAGAACCTGGAAACTGCTCCTGTAACCCAAACACATCTGGAGCCGAGAGTTCAGTGAAGGCACCCCTCCTCCCCCTTCTCCCCGCTCCCGCTCTGTCCTGAAGACCAGTCTTGCTTCAAAATGCCCTGCTTCAGTCTTCAGAGCCCTGGAATTAGAGGTCTACTTGGGATTACAGGCCATACGGCCATAAACAGCATTACAGGTCATGGCTTTCTGTCTGTCTGTCTGTCTGTCTGTCTCTCTCTCCTCATCTCAATTATCTCCAGAGCTCTGCATTTACTTTTATGTTAGAAGTAGTCTTCTTTACTAAAACTGTAACCTAAGAAGCAGGGATAGTGTTTCCTGGTCATTTTCTGAAGAGTAATACGTACTGTCTTTTAGTGCATATTTGTGGTTACATGCCTACGTTAATATTGATCTCAATGTTTCTTTTTTTTCTTTCCCGTGAGAACATTAAAAATAACTGTATGAATATAGGTCGGTGTACAGTGCTCTCCTAGCATGCCAGGGGTGCTGGGCTGGATTCCCAGCATCTGAGAAGGGAAAGAGAAAAAGAGTAAGTATATGAAAGAATAAAATACGAAGTCGAGTTGGTGTCATTGAGCAGTGCTGGACCATATAACAGGAATGGGCTCAGGAAGCAAGTGCTCCACCAGAGAGTGAGCTCCATCCCAGCACTGCAGAGAAACGACTTGTCTCCAGCGTCCTTGACAGCAGCTCTGCAGATGGGCGACCCAAGGGCCCTGCAGTTCTGACTGCTTCCCAGCGTTTTGGGAGCAAACTCCCTTCGTTTCTGCGCCCCAGAGTCCTTGAGTTTTCAGGGAGGCATTCCTTCACTCCCTGCCTTCGTTTTTCCCTTTCGTTTCTTTGTTCTTCCTGGTACCGTGCTTTCCCACATTGCCCTATTCCAAGAGTTTACACGTAACTGTGACGCGTTCGGCCTAATCCCTGGCTTTGAGGTCTGATTTGCATCGCCAGCACCCGCTGCACCCCGCGACCACTCCTTGCGATTGCTCTCCTTGCGCACGTGTCGTCTGCTCCGCAGCAAGCTGGCACATTCTGTCGCCTTGCCATTCTGCAGAACAGTTTAAAGCCCTTGCGAGCTCCTCGGAGGAGCCGGCCTGCGTCTGCAGCTGCAGCGCGTCCCGCAGGCGCAGCAGGGCAAACCCAACCTCCCCCCACCCCCTACTTCCTCCTGCGTGCCCCGAAGCCGGGGCGGTTTGATCTGGGGCGGGAGTGGCGGCGTCTCTCTGAGCATGCTCAGTAGCCGGCTGCGCGGCTAGTGAAGCAGAGCGCGGGCGGAGTGAGCAGGCTGTGCCGCCGAGAGGGCTGAGCGGAGCTTGCGGCCCGAGCCGAGCGGAGCCGAGCAGCGCCGAGCAGAGCCGAGCGCCGGTCTGGGGGAGACATGCAGATGATGACTAGGAACGTCCTGCTGAACATGGAGCTGGAAGACGACGATGATGAGGATGGAGACATCGGTGAGTGCCCGGGGCCGGGGCGCGGGGATCCGGGGCGGACGCCTCTGCTCGGAAGCCGCGGCTCAGAAGCAACTTCGGGGCTTTTCCTGTGCCCGCTACGGGGCGGTGTTTCGGGGTCCCTGCTCCCGGGTTCACGACACACCTGATCCGGTTCCGCGGAGGCCGCAGGCTGCACCGCACGCCGGTCCCGCCCGCAGCCCCGCATCGGCCCGCAGAGACGCAAACAAAAGGGCTGGAGCGGCGAGCGCGGGGCAGGGACGCGGGGCGACGCCGGGCGGAGGACGGTGGCTCATTTCCACCAGGCCTCCTGGATGTCAAGCTGTTCCTTCTCGAGGCCTCCAAACACTTTACAAAGTAAATTTAGGAGTTGGGTGTGGCGTTTCCTTCCTCTCAGATTTTACTCCCGAATCATTTAAATCAAAGGAATTTGATAACACCCTGGACTAGGACAAACTTGGGGATCACACGCCTCGACCTTTCGTTCTGACAGAGCGATTTGCCAGGTATTCATCTTTGTGGAGAGAGCAGACAGTATTCCTTTCCAAAGAGGAGAGAAAAGTGCGCACAGGTTGACCTCCTTGGCGCCTCACACTGTTAAGCTCAAGTTTCTGATTTACCAGACTTTGTGCAAGTGAAGTAAGCCTCTGCACCTGGCCACTGCTGGGCACAAGATGTAGGATGCGACTGTTTAGTGGGACTGGAATAGTAAGTGACCGTTACGTAGAAGTACCATCCATGGGAGTGGCGTTAAAAAAGTTACACTCAAATGAACACAATCAGTTTCTTAGGAAAATATTCATGTCTGTCCTCGCGAGGTACTCAAGCGAGCATCAAGCCGGAATTAGAAGTTGACCTAAGCAAGAGGCTCACTGTAAATACTTGGCGCCATCGGATTTCAGTTTAGAAAGAAAATCTAATTTGGTCTAGCCTCTGTTACATGATTAGGCATCATAATGCTAATCGTTTCCAGAGCCTTGCAGTAAGCTTTGCATTTAATGACCGATGTGATTCAGGTTTGTTCCATGAAGTAAAACAGCAGATGTAGTTAATTACCTCTGCCCCTTCTGTACCCTCCAGTATTTAGATTGATACTTTAGTGTAGATAGTAGACAACCAATTTTTTTTTTTCAAGCAACAAGTATTTAAGCAGGTTCTGCAAAGTTTTGGTTGTTCTTTATTGAACTATAATTTGAATGTGGAGTACAGTGACTTTTGTATCAGAAAATGCTTTACCATGCCTTACGTTTGTGTCATATAAGTGATAATGATAGAATGATAAGCCTTCTTGGGGGTTACTGAGGTAGGCTGACAGTGCTGTACAGGCTATTACAAAGTAATTCTGATTTCCAGCTGTGTGGATGAAGATTGTAACTGCAACCTCTGCCTCGAATCTTGTAGTGTTAAAGCTCTTGACTGATATATTTCTTCATCTGCCTCACTCCTCTGATAGTTGTAGAGTCGTTTAAAGCAGAGTCAGTATTAGTGTTTTCTGTGGCGTTTCTCTTGGCTTTATAATTCGGAGCAGGAGGCCCTGACGTCATCCAAGGCTGATTGCGAGCAATGAAACTAAAACATTTTTCACTAGTTGATGGTATCATAGATGTTTCACCTACATGTATGAAGTCAAGCCTTCTGGGAGACCACGTTCTAGAGCTTTATAAACATTAGTTCAGGTGGTTCTTGAAGCTGTTCGGTACTTAGGTGCCAGGTGGACCTCCTTTTGCAAAACGGAACCCAGGTGGAGAATTGAAAATGGTAAACTTCGCATGGTGTCTGTCTCATTGGCTTACGTCATGGCCACCGGAAATAAAAGGCGTGCTGATGAATGAACCCGTGGGCAAAACTTGTCCCCTCCATTTCACCAACAGGCCACAGAAATCTCATCTAGGCAGCAGCTGCCGAAGTGCCCTAGGGGAGACGGTTATCACTGCAAGTGCCTGGGGCTGCAGAGGACTGTCCCTGACAGACTCCACATATCCGTCCCCACCTCCAATTAGTCAGTGAGTTGACTCAGCATCATTTCTTCTTGATTTAAAAAGTGATAGAAATAGGACGGACGGGATGGACCACTGGGTAAAGGCATCTGCCACCAAGCCTGAGGACCTGAGTTCGATCCCTGGGACCCACGTGATGGAAGAAGAGAATATTCTTCTACACGTCCTCTGACCTTCATTCATGCATTGGCACTCACCCCCTCGCCAAGCCCCTTAAAAAGTGATAGCAATAGCTTTCGTGGCAGAACGTAGAAGCTCTCGATGAATATATTTCTTTAGCGCGTCACACTCACCAAATGGTTTGTATAGTAGGTTGTTTTAAGTTTTTATCTTCTTGCATTATCTATGGTTCAAACTCTGCCAAGGGAAAGTGGTTCCAGACATGGGAGCTATGAGGAAGAACTCAGGGTTCAGATGGATTGGTTTGATATGGATAGTTGATTGGTGGGTTTGACTTCCTGGTTAGGTTAGATGGTAGGTGGTTGAGAGCTTTAGGTTTGCCATCTGTTTCCTGTAGTTGACTTGGTGATTTCTCATCCTGGATTGTCATGCCATTTGGGAAGTGGACAGAGGCCTTGTAAGATAATGGTCTGGCCATTCCTCTTCAGACTCTGTTCTCTTTCACTGCTATATTCTTAGAAAGACATCTACTGTTCCCTTGGTCCATTTCATGTTTAATCACCCTCAGATCTAGGTCCAGTTTGTTAGGCGTCCTTGGCATTTAGTTGAACAGCCCTCCTCTGCTAAATACAGGAGAATATGTATTAGATCAGGGCAGGATGCACCCCTTTCCCAGGATGGGGTCCCTTGAAACAGGACACTTGTAGAGGGTGGCTTTATTGAAGTATGTACAAAACTGTGGGAGGGCACTTGGAAGAGGAGGTGGCGAAGCTATGGGAAGTGTGGCCCATGCAGGTGCACCAAAGGCAGGAGAGCTTTCCGGGGCACAGACACTAGGGTGGAAGGGCATGGGGTGACTATCCTGTGAGGAATTCCCCAAGCATCAGAAAGATCTTGATTCACCTGGAACTCGTCATGGAGAGAGCAGATCTGCAGCTGGCAGCGTACTGGGACGCGGAGGAGGATGGAGAGGGTGCTGCAAACCTTCCCAGGATTTGGGGTTAGACGTGGCTGTAGTGATTCAAGGATGAAGGACTCTGTCCTGGAGCTTAAGGAAGGAGGGCGGTCTCTAAGCCACCGATGCTGGCTGTAGTACTTAGTGTGATTGCCCTCTGAGGTTGACCGATGGGAAGGATGGGCAGTGTGGGGTGGGGTGCTGGTGTCTGTTAAGTCCTAATTTTCATGGCTGCTGTGGTTTAGACCATTGCTTACACCCCCACCCCTCCACCCCCCACCTCGCCTCTCTTTCTCAGTGACTCTTCCTCCTTCCGAGCCTATGGCAGACTCCTGCAGATATCCCTGATACGCCGTCCCTCATGGACCCCCAGTGCGGTCTCCCATCCCTTGTTTCTTGGTTCTAAGTACTCAGCCTTCATCCTGGTTTTGTTTGTCTCTGTGTTTCATTATCTCTGCTTTTGTTATCTCTACCACTGAAGTGTAAATTTCTTAGTGCTGGGTGGAGTTCACGTAAGTCTTATAGAGATTATATAAACTGTCTCAAATGTTGTCTCTATTCATAAAGACAACATTTTTTTTAAATCATGTCTCTTTCTCACCCTCCTCTAAAATATAAGTTGACTTTGAGTTTTAAGATTGCAGGGCTTAGGTAGAAGCCAATCAGTTAATTACTGAAAGAATGAAATATATATATTTCAGACAGTCATTTCAGACTGTCTCTGAAATAATAAAATAAAAATAAGCATATATATTTATATATATATACACACATATATATACACATGCGTATGTATATATTTGCTTATTTACTTATTTTTATTTTATTATTTCAGAGACACAGTCTCTTACAGCCAGGCTGCCTTTGGACTCAGTATGTAGCTGAGGCTGGCTCTGAACTCCCGGTCCTCCTGTCTCTGCCTCCTGAGAGTTGAGATTATAGGCATGAGCCACAGAGTGACTCACTCCTGTAATGACTTAACACAACGATTAGCGGTTTTATGGCTGTGTAGAGTTCTCTTCTGTGTTATCTGAAGAGCACATGCATTCAGTGGTTCCGCTTCGTTGCACCCCGTATTGCAGTAATCTATCACTAGCTCTGTAATCAAGGGGTGTGTCAGGAGAAGTCCTGGTACGGAAGTGGTACCAAGGAGAAAGCATGCAACCTTGCTGATCTAGCTGCAGAGAGGTGTGGGCAGCTGAGCCAGCTGGGGAGAGATGAGAAGATAGGGATATGATTCCTGAAGGCACAATGATGTAAGCCCCAAATGAAGCCAGTTCTATCTTCAGCTTACGTGACATTCGTGTGTGTGTGTGTGTGTGTGTGTGTGTGTGTGTGCACATACATACATACATACATACATACATACATATATATGCATTTTCTTTAACAAAAAAATGAGAGTTTAAAACAGTGATCAAAGACATTTTCTCCTTCGGCCTAGTGTGCCACACCTAGTTCCACACCTAGTCATGACTTGCCATCCACAGTCTAACGTTGAAGTCAAATAACAGCTTTCCGAAAGGCCCTCTCGTCTCTCTCCTCTTTGGCAACCCACTGTTCTGCATGTGACGAGAGAGCTCTAAGAAAACTGCTCTGAAAGAGTGTGTGTGAGGGCGGGGCTGCCACAGTGGCATATGTTGCTTGTCCCCCCACCCCCAGCCCCCGTAGAAGCCAAGAAATTTAGATCAAACTCTCCCACAGACATTTCCATTAGAGATACGGTTTTAAATTCTGACTTTTGTGGGAAAGAATGCAGCACTAAGAATTGCATACTGCATGCCTAAGGTAAAAAATGGTATCGAACTCTGAAGGTGGGATTTGTAACAGGGTAAATTGGGAAGAGTGGGTTTTAGTTAAAGTTACCCTGTAGCTGTCACTTTGTTTCCCGTTAACAGTACGTCTTGACCAAAAGCTGTCACCTCACTGAGGGATGCTTTATGTTACTCACTGTGATGCCCTTTCACATAGTAGGTGCTTAGCAAAACATTTGCTATCGGGCTGATTTAGTTTCCATGCTATATGATTTAAACTGCCTGATCCACTTTAGACGCAGTGCGTTCAGGCCTGGGACTGCGTGAAACAAAGAGACACATCTAATCACCTCCAACCAAGAAAATGTGCTTCTGGACTGATTCGTAAATGTTAGGGCCCAAAGTGTGGGAATTTAAAGTGGCCAAGTGAGGGTGTCACACTCATATCGCCCTAATTGTGGAACCCCAGGCCTCTCGCACACCAGGCAAGTGCTCTGCCCCTGAGCCACTCCTGGCCTGTGGCGTTACTAGGATTCCTTTTTGCTTTTGCTTAGCTTTATCTTTCCGGCTTTGCAGCGAAAATTAATTGGCATCCATCCTGAGAAACAGCCAGTTTGTGGAACATAAGATGAATATGTCAACAGTGGAGGATTTTGGGCGTGGGCCAGAGAGCAATGCAGATGTCATTCAGCCAAAGGACGCAGTGGAACACGCACAGAGACACATTGAAGGGTTAATGACAGCTTTCACTGCCTCGGTATTTATGGGTGCCCTGGCTACATTTCTGCATACCAATTGATAGATCTTGCTGCAGGAAGTCATTCAGCAGCCAAAAACACAAATAAAATATATTCTTTGTGGAGTCCAGATGTTGCTTTTATATTTAATACTTTTATTTTAGGATACCAGAACTCTACAATTTGCCACATTATTATTCAAATGCTTAAGATTGGGGGGGAGAAAAGGTATTGATCTTTTAAAGTTTTTTTTTTTCCCCTGTAATATTTCTTTTAACTTTGATGGAACTTTACCCTTGGGTCAAAGTCATATGAATAGGTGTTCTTTTACAAAGTACAATTATGCAAATTAAAGGCTTATTTATAAAGTTTATTTTGTAGAAACAAAGATTCTGTTTACATAATTGAAATTTTATGATCTCTCCAGACATTGTAGCTAGATGTTTGAAAAAATACGTGCCCTGGCTTTGCACACTCAGAATGATGGCTGAGTTTTTCTTGTGGCATCATCACATAGACACGATCTTAAACATTTTGTTTTCTTATTTGTACTGTTTTTTGAGAAAAATCATTCTAAAGAAAAAAACAGTACCTAATTTTAAACACATTAGCGCCTTA
This sequence comes from Peromyscus eremicus, assembly GCF_949786415.1. Taxonomy (NCBI): domain Eukaryota; kingdom Metazoa; phylum Chordata; class Mammalia; order Rodentia; family Cricetidae; genus Peromyscus; species Peromyscus eremicus. Next base: position 7,927,297 of record NC_081436.1, on the reverse strand, counting down.
TTGCTTTTAAGGTTTTGCCCTCATTTGCATAATGATTTGAAATAGTTGCATTCATTTGAATCATTTTATCCCCTTCTGTTACTTATGAAACAGGTCCTGTGTATTTCAGTTGTGTAAGACACAATTTGCTTTTTCTGAAAAGAAAAGCCAGGATTTCCCAGTAATATGTAAAGAAATGGGTATAAGTGTAGTGGCTTTAGATGTTCCTTAACGAGGAAGAAAAGTCGATTTTTAGGAGCTTCTTGCTTTCTTTGGGGCAAAGGCAATTCTTATAGAGGGTAGAAGGAAACTTAATGGAAGAAGAGGGCGCCTGTAAAGACACTTGCTGCCCTCATTGCGAACTGGAAGGCAGGAAACAGTCTTGAGTGACGTCTGAGTTCGTGTCAGCTAGCACCTAGGATTCACCTAGAGCCTGTCACCTGAGGCCAGCTTCTCACCTGTCAAAGCCTGTCTCTTCAGCCCTATGAGGTTGATGGGAGGATGTAGGATGACATGTTTAGAGCTGGGATGAGGCCACACACACACGCACACGCACACGCACACGCTCACACACACCTGCTCTTCAGTAGTCAGTACTGGGAAGAGGACACACACACACATCTGTTCTTAGTTAATCAGTACTAGAAAGGGGATACACACACACACACACACACCTGCTGTTCAGTAATCAGTATTTGGAAGAGGACACACACCACCACCCACACACACACGCACGCACGCACGCGCACGCGCACACACAGCTGCTCTTTAGTAATCAGTACTGGGAAGAGGACACACACCACACACACACACACACACACACACACACACACACACACACACACGCACGCACACACCTGCTCTTCAGTAATCAATACTGGGAAGAGGACACCACACACACACACAAACACACACACACACACACACACACACACACACACGCACTCCTGCTCTTCAGTAGTCAGTACTATTCTCTCTCTTATTTACTCACCCACAGAAACTATGCATCAGGCACCATGCTGCTCAGCAAGGCTACAGTCTCTAGCCACAGCGTCACTCTTGTAGTAAATTCTTTTTTTTTTTTAAGGCAGTCATGGAAGCTGCTACTCCTAACCTCTGACGCCACTAGACTTTCCTCTGAACCACAGCTGCCTGTTTCTATTTTATCTTGTTATGAACCCAGGAGCTTAGTGATTGGCTGGCGGAGGGCAGTCATGACAGAGGCTACTCGGCAACCCTGTGTGTTTAAAGGTAAGAATTAAGGAATAGTACCGGACAGTTTCTGCAGAGATAGTTACTGTGTTTTTTCCTATAGTTTCACAGGCTGATAATGTTTTCCAAATACTAGGAAGCATGTTTCAACAGTAATTCTTCTTAGGGAATCTTGACTAAAGGCTGTAGGGGTTACTGCGGAGTAGGCTCCTTACTACGTGGCTGATGGAATGTGGAGATTATAGCTCCATCAGTCTCTGTGGCACATGTCATCCCCCAGTGGCTGGCAGAGAGTTTTCGATGAAGTGTGTACCTGCGTAGCAAGTGAGGAAGGAGACATTCAAGTAGGTGACTGTGGTGGTTGGAATGTAATTGGCCCCCATAGACCCAGAGGGAGTGGCACTATTAGGAGGTGTGGTCTTGTTGGAGTAGGAGTGGCCTTGTTGGAGGAAGTGTGTCACTTGAAGTGGGCTTTGAGTTTTCAGAAGCTCAAGCCAGGCCCAGTGGCTCACTCTCTCTTCCTGTTGTCTGAGGATTTGTATGTAGAACTCCTTCTCCAGTGTTTTATGTCTGCCTGCATGCCACCATGCTTCCTGCCATGATGATAATGGACTAAAAACCTCTGAACCTGTAAGCCAGTCCCCAATTAAATGTTTTCTTTTATAAAAGTAGCCATGGTCTCTTGATGTCTCTTCTCAGCAATAGAACCCTAACTAAGACAGTGACTAGCTTTCATTATAAACTAGCTCTTGGAACATGATAAGAGAAGGAGCAGAGGATGAGAACTCGTGAGATTTTTAGAGGTCAGAACTCTTTGTGATCCCACTGTCAATATGAGAAATACAGCATCACGTTTACTAGCCAACAGAGGGCAGCCAGTCAGGAACCTTCTGAGAGGAGGGATGGGTAGCTTGGGGTTTAAAACACTCAAACTTTCCACTCCCTCAACTTTGGAGTCTTCTACCTCTGTGTATGCAGAGAGAATCCGTTTCACTCTCTTTGTCCCTGAATGTCATATAGAATTCAAGGTTATCTGGGTCTTGACCTCCTCAACTACATTCTCCTCTCTATAAAGACTTCCAGGGCTATAGGGTTGCCTTGGGAATTGGTATGGATCTGGAGGGGAGTAGGGACCAGGCCATGTCCTGGAGGAGTCGTCCTCCCTTGCGAAGGCTGGGAAGTGTGGACCAGGTCAGCCAGGGCTGGAATTGAGGATGAAACCCTGAATTAGCCTACAGGGACTTAACTCTGTAGATGGGGAGGAAAGGATGACTCTCCCCTGTGTGGAAAGATTGTATCTGCCATCTCTTAGTGATAACATCACTTTCATTTGGCCAGTGGTGTGGACTGGTGTCCTGCCATGCTTTGGCTAGCTATGATGCAGACCAGTAGCCCCGTGCTGGCCTGGAGTCTGGACTTTGGCTGCCTGTGATGTGGACGTCGTTCCTGGGTTGTTGTTGTTCTGTTTGCTTTTCTCATCTCGTGTTGGCTGCTTGGCTTTCTCAGGTGTTCATCAGTTTTCTCAGAGTCTTCTAACGTCTGCCTCCATACTTCTTTAGATGTCTTCGCCTGGCACAACACAGAGACGGAGAGCATGCAAGTTCGCAATCTGGTCCAGACGTTGACCAGCTCTGTGACCTTGAGTGATCGACGTGACCTTCCTCTGTAAAATGGGGCTAACATTAGAACACATGACGTGCAGGGTGTGGGAATATCAAATGAATGATATCTTTTGAAACTTTTACATACTTTGCAGGATTGTGATGCCTGCTGAACTGAGCCCTCCACAATTGCAAACTGAGGTTGCCGATTGTTTGTGGAGCTGTTTTTAGCTAAGTCTGAACCCAGGATTACCTCTTGGTTGTTCTGTAGAAGTTTCACCTTTTCCCTAAGCCAATGATTTCTACTTCCACATCCCATTGTCACTTCGTATTTTATATTTCTTACTTTACTATCTCGAGGACTGTGGTCCCTAGTGGGCAGCATGGTGCCTGATGATAGTTTCTGATGAGTAAATAAGACGAAGATACTGACTGCTAAAGAGCTGGCAGCTGACTGGAAAGCTAGACCTCTTGGATAGTGACTGGCCCTTGGGCATGCCAGTTACAGGATTAATACAACACAATGGATGGTTCTTGGCCTATAAGCCAGTCGATCATAGTCATTATGAAACAACTAAAATAGGAAGAAGTGTAAGTGACTGGGGTGTTCAAAAGCAGGTAAGAGTTTACAGTAGTAGATGCATTTCATAACAAGGTTGTATCACCTTGATATGATTTTAGTAAGAAAGATATGAGGATATAGTGTAAAGGGTCATTATGATAGATGGTACTTTGATAGCCTTTATTCTAAAAATGTATAAGAAATAAGACCATATATAAGTATAAAATGTATTCTGATCATAATTACCCCACACCCCTCCAAGTTCCTCTGGGACCACCCAATATGTCCCCCTCTCAACTCATGTTCCCTTTCCATATGATCCTCCTTACCCTCCTACAAACCCCCACCCCTGTTAATTAACCTACTGAGTACAATTAGTGCTGCCTGAATAGATACAGGTATTAGGGCATCTGCTGGAGTATGGTCAACTACACTCCCAAAGAAAAATGACTTTTCCTTCCCCTAGCTTGGGCCTTGGGAGCCTCTCATGGTCCATGCTAGAATTTTGTCTGACTTGATCCTTAGGTCTTATGCAGGTAACCATAACTGTAAGTCCACACCTGTAATGACTATGTCATTTACAACATTTCTCCCTACTTCCTCACCTCCAGGCTACATTCTTTCCGTCCCTTCTTCCTTGATGCTCGCTGAGCCTAGGGTGGGGACATTGATGTAGATATTCCATCTAGGGCTGAGTACTACAGTCACTTGTTCTCAGTACTTGGACCAGTTATGCGTCTGCATTGGCTCTTGCCCACTGCATGAGGTGTCTCTGACCAAGGATAAGGACATCACAGACATACACGGTGAGCTGCCGGCATAGTTGCACCAAGTTGGGAGGTGAAGTTCCCATCAATTTTTACTTATTCTAATAGAAAATAGTAAATAAATAGTAAAGCTTAAAAGTTAAACAAAAGCAGTTAAAAGACACAAGTAAGCGCAAAGGAAATCAATAAAGTGAAAGGCACGAATACACTATATATATATATATTATCGCCCTTGTAGTTTTAATTCTTTGGAATTTAATGATAGCAAAAGTGAAAGCTCTATGTCATTTGCAGGCTAAGTATAAGAGACAATGCTTTCTCATTTTGTGTGCTGAGAAGCTGGGGGCGATTTGGTCTGTATCCAGTTGTTGGAGCTGGACTGCAGGCCACCCCATCAGAAACACCAGGCTGAGGAAAGCTAATGCATTGTATCCTCTTGGGGTGAGGGAGAGCAAAGTGGAAGAAAGAGGGGAGTTAAGACTATTTGCTTTACATTTCCGCCTTCCAGTGTAAGCGCCTTCCAGTGTAAGCGCCTTCCACTGTAAGCGAGCCTGATTTCCATCCTTCGGTTACAGGGCTTGGAGTCCAGCCTCTGCCACGAGGGCTTCTCACGTTTCCTGCCTCCATTTAAATGTAAATAGTGTTCAGTGACCACTGGGTGCAGGCATCTATCTATAACAGGCTCATTGCAGCCTACAAATCATAGAGGAGACGCGAACACTTGCAGACAAGCCTTTCATCATGCTCAGGGTAAGCAAACACCAAAGGCTTTGCAGCAATCGGGTAATCATGGTTTTCCTGGGCGTTCCAGTGGCCTAAGCTGTGGCTTCTGGCTCATTTCATACTTCATGTACTTACTTTGAAGAGTTCAATCATAGATAGTGTTGACTAACTTAATTTGACCAGAAAAGTTTCTTTGAACTCTGACTGGATTGCTAGAAGTGAGCTCTGTTTGCAAACTAGACCTGTGGTTTTTTTTTTGTTTTAATATCCATATGCATAGAGATTTCATTTATGCCAGCACACAAGAATGGTCTCACCTTTCTGTTCGTATTAATTCGGTAAATGTTTACTAAAGACCTCCTCTACGCCATCTGCTCTATGAGGTCTGAGGATACAGAAGCAGGTAGAGATGGCTCCACCTTCGGTGGAGTTTGTAGTCTAGATGTGATACATCCAACCCAAGCATATGCAGAATTCTGCTCATTCACCTCAAGTCCACTCAGTGCCTTCTGGGTGCCAGGTGAGGTGCTTGGCAACTAGGAAATGAGTGGTAGATAAGATAAATGGCCCCTACCCTCAGCACATGGACCTCCTGGCAGGCTAATGCAGACCTATCAACTGAGTTCAGCAAGTTATGTTTAAAAGTTGTAAAAGGAGAGCAAACCGGCATAGCACAGTGAGAGATCTTGGGTGTGCCCACCTCTAGCCAGGGGAGGAGCTTTCACTGGGGGATGGCTGGCAGTGCAGCTGTTATTTTCATGATGCTAAAAATAACGTGATCTTAGAGGAGCATCTTTGAAAAGCAGGGCTGGGAGAAGGCTCAAATGTACATTTGGCGAATGTGTGAAACCCTGCGTGTGCTTTCAGGCTTCCAATTCCAGTTGTCCTGGGGAATTGGCCAGGCACAGGCTTTGTTTCTATTGATTTCTGTGGCTTTTAATGCACCTTCAAGAATACTGTTGCTCACAGTCCTAAGCCCCACTATTCCTTGGTGTGTTGGCTGGGTTAGAGGCAACAAAACTTGGTCAGATCCCTTCCTAATGGCTTTGTAGTTCAACTTAGCACAATCCTCTCCCTTCTGTAAGTTTTAAAGAAGAGAGTGCCGAGACCTTTGATGCCATCAATTCTGTTAGTTTTCCTGAGTTATATCCAAGGAAGAGGAGAAACAGTGGGTACAGCCATTCCCTGCACCCAGTCTGTTCCTCTCTTGACCTCAAAGGCATGGTGACCTAGAGGAGAATAAATCTTCTGGATTCTCAGCCAGGACCACGTTCTCTTTTCCTGCTGTGTTTGCTGAGCAGAGTGAGTCACTTCAATTTGAGAGGAGGAGGGACTGACTTTGCTGGGAGTCATGACCAAGCCGCTGGAGCATGAATCAGGTCCTGTGAGGTGGGAAAGCCCCACAGGTGACTGTCATGTTCTTCTCCAGTGTCTCTCTTCTGAAACCCCAGCTGGGTAATCTCTCTGTAGAATCCCTTCCCTGTGAGTAGTCACAGCATCTAGAATAATATGGAAGGGCAAAAGTAAGGCTTGTTTTCTTCTCAGTTCATGGGGCAGGAGGGCATGAAGCCAAACTCTTTTTTCATTTGCCATTAAAAAAAAAAATCCCTTCTTTTCCTGTATTAGGATTGTTCATACTAGAACGACACCTCAGTTTACTTTTATATCCATTGCACGTGGTCCCTCCCAAACGGGAATCTTCTTATAGGTGAAGTTGAGAAAGCGTGAGAGATACTGATACAGCCTTCTGCCACGCTTTTGTCTGACCGTGAGCCTGGCTCCAGTGATGCTTTTGGTTATATTTTTAAAGTTCACTTCATCTGTAGTGATATGCACTGTTACTGTTCAGCTTGGCAGATTCAATCCTGGGTGTAACTAGCACCCACAAGCAGGTGTAGGCTGTTTCCAACACCCCCTTCTTCCCTTTTACTTAGCTTCTTTCCTCAGTCCAGGGGAGCGTTTTAATAACCTCTCCTGCAAACTGAGTTTGCCAGCTGTTGGATTTCATGTAAATGGAACCGAGTGGAGTATAATAATTTTTCATGTCTGGCCTTTTTCACATTGAATGGTATTTTTGGGAGATGAATCTGTGCGTGGTTATCTATTCCTGTTAGTCCAGTGTATTTGAACTACAAGGACATCTGGAAAAGACATTTTGGGTTAAATCTTAAAGTGCTACCTAACATTACTCTTTTTCACTCTATTTAAAGTCAGGTATTTTTGGGCTTAGTTATTTTTGTAATCTCATCAGTAGCTCACACAATGCCTTCCCCTATAATAGGAAGTTACTAACTAAGTTGTTGGTGGGGGGCATGTGGGAAAAGGAATGAACTCATAGCTCATTATATAGAGATTCAGATTTTAATTGCTTTGCTCTCTGAATCCAAACTCAAAGTCATTTTGCATGCTGTCCCTGAGTGAGCATGCTGCTGGTGCTCATGTGTGATAACACTCCATCGAGAAGGGCATGCGGGTTTATTCCTTCTGCACAAGAATGCCAAGAATAATCATTAATTTTTCCGAAAGGTCAGCACTTATTGTTGTTTCTTGACTGAGGCGTGTTTTAGATGGATATTCTTAGCCTCATTTGGTAACTGAAGAACTCCAAGAACCCAAAACTAAAACTGGCCCATGCAAAGGGAAGGAGCAGTATTCAGTGTTGGCCCCAGATATTAGATTCCACAATATTTGTCCAAGCCCATGTGTTCCCAGTTCTCAGAGAAGTTATTTGGCACCCATGCCGGTTTCCCTGAAGTGTGACTCATGGTTTCTTGAGTCTGGTTTACACTATTAGTCATTTTCTGCCTGAGTTACAGAGAGGCCTAGGAGCTGTCTGAATCCAATGGCTACCCCCATCCACACACACTCCACCTAGAGCTAGCTCTTGCTTCCCACTTCCTAGCGGGGCCACACCCCAGTCTGAGGAACCAATTCTGGCTTTATGTGAGAAGCATTGAAGGGCTCAGTACTTACTGTTAGCCCAGCAATAACCCTGAGTGTCAGTTCTGATGATATTGCCTGCTTCCCAGCACATGCTCCCATGTGTCCACACTCCTTTCTTGGAAGTGTTCTTTCCTCGGCTTAGGTCCACTGGTTCTGTCTGGCTCTTGTTGGTGTCTTCTAATTGCCTTCTTGCCTGGAATCCTTGTCCAGTGTGATGCTTCTTGCCTCCTGCTTGAGGCAGACCAGATAGGGGCCTGCCTATCTCAGTGCCCCTTATTGGATTTAGTAGTTTATGCTGTATCGAAGGTCTTTACCTGCTACACCGGTGGTTTCTGAAATCTTGGATCCAGATTGCTACCAGATTGCCATTTTATTTTCATTGTCCTTCCTCGGTCAGGTTCTGGCTGTTGTGTGTGAGACGGTGAAAAGAGTATGGGAGAGAGGCTGAGCCTCAGCTTGCCACCTGAAGAAGACCCGGTGCTTACTAGGATGTGGGGAAGCCACATACCTCCTGGGCATAGTAGGAATGTGCCTCTGGGCCAGGCGGTGGTGGCACACACCTTTAATCCCAGCACTCAGAAGTCAGAGGCAGGCGGATCTGTGTGAGTTCGAGGCCAGCCTGGGCTACAGAGTGAGTTCCAGGACAAGCTCCAAAGCTACACAGAGAAACCCTGTCTCGGAAAACCAAAAGAAAAAAAAAAGGAAAGAAAAAAAAGAAATGTGTCTCTGGCAGCAAACAGGTCCACCGAGAAGCAGCTCCCCAGGACCTGGCGACCTTGAGCTGCATGATTCTGAGCAACATGAGAAAGACATGCTGGTGGCGTGCTGCGGGTGCCTTAATCGCAGCCCCTGCGACTGACAAAGCTCTCCTCCTCTGCATTGTAGACTGTGAAAAGTGGACATTTTCTCAGGCTTCGGGAAAAGCCTTCTAGTCCAAAACCACCATCATTTAGTAAATGATTTGGATCCCAAAAATTGTGAAGGACTCTTGACTTTTTATTCCCCTCATGGAGGCTGATGTCAGTCCTTAGCGAATGTGCCCAGGTGTCTTCCAGGTTTGGGCAACTGTAGCTAGAGTTTTCCTGCCTGGCCCACGGTCAGGGCAAATCTCTCTCACCTGCCAGTCCCACAGCCACTCAGACCCAACCAAGTAAACACAGAGACTTATATTGGTTACAAACTTTTTGGCCGTGTGGCAGGCTTCTTGCTAACTGTTCTTATATCTTAAATTAATCCATTTCTATAAATCTATACCTTGCCACATGGCTCGTGGCTTACCGGCATCTTCACATGCTGTTTGTCATCTTGGCGGCTGGCAGTGTCTCTCTGACTCAGCCTTCTACTTCCCAGCTTTATTCTCCTCCTTGTCCCGCCTACACTTCCTGCCTAGCCAATGGCCAATCAGTGTTTTATTTATTGACCAATCAGAGCAACACATTTGCCATACAGAACATCCCACAGCAGGCGACTGTTCTTCCGGGTGGCTTTCCTCCTGCATCTTCCTGGCTTTTTTCGATCCATCCTTGGGGCAAGCCTTGTTCCTTGCGGATGGTCTCCTCTGCCCTGCCTGGATTCTGATGGGGATGGTGAATGGATCTGGGTATGAGTGGAAGTTTGTGTGAAGGGCAGAAAGGTCTTGTTTGTTTTAGGAGAGGAAATTAGCTATGTGTGGGCGCGTGCCCAGGCAACATCCCCTGACTGATGGATAGAACTGAGACATACATGGTCAATTTTGTGTGTGTGTGTGTGTGTGTGTGTGTGTGTGTGTGTGTGTGTGTATTCAGGTGGGTGGGGGGTGCTGCTGGGCCAGTTTTTAATTAAGAAAGTGATAGATTTTGTGAATAAGTAAACTTTAAGAGTTCATCGTCAGACTTCTGTTAGAGCTAGTATGTGTGTGACGTGTCATCTGTTTTACTAAGTTTCATGAACTTTTACATACGAAGTTCTCAATGGACAGAGAAGAGTCCTTCCTCTCTAGTTTTGTTTCTGCTGCTGTGATAAAATACTGTGACCCAAAACAACTTAGTGGCAGAGAAAGGAGTTTATTTCAGATATAATTCCAAGCTTTAGCCCATCATGGTGGGGAAGTCAAGGCAGGAGCTTCAAGTAGCTCGTCATGTCACATCCACAGTCAAGAACAGAGAGAAATGAATGCTTGCATTTATGTGTGTTCCGTTTGATTTCTCTGTTCTGACACAGTTCAGGACCTGTTACCTAGAGAATGGTGCTGCCCATGGTGGGCTGAGTCTTCCCATATCAGTTAAGACAGTCTCTCACAGACATGCCTACAGGCCATTTCAGTGTAGACAACCCTTCATCAAGACTGTTGCCAGTGATTCTGAGTTCTGTCAAGTTTCTATTAGCAGTAGATGGAGATTAACATAGAGACTCACCACTGGCCAAGATGTGGAGAGTAAGCAGCTGTGGAATCATCAGTTCTAAATGGGACATCTGTATCACACCCCTTCTTTGCTGAATGGCCATAGTATTTAAACTGATGTCTTCTCACTATGTCCACAGATTAGTGCATCTCCCAATCCTCATCAACGAAGCTTCTATTTGCAGTAGATGGAGATTAACACACAGACTCACAACTGGCCAGGGTACGGAGAGGAAGAGGCTGTGGAATGATAGTTCTAAATGGGACGTCTGTATCACACCCCCTCTTCCTAAGGGATCATTCTGGAAGAAGGGGGCAGAAAGATTGTAAGACCCCGAGGTGGTGGATGGCTACAGTGTAACAGTGTTTTCTGGACACAGTAGGACAGTTGCACATAGGAAATCTACAGCCCCTGAGACAGCCTGCTCGAGACTTGTGTAGGCTGAGGCCAGATAAAATTCCAGCGTGCAGGGCACGGGTGTGTGTGGACATCAGATACTGGCAATTGATAGTTGCTGGGAGAGGAAGAGTTAGTTTTTTCTTTTAAGGGTGTGGCCCCTGGTGGGTGGACCACCCTCTTGTGAAGGTCACACATCTAAGGGTATGTGGGCAGCAAACAAGGTCCTTGGCAGGTTAACAACAACAACAAAAGGAGGATGTAAAGTTGGGTAAGAAATAGGGGGATGGATCTGGAAAGAGTGTGGGATGATTATGATCAAAATACAGGGTATGAAATTCTTGGAGAACTAGTAAAAATGAGGAAAGGAAAAAGAAAAAGAAAGAGTTCTGGTAGCTTCTGTCCTTAGGAGCCCTTCAAGTGACTCTTGTGGGATCATCCTTGAGACCAGCTTTGTGGGCAAGTGTCTCTCGTTATTCCTACATTCCAGTAGAAGAATGACTTCAGCTGCATCAGGGGCATTGGAAATGAGAGTATTTCCTTTGAACCTTTGTAGTATCTTGTAGTGAAGTCATCAACTATTTCAATGTACTGACATAAAATTTAATATACTGTTTAGTTTTTAATATAAAAATCAGAAGCATAACATTTTTTATTGATTTATCATATTAAAAACAAAGTTTAAATTGATTTCCCCCCTCCTTCCTCCTTGAGTTATTGTCAGTGGCTCTTTTATAGAAAATACCCTCCTAGCATTAATCTGCTTTTTCATTGTCTTCCTGGCAAATGTGTTTTAGGTTTCTGTCTAGTATAAAGCAGTGGGAACGACTCATTAGGAGGCTTTTCTGATGCTGGAATCCCTAAATTGCAAAATGACTCTGTTACATAGTGACTTTGCAACCTTAGTAAGCTGTTGACTTTTCAGAGATTTTTCTTTTTCTCATTTTGAAGATGAAATGAGCTAATGCATGTCCATGGCTATAGACCCTGGGGCTAGCAGCTGTTTCTATTGGCCTGATAATGTAAATATCATGACTTCAAATAAAACTATTGTAATATATAAAATAGCTTCATTATAGACATTCATTGAATGGGCTCACAGCTAATTACTCTGCCTATAGAATGAATCTGTTAATTACAATTTTGCATAGATTCTCTTGGGTGGGATTCCAGAAGTTAGATTGACATTTTAGTAAGAAAAAAAAGAAAAGCCCAAGATTATTAAGTTGACAGTGATAGCATATGGTGCATTAATATTACTAATAAGCATTACTTGTGTTACTGAATTAGGGTCTGGAAATACCAAGAGGGAAATTAGCTTAAAACACTGAATTGCTAAGTCTGTCTGTGTGTAAGCACACAGTACATCTTTAATTGATTTTTATTCCTCTGGTGACTTCATTCAGTTAATACTGGAGCTCACTGTTCTTAATGTTATGGTAGGAATGAATTAAAATGAATATATTCATTTACCTTCTGCAGTAAATGATTCTGATCAGGACCATTCACCAGCAGCCTTCTTTGAAAGCAGCAAGGGACTGAAACCCAGGGGAAGTTTGTTTTGTGGTTTTTGGTTTGCTCACACTTTCCCAGCCTAATCCCTTTTTGAGTTCTTCAGGATTTTTTTAACCTGGGTCAATAGAGTGCTTGAAATATTTCTATATTTGAGAATTCAAGTCAAAATAAGCATTGCCACAGGGAGGACAGAGCAGTGGGCTGAGGTCCTGGGGCCTGGGAAGAGGAAGCTGAGCAGTGGCCTGTGATCATGTGGAGGTGGATATACAGGCAGTCCTGTTGGATCTGGGGAGTCGCTTCTTGTGAGTTAATTATGCACTTAATGATCGCCAAATGTAGACTTGTTTCCTTACAAAGAGTGTTTGAAAGTAAACAAGGCAGTGTGGTTGGTCTGACTGTAGACTAGATGACGTCACCTGGTTCGGTCCCATCTTTATAAGGAGGTCCTTTAGCCCAAGACTGAAGCTTGTGCTCCGTGCCTGTGTTAAAAAGGCTGGTGATGTAAGTGGAGGGGGCATCGTACTCAGTGTCTGCCATGAGCTCTCTTTTTGGCTTGCAGTGCTCACCCCTGTCTCTTTTTAGAAGAGTGAGAGTGTTAATCCCACGGTGAGCCTCACCTTCATGACCTCATCTGACCCTAGTTACCTCCCAGAGGCCCCAGGGAATCCCATCAAATTGACAGCCAGGATTTCATGATGTGAAGCTGGGTAGGGTACAGTATGTCTATACCATCTAGTTACAGATATAAGCATAAACAAATAGGAGCAGTATAGCTACTTGAGTAGCTAATATCCTGGCATCTTAGTCTTTTTTATTTCATTTTGTTTGGGACATGGTCTCATTAGCCCAATCTGGCCTCAAACTTCCAATGTATTGTAGGCTGGCCTTAAATTCCTGATCCTCCTGCTGTACCTTTTCAAGTGCTAGGATTACAGGTGTATGCCACCGTGCCCAGCTTAAATTTTATTTTTAAATGTTTATTATCTCATTTCTATTAATTTTATTAATGGCTTGAAAATTCCTGCTAAACTCTCCCTGGGCGGAAGACAAATTGAATAGTGTAATGAATTAACAAGAGGAAAAGCCCAACCATGGGTAAGTACTGTTAGGAGGTCATCCTTTTCCTGATGTTCATTTATGATGGAGCTGGCTTCATTTTGTGTCACTGTGGCTCAGTTAGGGCACACGTGTCTTCTTAGGACAGACGTATCAAGTTGGGAGGGCATCGGTTGGATGGACGAGGGAACTGAAGTGCAGAGTCACCCTGCTACTTCTTTTTTTTTTTTTTTTGTTTTTTTGAGACAGGGTTTCTCTGTGTAGCTTTGCGCCTATCCTGGGACTCACTTGGTAGCCCAGGCTGGCCTCGAACTCACAGAGATCCGCCTGGCTCTGCCTCCCGAGTGCTGGGATTAAAGGCGTGCGCCACCACCGCCCGGCCCACCCTGCTACTTCTAACACGGTCTTGTTACTTCGTTGGGAAACTTACGTAGGCAGTTAAGCTGCTGCTTCTTCTGTGTCTATAGAGACCATATGAGCTAGGAAAAAGAACCTGTGAAAACAAGAACTTTTTAGAAAAAAACAAAATTAAAGCAGGAGTTTGGAGTTAATAGACGTGCAGGATTGTGGAGGAAGATCCGAACACAGGGTCGAGATACACTGTTATGGCAGATTGCCATCCAGTCAATCTTAGAATTCGCTGTAGGTCACACTGTGCCCCCCCCCCCAGCCTATTGGGGGCACATGTGTTGCTGGAGTCAAAGCTGTTCCCCCATCAGGTGGTAGCCATTCCCCAAGTTGAATGGCAGCCTTGATGTAGCATGTCACGCCTCCAGGTCCTCGCCTCCTCTAAAGCTCATCATCATGTCTGCCAGTGGCACCATGTAGGACTTTGGGGGAACATAGAATGACAGCGTAGCCATCAACCTGCTTCGAACGACTTAGTTGCGGGCTAATGTAGAGAATCATCCCGATGGCTGTATGTCTTAAGCCTGGAAGGCCTGGTAAATAAAATAATGTGGTTTGAGCCAAACTCTGTTTCCATTGCAAAGAAGCAGAACCCCAATATGCATAATTAAAAAAACACATTGTTTTATTAAGATAGTCCTACCCCACAGGGCATTTCTCCATCCTGTCACGCTCATGAAATATTCAGAGATAGTTTTAGGTTGTACTTTGTCTTGTTTTGAGTAATTCTTCTGAGATATTTATTTCTTTAGATTACAATCTGTCTTTTTGATTTTGGTCTATTAAATATTCTGCAACTAATAAAGGTTTGCAAATTCAGAAAATCCCTTTGAGAGCATTAGAACTCTTCTCCTTCCTGAATGTGCTGCTGAACAGTTGGACATCGGTGTTTACAAGAACTGATCTGTTGGCAGGGCACGTAGTTCCCATTCTAAAGTATTTCAGCCTCCTTCTTTGCAAAGATTTATATTTTTATCCACCCCTGCCCCCTTGGTGTGTGTGTGTGTGTGTGTGTGTGTGTGTGTGTGGGTGTGTGTGTGTGTGTATGAGAGAGAGAGAGAGAGAGAGAGAGAGAGAGAGAGAGAGAGAGCGAGCCAGCCACCTGTGAGTGGGCATCCTTGGATGCCAGAAAAAGTTGTTGGATCCCCTGGAGCTGTAGTCACAGGGTTGTGAGCTGCTGCCTGATGTATGTGCTGGGAACTAGACTCGGGTTCTCTGGAAGAGCAGTAAGCATTCTTAACTGCTGAGCTATCTTTCCAGCCCTCTTTCTTTTTAAGGCAGGGTCTCTTGTAGTTCAGGCTGGTTTTGAACTTACTATATAGCTGAGGATGGCCTTGAACTCCTGACCTTTCTGTCTCTACCTTCCAAGTTGTAGTAATGTATGGGTAGAGAGATAGGTATTTAGAGTTTGATACTATGCCCATTTAGCCAAGTAATAATAGTAGCTACACTCCTGGGGCCTATGAGCTCTTCAGCCATGGGTTCTTGGCCAGGTTTACAGTGCCAGCCATGGGTTTCCTCCTGTCTACAAGGCCTTAAATCCAATTAGAAGGTGGTTGGTTTCACCTATATCTTTGGTGCCAGTATCACTCTAATGGATGTGTCTTGCCGGATTGGTCATTACCATGTACTTTGAGAGAGAATGCAAATGATCAAAATTAATACTCTGTTCTCCATTCCTTCTTGCCCATCCTCCTGCTGTTTTTGATTATTCATAGTGTTTTAAACTTGTATTTTATTCAGACTATCTCTTAGAGGCCTTCAGTCACCACCTATGCTTTGAAATTTTGTTGCTTTAGGAGCATGAAAACTTATTGCTGAACACGTAGTGTAGGCCTGTAACTTCTACACTTCAGAGGTCGGGGGAAGAGGGTGAGGTGTTCAAGTTCATCCTTAGCTACCCAGTTGAATTTGAGGCCAGCCTAAGTTCCTCGAGATACTGCCTCAAACAAAACAAAACAAAATAATACATTGTGATCTTGAAAAGCAGAGTTTGGGAAAACTTTCTGTGGGCCTCCCTTGGGGCTGGGTGTGTGGCTCACACCTTTGATTCCAGCACTTGAGAGGCAGAGGCAGGGGGATCTTTGAATTAGTTTCAGGCCTACTTGGTCTACACCACAAGTCCCAGAACAGCCAGCACTATATAGAGAGACCCTATCACAAAGAAACAGACAGACAAAAACCAAGGGCCTCCCTGGGGTGAAGGACACAGGGCATTTACCAACTTTGTCATTTTCGGCATGTAGACAAACACAGAAAGACCATTGAGATAACTCAGCGGCTAGAAAGCTGATGGAAGTTTATGTCTTCTACTTCTGTTTCCATAATTTTGAAGTTAAATGAAATGCTTTGAATTAATTTTTCCTGGAGACCTAGATTTACTCTGAATATAACAGGAGACAGGATAAAGGGTTTAAGGAATTGTTTATGCAGATAATTCAGTAGTTACCAGAATACTATCAGTATAATTGTATTTTTCAGAGTTGGGTTTTGTTTGTTTGTTTGTTTGTTTGTTTTTGTTTTTGTTTTTGTTTTACGAGAGAGGGTTTCTCTGTGTAGCTTTGTGCCTTTCCTGGATCTTGCTCTATAGACCAGGCTGGCCTCGAACTCACAAAGATCCACCTGCCTCTGCCTCCTGAGTGCTGGGATTAAAGGCCGCCGCCGCCGCCGCCGCCACCGCCGCCACCACCACCCAGCCATTTTTCAGAGTTTAAGTGAGCTTTTTAAACAACCATTTTCGTGAAGAATTGCCATTGCTTCTTAGTCAGGGCCCCTACTGAAGTTTGGGTGGCCGTCAGTGTTCTTTGATGCTCATTTTGCACTGTGGAGGAGTTTCATTGCCCAGGGCCCATGACTATTGGAATTTGGGGGGGGGGTAATTTACTCTTCTCTTGAACCAAACAGTTCTCACGTTTTGCTGTGGTTCAGAGCTAACAGTATGGATGTGGAAGGCTAGCATGAATTGAGATGTTTTGGGGTTGCTGCATGACCAAAATACCTGCCAGATAAGTCAAGGTTTCTCTTGGCTCACGATTTCAGACAGCTCTCAGTTCTCCGGGAAGTGAGGCCATGTAGCAGGCAGGGGTGGCTCTGTCTTTGACCACAGGAGCAGATGCTAGCAAATTATCACATGACACAGACAGGAAATAGAGACCGCGGCTGGAACAGAGGTGGGAATAAGCTTCAAGGGTTTGCTCCTAGACGCCTGCCTCCCTCCTACCCCTGATGTCTCACTACCACAATGTCCCTCTGTGGGGGACATTGTAGATGTCAATCATAGCAGGCATCTGTTTTAGTTTTTGTACTTTATTGTATTATGTTGTATTTTGCATATGGCGATTTAGTTATTGGCATACTTAAAAATAGATATATGAGTAAATACTGACTCTGAGGAACAAATTAGTCAGGCTATGACTTTTACCTCCTTACTTAATCGTCTTTTGGAATTTGTGGAAGCCGTCACACAGCCGGAAAATGTCATGGTTCCCCCCTCATTTTGGGTGTTGATATCTTTGTTTTTCAACTTCCTTGAGGAGCAAAATTACCATTGAAGGTTTTTTTTGTGTGTGTGTGTGCCTATTCTGGATGTAGAATGTGACATAACATTGTTTTAATAAGGACCTATTGTGTCCGTTTATTTTCAGACTGCACACCCACCCCTCACATGTGGGCAGGGAACAGTTTGTACTTCTGGCTGTTTGGTATCACCTTTCTTAAGTTGCCCGTGTATCAAATTGCCATTGGATGGAATAAGACTGTTCAGAGAAAGGAAAATTTGATGGTCCCTAATGTCTGTCAACATTTGGTTTTGAAGTAAAATAAAGACTGTTTAATAGTCCCTATAGTAAGGGCACCAATAACCGGGATGGATCCTGGCCTTCTACATGGAAATATTCTGCTTACAGCTGTGGGAGGTCTGACCCCTGTGGATGTCCTGCCCTGCATATCATGAGATTTAAGAGCCTAATAGTAGCTTTGTGACCTTGCCCCTCCTAAAACTCTCTAGGCTGATTTCACTGTTGGAATCCAACTATGAGACATAGAAGTTGAGGCCACAGAATTAAAAGATTATTTTCTTGCTTGCTTTAAAATTTTCTTCTTATTTGTTTTTTGAGTCAATTTCCCTCTATAGCCAAAGTCGGTCCTCGACTTCCAATTCGTTCCCTTCAGCCTACTGCATGCTGGAATTGTAGGCATACATCATCAGTCCTGGCATAAATTTACATTTTACTTCGCTTGTTACTCATATAATGTTGGAATATTTCTCTGTAGCAGATAGAAGGTACGTCTTTTGAGAAGGACATCACATCTGAGGAAAATAAATGTAGTTTTAATGATTTTCCTCATCATGTAGCTCCCTACTAGGTTTTCTCATTTGAAATCAACAGGAGTCCAAACTTTGATTTTCTATGTCCCCTCAAGCCCTAGCCATTAATCCCATTGTAGGCAGAGAAAATAAAATTTAGAAATCCTAAACATACAAAATTATTCCTTGTTGGAAATAATTTTGAGAGTGGCATGCTGATGCCATTAATAACAGTGATGTAAAATTAGAGTTCAAGGAAGAGGCACAAAAGATTAAAAATTCTGAGTATTAGCCTTATATCTATACAAGTTAGAAGGTACAAGATATCATTAAGAACCCGGATTTAAATGAATAACCTCATTCAACAAGGACTTAAGGTCTCAATGCAGGGCGATATATAATTACAGTGCTTTGCCCAAGTTATATAAACACGTTAGGTTACTTTGCGCCAGTTATTACTCTTGTCCTGGGTAATCACCAATATCCTAGCTCCCTTGTCAGTGAACCGTGGGATTTGGATTAGATTGTGTATCCGAGAGTCCTCCCAGCTTGCTGATTTCATAACTGTATGTTGATAACGCCTGTAAAGAGGCTGGGGAGTTTTGATTTATGCTTTGGGCTTGCAAAAGCTCTTCCAAAAGGTTCTGCAATCTATGAAGGAGAGTCTTGATGGATGGGTGCTGGATAGAAAGAAAGAAGGCAATAACGAAAAACTGTTGAGCTATATAATTTGAGGGGCCTGGGAGGGGAGGGTTACTGGGAACCTGAATCTGTACTACAGTTGTGTATACCTCCTGCAGGTGGCCACGAAGTTTTGGAGAGAGGAGGATGGAGATGCTGTTGGCCATTATTGCCAGGGGAAGCAGTGTAGTTATGCCTCTGTTTCTACAGCATCCCTAATCTTGAATTCGGCCAACTGCCTATCCAAATATTGGGGAAGAGCTGTGGCACAGACAGGAGACATCACCATCATAAACAACACAGCCCCACAGCTGTTTGCATAGCATTTGCTTTGCATTGGCTGTCAGTGGTCTCCAGATGATTTACAGTGTAGAGGAGGCTTGTAGATCACATGTAAACACTTACGTGATTTCATATCAGAGCTTGAGCATCCGTGGTTGGGGTATCTCTTGTGGTTGCTAGGTGATGTCTGACTGCTCAGATCCATGTCTTTGGCCCAGTGATGATTATATTTCTTGTTCTCTCAAAGACCAGAGACTAGGCTAGGAATCAAGAGAAATTGGATGTTTTTACTATGTGTCCCCCCTGACACACACACAGAGAAAATGATCCCTGGGGAAACTTGGTGGAGGTGGGTTTACTGTGGCCTTGTTTGTACATGTTATTGCAGTGTACTGAGAACTGTGGGGACCACTAAGGAAAGAAGGGACGTCAACCTGTGTTGGCGGATGCATACCCAGTTGTATCTCTCCCTTCGCTAGCCTTTGAATAATGGCCTTTTGTAGTTCACTAAGAGCACACTCGGGCCTTGCATTTTAATTATGGTATACACTAAAATATGGAAGTCTATGAACAGCTGATTATTAGAATTGAGTACACAGACCTGCCTGAGTTGGTTTTTGTTTCATGGAATGCCCATAAGATGGATAATTATACTAGTAGTCGTGGTGATAATTATAAGACTATTTATCAATAAACCAGTCCTTAACAGCATGGACTGTGTGCTAGGTTCTTTTCTGAGTACGCTGCTCAGTGGTGCCTCATGAGGATCTTGGTGGGTGTGCGCCACTGTCATCTCCTTTCTGTGGGCAAAAAAAAAAAAAAAAAGCTGAGTCACGGATCCCGTAACTTGCCAACATCACGTAACTTACAAGGGACTGATCTGACACTTGAACACAGGACCTCTGGTTTCTGAGGCCATGATGGTCACCATTTGCCACTGTGCTGTACCTCTCCCGGCAGAACGGGCTGGGCGGGACTGGGCAGTTTGCTGAAGGTTTTGTCGGTACTAACAACTGCTTGCTAGAACTATTGGGGAAAAAGTGTGTGTGTGTGTGTGTGTGTGTGTGTGTGTGTGTGTGTGTGTGCCATTTTTAAAATTACATTTATTTATTTACTTTCTCTTTTTTCCCTTCTCTCTCTCTCTCTCTCTCTCTCTCTCTCTCTCTCTCTCTCTCTCTCTCTTGGATGCATGCTTGCCACAGTGCACACATGTGGAGGTCAGAGGACAACCTTGAGTGGGGAGTAGGTTCTCTCTTTCCACCCTGTGGGTCCTGGGGGAGCAAATTTAGGCAATCAGACATGGTGGCAAGACTTTCTACTCACTGAGCATCTAACACTCCAGTCCCTGCCCCCCCCCCCCCCCGAGCCCGTTTTTATTCCCATATTTTAAGTTTGATTTTTAGACTATAATGTAAATATATTATCATTCTGGTATTCTTTTGTTTGTCATTTGTTTATTTACTCTCTGAGACAGAGTCCCTAGAGCTGGGACTTCAGGCTGGCCTTGAATTTGCTCTAGCTAAGGCTGGGCATGAACTTCAGGTCTCTCCTGCTTCCTCCTCCCGAGGATTACAGGTGTTCCACATCCAGATGATTTTGCTTTTTATCAAATGCTTGCCACACTTTGGTAGAGAGTGTAGTATTTAACCTTTTCACTGGAAGACCTATGATTAAACGAGTTGTAAAAAATTCCCCAAGTTACAAATGAAAACCTAAAACCTGCCGATTAGTTAATAATGAGCTAGAAACCTGAATTATGCACAGTGTATCCGGGCGCCTAAAGTGAAGTTTCCTGGCTCAGATGTTTTATTATGTGTTTTCCTCTGAATGGCAAGTCATGAAACAATCATGTTTTTAAAAATATCTGTTCAAGATTTGACTTAACGTTTTACTTCTCTGTTTTATAATTGAGAATAAGCTAGTTTTTACTTAAAATTTCCCCATATAATAAGTACCTCTTTCTTATAGTAGTGAATGCTATCAAATCAAGCCATCAGTTTTACATCTTAACATGTTCAAATTGTCAAGATGTCTACTTACTAGAGAATTCTCAATTTTATGAGTACCTGTTCCTGTAATTTATACATGTAATCCATTCCTTGCCTTCCTTCTCTTTTTTATTCTAATCCCACATGTTTAATCTGCTGGTCACCTTTAACCCTGGTCACCTTTCCACTTAGAAAAGACTGATCCCACTAGTTTTGTCCTCCAGGAAAAGCAGGACTGTGATGGAGGAGGTTGCCGTGGATGCTGCTATGCTGCTTCATGGGTATTGTCTGTAAGGCGTTACCTTGGAATCGCAGGCTGCTTCGTTTAGGAAGAGCCATCCCAAACAGAACAGCAAAACCAGTCAGGTGGTGTGCATGCCTGAAAACCCAGCCCTGGAAGACTGAGGCAGCAGAACCATGAGTTTGAGGCTAGTCTGGGTTGTATAGTGAGACCCCATCTCAAAAACCCAACATCAAAACAAAAGCATAGAGAAATAAATCCCAAACTGAGCATCCTCACTAGTAGAGACCATAATGGAGTAAGTGGCCTGGACATAGGACAGGTGACTTAATGGCAGTGTTTGTTGAGGGCATATTGGGATTGGGATAGTGTGTCATTGCATTGTGTCATCCAGATGATTCCATCTGTCCCTGGGTGTGTCCCCTTGACATTATCACAGGTCTCTTTATGATCATGGTGCCATAAAACTGATCATGTACCTGACATGTGATCGCTTGCACGCGCACACACACACACACACACAC
Source organism: Peromyscus eremicus (assembly GCF_949786415.1). Classification (NCBI taxonomy): domain Eukaryota; kingdom Metazoa; phylum Chordata; class Mammalia; order Rodentia; family Cricetidae; genus Peromyscus; species Peromyscus eremicus. The sequence continues at coordinate 7,905,732 of NC_081436.1, read as the reverse complement.
ACAGACACACACAAGATAGAGGATCACCATGTATTGTATCTCTAGCCTCATTAACCACCACCACAGTGGTCATTTCAGATTCTAGACCACATTTACCTAAGGCATTTTGGGTAATTTATTTTCATATCTGTCTGTCTTTTGTTGTACTGGTACCTTAGATAGGCTGTGTTTTCCCCTTATTTGATTGTGACTGCTGTTAATCATTACAGGATCTTATTATTACTGCCTGTATATAAATCAAAAAAGCAAATTTGATTTCCAGCACTCTAATGTGGTAAAACAAATTTGTGAATCCAGGAAGTTTCTTCTGTACATGTAAGTAATGAGAGAAAATAAACGTGGACACAGACACTAGCTATTATAATCATCTTTTGACCCCAGCCACCCTTTAAATAGCCCAAGTAATGACTGTTTGATATTTATTATAAAGCATATTAAATTCCTTGATTAACTGAACCATTCATTCCTCTTTTTTTGTTTCATGTAACAGTGAAAATAGATTGTTCTATTATCATTCTTGCTTGGAAACTTATAAAATTATTCATAAATGTATTTTAAACTGGAGATATATTCAGATATTACTGGGGGTACTGAGCAGAAAACCGTTCACATTTGAATGGCAGGCGCATGATTATAAATTCCCTTCCTACTGAATATTAATCACTGGCTCCATATGGCTGGTGGATAAAGCTCTGAGAGGCAGCCTAGAGATGTAAATTCCTACCCCATCATGAACTTTATGTGATTTTAGTTCACTGTTTAAAATTAACTGACTGACCTCCGAATTATTAAAAAAAAAAAAAAAAAAAAAAAAAAAAAGATTCTTTCTGGGAAGTCCAAAGGGCCAAAGATTCTCAAGAAGGGTTGTGATTCCTTTTCTCCTCTCCTTGGTCCTTCTCCTCCCTCCCTGCTCTACTGATTTAATTCAAAGTGAATTTGGGTCCCTCTACCTCTCTCAACCATGCCTGTTCTCCAGGGGCAATGCTGTTCACACCCCTGGCATGTTAGAGTCCCTGCTCCAGGGTACGCCATGACCCCCTCCCTGTTCTAGTCTGTGGTTCCATTCCTTGGGTCCTGATTCTGGGCTTCTGGAGTGCATTAGGTGACTGACTGCTCACAATGGAGCTCATTACCACCCCTCCCTCAGCCACACCTCCTATCTGGTTCCCTTCCCTGTGAATGGCTCCCACTGTCTACCCACAGTGTTCCATCTCCTCTTCCTCCTCACACCCCTGCTTCCTCTTTGTGCTTTCGATGGAACACCATATCTTTTTTACATTCTGCCTTCCCCATGTTCTCAGCCAGGCTCCTGCTCTCTCTCCCAAGTGATCACATCTTGGTTTGAGTTTCATTTTGCCGACTTGTTTCAAGTGCGCCTTTCTCCGCTCCATTTCCAGATTTATCTGTCTAGAGCAGGGGTATGAATGTGTCACCCTCCAGGATTTACACGCCGTAAGTGAGGAAAACCATGGACTATGATGAGATTGTGTGGGAAAATGACATAAGCAAGAGTTAATTTCCCAGGATTATACGCATGCTAATCAGGATCCCAAAGGGGCTTCGCTTGGAAAACTGAATTGATTTTTTTTCCCTGTAAATCAATCAAGTGAGAATTTTTAAAAAAGAAAAAAAATGAAGTTTTGAAATGAAAATACTTATTGTTGTAAATCAATCAAGTGAGAATTAAAAAAAAAAAGAAATGAAGTTTTGGAATGAAAATGCTTATTGTTGAATTCAGCCTAGCTGCCTGTGAGTTGTGTGGTCTTGGACAGCACCCTCATCCATAATTGTCTTTCAAAAGGATTATGACTAATAGTAGTGATTAAATGATTTCATATACAGCACAAGGTCTGGTACATAGTAAACAGATACTTTAGTAAAATGGAAACACAACTAGTCACGTGCACAGGCATACATGTTTATAAAGTACGTAAAGATGGAAGACCGTGATAGTGCTTATCTGTGTACAGTGAGGTCGTGATTGTTTATTTATACTTAACATTTTCTATAACAATTATTTGTTACTTTACCAAGTAAAAACAAGAAACAGGAAAAAAATATCTTCCAGAGGAGAAAGCCACATTCCCATATGTTTCATCTCAGGTTCCTCTTGCCTTATTCCTCTTCAGCCCCTGACCTTTTGCCTGAATTTGTGGTCACCATGACTTTTGAAATAATGTGTTGTTGTAGCCCGTTTTCAGGTTTCTCATGGCTTTACCCAGCAGGTCTGCATAGAGAGGCTGATTGGACCACAGGCCTGAGTGCAGGTGTCTGAGATGGTCTGCACTTGGCTGTGCTGCGGGGAGGTCTTTTGCTCCACCCCTTGGCATTCCCTTATATACCCTAGGGCAGAGACAGTCAGGCCTGATGGATTAGGATCCAGGCCCTCTCAAGGCTATCCTGTATTTTCTATCTGTTTCTCTCTCCTCTCTCCTTCTAATATTTCCTGCTGCTCCTCCTACTCCAGAGTACTCTGGGGCAAATGCGGGGGTGGTGGGTAGCCCCTCCACACTGTGTGCTTTGTCCACACAGGTTCCTGCCTGCCCTTGCTGTTCATTCCTTTTGTCTAGGTTGTTGCCACTGCCCCTTTAAGATTCCTCTTGACATCACTCCTCCGTCAGGTTGAGCATTAGGACAGCTGTATTGAAAGTGTCTGATTTGTATCTCTTCACCCCAGTGGAGTGCTTTCCTCCAGTGTGGGGATTTTACCAGAAGCTGGAAATAAAACATGATTTAGTTGCTGACCATGCCCTCCGTGTTGCTGACAGCCCTAACAGGAGGAGAGGGCACTTGACGTCATGAGGGCAGTAAACATTATAGGATCTCTGGCGCAGCGCCTCCAGAGGGACAGAAGGAAACACTGGCTCTTGGGAAAACATTTGGGGTGGTGTGTTTCCTATCTCTATTCAAGAGATGATATTTAAAGTACTGACCAGCTGTTTCCCTGAATAGGTAACACGGAGCCAGGGAGGTGTTCCCAGCAGGAGTTTTGCATGGAACAAAGGCAGGTCATGGGAGAATGGGCTGGAATTCAGAATGGCAAGGGCTGAGCGGGAGGTGGGCTCTTCTTGGTGCTCGGCATGTGGCAGAGTCTCAGAAATGTTCCGACTGCATAGTATTCCTCCTCCTGGTGTCTGTAGTGGGCTTAGGAGTTTGAGGATTCCCACAGGTTCTATACAATACTGTCTGTGTGTGTCTGCATTTGAGGATTTTCCTAGGGAAAAGGTTTTTTTGGATTTTTACCAGATTCTGTTAATGGATCATGTGTGAAAAGCCAAGAACCATTGTTTAGGAAAAACAAAAACAAGTGCATGTGTGTGCAAAGGTGCACGCATGCATGAGACACACACACACACACACACATCCTCTAGAAATGAGTGATAGAGGGGCACAGCATAGGAATGATTGGAGGATGCATTGGCTCCAGCTGAGGTTGGCACGGGTGCCCTTGACGCCCACTGGGCAGGCCCTCACCTGCTAGAACCCCACAGGGACTGGCCATAGTCATGCTCTGGATGCTGGCTCTAGACCCCTTTTCCAGTTCCTTCAAGCAGGCTAGTTTCTGCCTCTTCATTTGTTCCAACTATGCCATGGCAGTGTTCTTCCTGACAGCTCTCTAGGGCAGGAAACATGGGGTTGAAAGACTGGAGAGAGAATGGAAGTGCCCATGTTTTATTCTGAGGTGAGCATATGAAGAGAGCAGACGGGCAGGCACTACAAGCATAGTTCAGTGGCGGCCAGGTTTCCGGCATTGAAGACTGAAGCAGCATGACCCTCCCCGGAACAGAGTAGGTACGCTTCTGTTGAACTCCCCAGCCTTTAGGATCCTGCCCAGGCAGATTCCTCACGGTGCAGATGTAATAGCCCTCTGCATACCTTTGCTCTAGACCATGATGGACCTCAGCAATATTGTTCCCGTTTCTCTTCCATCAGGTCAGAGTGACTTATTGCTGATGTGACTTTGAGCATTCTAGCCTGAAGGTAGTGAGTTCAGTTTGTGCAGTTTATTGAGCACAAAGGAAGCTCCGGACAGCTGGAGAGGCTCTGGTATTTGGCTTAGTAAGGCAAAGAGTGCTTGTAAGGGAAGGAGGCTGATCTTAGTAAAGATAGGCACTGCCTTTCCACAGGGAGGGGTTTGGTTCAGTGTGGATCTGATGCAACTTCTGATGCTATCTGCTTACTAAACAACGTGGGTAACTTCAAGTCCGCATGTAGAACAAAGGTCCTGGAACAGACCTGGAGGGCCTTGTTGGTCCCATTGGACATCTGGAGTGTCTGGCGAGTGCCATGGTCACCACTCTGAGTCAAGCAGCCTGGCACTGTGTTCGGCCCTGCTAGGGTAACAACAGACCATGAGGGCTCTCAGGATCCGTGATAGTTAAAGGAATGCAAGATTTCAAAACAGGATTGTCAGAAAAGGAAATGCAAGCATCTTGATGGTTTTTCTGGTATATGAGGTCACCGACCCGTAGTGATGAATGTTTTTCTATTATTGAGGAACAAAGAATAGGAAAATTTCCATGAACTTTATTACAAGGTCTTCATTGGGGTCAGTTAGAAAGTATGTAGAACATTTTCCTATGCTTCTGTCCTAGTGACTGTTAATGCTAATACTTTAACATTTCACTGTTGCTTTTTTGGATTAGACGCTCCATTGAACAGGAAGTAGAAGGAAGCTTAGGTTATGACTCGATCATCTGTTGAGAACAGGCTCAGAACTTTCCAGGAGGGAAGCATTATCTCCATTTTGGGGGTCATTAAGACAAACAGCATTCATGATAAATGGCAGTCCTTTGTGTGGCATCTGCCTGAGTTTGTGTGACTCTAAACATCTTGCTTGTAGTTCATCTGCAACTATGGAAAATACAGTGTTCCCTCAGGCCATCTCTACATCTCGTCCTGAAGACATTCACCATCTTCTGAGAACAGCTGTTCATGATCTGGTCACTTATGTGTTTGTCCAGAACAAACCTACCCATTGAGACTGCTCAGCCTGGCTGAGACATGCTCAGTGGTACAACAGGTCTAAAATGCTTTTTTTCAGGTATAGAAAAAAAAAGAAAAGAAGAAAAGTATTTCCTTATAATGAAGATAAAAGTCTTAATTCACGTGGCACACGTTTGGACTGTCACTGGCAAGGCAGGGACAGAAAAAGTGATAGGCAGTGTAGAGTCCATCAGGGTGGGAGCAAGGTCAATTGACTTTGATCCGGATTTAACCTGCTGATTATAAACCCTCATTTCTCCCACCTCGGCTGTACCACACCCCTTTTTATTTGCAAGTGTTGAATAGGTGAGCTATTATAGAAAAACTGGAAATTATGGAAAGCTGCAAAAACCACCGTAACAAACATTCCCATCCCCTAACACTACCTCCCAAAGAGAAGCTGGACATGCTTTGGAAAACTGTCTTCCTGCCCCTTCCAAAGGCCATTTGTAGGTTCATGCAGTTCTCTCCTGCTTTTTCACTTAGCTTGCTCTGTTAGAATTCCTTCCGCTTATTTTATTTCTTTTATTGCGATAGTATGTACATAAGTTTATCATTTTAACCATTTTCTAATTTCCCATAGCACTAAGCATATTCACTTAGGCAACCATCACTGTTACTTAGTTCTGGAACTTTTCATTATCTATATTCTACATCTGTAAAAAGTATCTCACAAAGCACACTAAATAGCTGAGTAATAGTCTGTCACACATAATTTACTATGTTCTGTTTACCTGTGAACACATAGCAGATACTTATTTTGTGCTCATGTAGTTTATCTTCTTTTTTTTTTTCCAGAGCTGAGGACCGAACCCAGGGCCTTGCACTTGCTAGGCAAGCGCTCTACCACTGAGCTAAATCCCCAACCCCACTCATGTAGTTTATGATTCAGGTAATAAAGTAAATATGGTACCTGGGTGGTTGGCATAATGGCTTGGCAGTCAAGGGCACTGGGTGCTCTTGAAGACGAGTTGGGTCTCGTTCCAACCACCCACATGATGACTCACAACTGTCTGTTAGTCTAGTTCCAAGGGATCTGCTGCCTTCTTTTGCCCCCGCCGGGCACCTGACATGCGTGTGCTGCACAAACAGATGCGTAGATAAAACATCCATAAATATAAAAATAAAAATAGTGTTAAAAACATTAAAATTATGGTGTTTGTTCTACAGGACCTTAGAATCCAGGAGGAAATGGCCAGTGTGAGTCTGCAGCGATGCCCCCGCAGGGCCTGTGGGGTCATATAAATGAGGGGAATTTGACTTGAAGTTTCATTTATGAGATCACTCCTGGGTTGTCGTGAATCTCATACATCAGTTCTTTGCTTTCATAAATGATAATAATTATGAGCTGTTTATTCATACAAATCTTGGCCGTATTTCATATTTAGCCTCTGTTTTCTTCCTAAAGGAATTCTTGTCATTTTTTTTTTCCTTTTTGTTTTTTTCCATCAGCGTTCCACTGTGTAGCTCTGGCTGGCCTCAAAGGTGCCACTCTTCTGCCTCCGTCCCACAATCGCTGGGACTATAGGTGTCATCTCCTGTGTGTTTCTATGATGGTACTCACTTTCCGTGTTAAAGATGTGTCTCTACTGACCAGTGTAGGCACGGGTCACGCTGCCGAGTGTCTACCTCGGTCTCTTGTGCCCCCAGCCCACAACTCCTTTCAGAGTGTTTCCTGCATCTCAGCTTCCTCTTTTAGCGGAAAATTGCTGTTAACTCCGGGAAAGTAATCCAGTACATCTCACTCAGCTCATTTGGTCGCTTTGGGTTTTGAGAAGTCCTACACACTCTAGTGATACAGTAAATGCAGGGGCCTGTCCTAGATCAAAGAGAACCATGTTTTAGATAAAGTGTTACTCCAGGGAGCAGAGATATTACACAGGCTTCTGATATATTCATTCTGTGATGGCTGAGAGATAATGTTTAGTTGCTAAAACGGACCTCCAAACGCACATGCATATTTGTGTTAGTGTACATATGTTTTTAAAATATGCAGTTAATCTTCCTTTGAAGGCCAGATTTACAGGGGAAAAGAGTGTGGATGTGTGGGTCATGGCTTGCCTGACACGTGGCAGGGCCCTTAGCTGTACCTCCAGCGTCACATGCATGGGATGTTAGCATTGCTGAGTTAGACATGGTACCGTCATCCTCGCTTCTGCAGAATGAAACTAACCACAGGACCAGGGGCTGTGACAGTTAGAATTAGAGAAGGGGCTTGGGATTCGGTCTGAGGCTGTGAGCCCTGTGTCAAGTGTTGAACAACTGGAAAAATCCCAGGTTTAAATTCTCGACAGTTTCTGGTAATTCAAATTGCAAAACATTTCAGTATGTTATGAAGCCCTTTCATTTAAGAGTGGAAAGAACGATATCCCTCTTGTCAGTTTTTTTATGTTGGCAATTCCATCCGTAATTAGAAAGCATTGACGTTTTCATTATGAAAATGGCTTTCCTGAGTTTAAAGCTGGAACCACGAAATTCAGTTGTTTAAAACTCACTGACATTACCCCTTGCAGTTACTTTTATGTAAAAGCAACTTAAAATTGATTTGGGGCATTCTGAGTTTGACAATGTCAGTTTGCTCACGTGTCACAAGTGGCTTTGAGAATCAGAGCAGCCCCCTGAAGAGTCTCAGGGGTGCACGGGCCCCGTACGCACGTTAGTTGAGTCTGCTTTTTCTTGTGTTCATTAGCTAGGGCAGCCATGCGAGCATCACAGAGCAGGCCATTAAGCAACAGATGTTTATTTTCAGATGTTTATTTCCTCACAGTTCTGGAAGGGCCTAGGTCAAGGTGTCAGCACTCCCGGTCTCCTGGGGTCAGATTCCCGCTCACACACAGCTGCCCGCTCTGTCCCTGTATGGTTTTCCTCAGTGCCCCCCCACACACACCTGTTACCTCCTGCAGACAGAATTCCTCAGTTCAGGACAGCAGTCTGACTGGATTAGGCTCCACCCTAATAGCCTCATGTTAGTTAACATAACTGTTAACCCGTCCCCTCCAAAGGAGCCAAGGGCTAGGACTTGGGCATGGGGATTTTGAGGAGTCCCAGTTTCCTTAACATCTATTTAAAATAGCATCGTTTTGTTTTCATAGGGGGAGATTAGTAGTATAAAGAAGAAACCAAAAATATCACTCTGCCATGTTGTTACTGTCTGTTATTAAGGGGGCAGGCGGACAAGTAGATGAAAAGTAAGTGAAACCGCTTTGAAGGAGAGTAAAGGAAAAACAGTTTTCTCTCTCCCAGCCCTCACCGCACAAGTAACTGCTGACGTTTGCACTTTTCGCTGTTCATGTTGAGGCTGGATGCAGTTTTCTCCATGTGTTCATGTGTCATGGGGACTCATCTATGTCCTGGCTGGCCTGAAATGCTATGTAGCAATCCATCCTCTGTGTGTGTGTGTGTGTGGTTTCACTTTGATCAGCTATTTGTGGGGATTTAGGCCATTTCCAGGGCCACGCCCACTCCTAACTACCCAAGTGGAGAGCTATACTCCCTTTAAAGCCTAAGATGGAAAGAACCACTTAATAAAGTGAGTAGGCCCTTGCTTTGGGTGAAAACAGTCTTTGTTTTCAGCTTCCTGTTTACCGTTGGTGAGGGCTGTGTGAACCTCTCAGCCTTTTGGAAGAGGCCCACGCAAGGCAGGGAGGGGTTTTCCTTGGCCACTGAGGTCATCGCAACCCTCACCCCTGCCCAGCAATAGGGGTCTGTCTGAGTCACTAGCAGGAGTGCCCACTTGCAGTTAAGTTGAAAGGCCTTTCTTTTAAGAACGGCTGTTGCCTGTGACTCCCTTCTGCCTGACCCCAGCCTCTGCCAAGGTGACAAGGAGCCAGCTTTCTATTGGAATGTCAGCAGCCTTAGCACTCACCAAGATCTCAGTGCAGGCCAGGACGGCCAACAGCGCCTGAGGTTAGCAGACCCTGTAAGCCGACCCATGTGGCTTGGATGCTGAGGGCGGAGCAATGCTCTGCTTGGTCCGGGGTTTCCTACCCTAGGCCCTTCGCCTCAGGTGTCACTGCCATTATTTTATAAGCTGCACCATGGTGTGGATGCTCTTTTTGTTTCTGGAAATGAGGCTGTCTCTTAGGGGTGTTCCCTCATTTCTGGCCCCTGGAGAGTTTATTTCCACCTGGGACTTCTAAAACACACACGGCCAGTGTCGTATTTACCCAGCTGTGAGAAGGGCTGGAAGAGAACGGCCCTCTTCTAAAGCAGCCTTTGGCTCCCAAGGAGTCCCCCAGGTGGCTTGTGTCTCACTGATGTGTTAGCATTCCGGAGGCTCTGATTTTGTGGTGCTGTGGACTTGTGCACGTGGGCTTGGGGGCAGGCAACGTGTAGTTCAGCACCCGATTGAAAGGGTTGTCTGCGGGGTTTCTAATTACTGTTTGTTTGGTTCACCAGTGCCTAATAAGTGGATTTAAGTAACCTCAGGGGTGAGGAATGCAATGCTCATGTTGCAGGCAATCACGCAAGTCAGATTCTACCCAAGGACTGCAGAGCACACGCCGTGGAGTCATTGTCAAGGAAGCATGCCGTTGGATTTTAAATTTAGAACAAGAGCAGTTTGGAACTTTCCTACCTGTCACGCACCGACATGAAGGACATACACACCTGAAATCAGCTACCGTGTGCAGACCCATTGAAAACTCACCGTTGGTTTCTGGTGTTCAGTTTTCTTTTTAATTTAACAGGAGAATGAGGGAGTGAGAAACTTACCGGCTTCTCTACCTTTTTTTTTCCTTCTCCCGGCCGTCGTTGCCCGAATAGGAAACCGAAACACAGGTCTGGAACAGTGGGTGTCAGTACAGCTTGGCACCAGCTTGGGAAATTTCAGATGTCGGGGACCTGATCCCCAGTCCCAAGGAGCTGGTTTAATTGTCTAGGATGCAGTCTCCACTGGGCTTTTAAGAAGTTACCCAGGGGAATTATTATGTCCCAATGTTGAGACGCTGGGGATTTGAACAGTCGCTTCATGAGGTAAATCTCAGCCCTGGTTACATATTGGCGGCACCTGGAGGTTTTGGAGAAACCCCGATGCCCACCCAATAAGACCACATTTCTGGAGGAGGGAACAGGGTTTCTGAAACGCTCCCGGGCAGTTCTGGTGTGCAGCAAATGCCTGGCCAACTGACTGACTAACTGACCTAACCATGTCATAATGTAAGGAAAAGCGAGATCCAGGAATTGGAGTGGCTTGGGCAAGGCCAGGCCTTTGTGGCAGAGGCAGGCCTGGAGCTCAGGTCCGATGCCTCTTCTGGGCTTTCTGTTGCCCGGCTCCAGGCCTTATGTTTGTTTATTGTATTTATTGATACCTCCTCATCCTTCAGGTGATGTTCCCGACTCCAGGAGGCCTTTTCTGGCTCCTCATTCTCTCCTACCGTCCGGTCTGGGTAAGAACCCCTCGGTTGTGTCTGAAGAGCACGTTTACCTAGGGATCCCCTCACTCGCGTGGTCGGTTCGGGAGCACGGCCCCTAACGTTCTTGTGCACTGTGTAACTGGATGGTACGCCTTAGGTCCTAGGTACCATCTGTTGAATCGCAGTTCTCTAACTTTTGGTTAATTCGTCAGTCCTCGTGGGTTGCTAAAAATAATCGGATTCTGTATACTAGCTCTGACAGCTAAGTTTATTTCCCGTGACCTACTGCATTATGGGTCAGGATCCTGTGTGTGTGTGTGTGTGTGTGTGTGTGTGTGTGTGTGTGTAGCTGTGGGGGGGTGGGGGCACTGTTTGGCAAGAGAGTGTTAATGGCATTATAATGAAAACAAGATTTGGGTGACCTGGCATGGAGCTCAGGGTGCTTTGAATAGCGTGCTGATGTGATGAAAGGGAGCCTATGGCCTCCTCAGCAGATGGAAAGTTATCTGATGAAAATAGTATTTCATGGAAATGTGATTTAAATCATCTCTGTGTTCATGCTGAATATGTAACTCTGAGAGGCCACAAGCCAAGTCACTGAATTAAATTCCTTGGCTTTTGCATCTGCAAGTTTTCTTAAATGATGAAAACAATGCATTTTTCTGTCATCCTGGATATTTAGCATGGCGGTTTTTCCTGGGAAGTCATTGCCTGCTCGGTGTGCCTGTGTTTCCTGGTTGTGGCTCCATGGCCTGTTGGTGGCCATGATGCTCAGTGTGAATATGATACATAAAATGATTGTCCTGGGTGGAAGATTCAGAGTTTAACATTCTTGGAACCAGGACTGCAAGCTGGGCAGTGTTGTGGGTAGATCCTAGGATGTTAAGATGTTGAAGAACAGTGGCCAAAGTGCATGGACCTACTTTGAAATCTGCATAAGACATTTCACAGGTTCCTTGTCCGCAGAGACTGTCACAACCCTGGGTATGTGTAAGCAAAACCGCCACGAAGTCAGGGAAATGCTTCCAAAATACAAACACTCCTAAAAGTGTGAGTTGAAAGGAACAAACTGACTTGGAGATAAATGCAAACCATTTTTTGTTCTCGTGTTTTCTGAGGCAGGTTTTCATGTTGCAGGTTGGCCTTGAATTCACCATGTCTCAAGAATGTCTCTAGCCGGTGGTGGCACACACCTTTAATCTCAGCACTCGGGAGGTAGAGGCAGGCAGATCTCTGTGAGTTCGAGGCCAGCCTGGTCTCCAAAGCGAGTTCCAGGAAAGGCGCAAAGCTACACAGAGAAACCTTGTCTTGAAAAACCAAAAAAAAAAAAAAAAAAAAAAAAAAAAAAAAAGGTCTCTAAACTCCTGATTTTCCTGTCTTCACTTCGTTAGTACTAGATCACAAGTGTGGGTCACCACACCTAGTTCCAAACTGTAAAATATTCTCATATTGAGTAATTTTACTATATTGTAAAAAATGCATTTTTCATCAGTTTTAAAATAAATATCTCAAGAACAATTTCTGCTAGGTTTTTTTTTTTTTTTCATTTTGGATGAGGAATTTAACAGACCAGTAAAAGCCTATTGATGAATAACTAACTTTTGCTATCCGAACTTCAGAGGCATGGCTGCATTTTCTAGAAATAAAAAGAGAGAAATTAATGTATTAAGCCTATAAGGCACAATGTTTCCATCTAGGTCACACTTTTGATCTTCTGTAACTGCCCTGCAATTTAAGACTCAGGTTTTACAAGGACACACACACACACACACACACACACACACACACTTGTGCTCACAAGGGAACAGAGCTAGAATTTAAACCTAAGTCTTTCTGATTTCAAAGTCCTATGTCTTTGGCCCAGTGTTGAGGTCTCCAAATAAGACTGCTTATTAACTGCAATCATTTACTGTCATTACAGTGGAAGGGCATGTGCTTTAGCTCAGTGTTTCTCAACCTGTGGGTCCCAACCCCTTTGGAGGGTCAAATGGCCCCTTCACAGGGGTCGCCTAAGACCATCAGAAAACACAGATATTTACATTATGATTTATAATAGCAGCAAAATTACAGTTATGAAATCATTTTATGGTTGGGGGTCACCCCAACATGAGGAGCTGTATAAAAGGGTCGCAGCATCAGGGAGGTTGAGAACCGCTGCGTTAGCTTCTTGGGTTTTCTATTAAGAATTGTTCAGTTGATGAGATGACAGTTGTTTGTGAAGTGTGAAGAAAAGGGACATCTCAATGGGAATGTGAATTGCCGAGCCGTTAGGAAAAACGGCATGGTGGTTCGTGAAAAAGTTCAAAGTAGAACTTCTGTACTATCTATCAGACAGTCCTGTTTCTATTCATTACCCGGAGGAAATGAAATCAATATTTGTATCTCCATGGCCTTTGAGGCTTTATTCATTGTAGCCCAAATATGGAAGTACCTGCCTATTGATGATAAATAAATAAAGAAATTATGAGAGACATATGTGTGTGTGTATATGTGTGTGCGTGTGTGTGCGTGTGTGTGTGTGTGTGTGTGTGTGTGTGTGTGTGTGTACATACCTATGAGTGTTATTTAGCCATAAAAAGAAGGAATTGTGCCATTTGTGAAACCCATACATGAATCTAGAGGACATTGTGTTAAGTAAAATAAGGCAAATAGAATCTGAAAAAGTCAAACTCACAGAAGCTGAGAGCTGAACAGTGGCTGTCGGGGCCTGGGGTAGGGAACATGAACAGGTGGTAACCAAACAGTACGTAAGTTCAAGGTGAGTGAGTGCTAAGGACCAGGTGCACGGCTGAGTGGTGCCGTGTGTGGTAATGAACCTGACTGAGGTGATTTGCACACAGTGTATATGCCCAGAAAAGCACTTTATGTGAATGTGTTCACTCTTTGCCAATTACATAATCTTAAGAGGGTAGAGCTGATGACCACCTGTGGTCTAAAGTCATAGCTTTAGAAATTCGTGATCTAATTCTCAGATATATTTGATTTGGAAGAAGCAGATAAGCAAAATGGTTTGTGATTTGTGCTCCATCACTGAGATCCTGGATTTGAGAATCCTGCCTCCATGGCATGCTACATGTGTGATTGTGGGCAAATCATTTAATCCCTCTGTCTTAGTTCCTGCATCAGTCAAATGAGACATAGTTTCATCGCGTTATTTTCTTCCCACAGGCCCTGAGTTACAAAAATATAGTAGCCCTATAAAATGGTTCTGCCCTATGCTCACAAATCTTTTCTCTGCTGGGACATTGACTGCTTCCTGTTTGGGAAGCTTGACCGTCAGCCCTTTGTGGTTCACAAGTGGGTCACAGGGTTTCCTGGTTGCTTCCTGTAGACCTCTGACTAAGCTTGGCAAGATGAGACATCCTTGTTCTAGCTGAGCGGAGGGTCACTATTCTGGACCCTTGGGTCATCTGAACACACTTCTAGGTGAGAAATGCCGTGACTGAGTCCCTGTTCCTGTAGAGTGAGTCACACAGGTATTTGTGTGGAGCTCAGGCTTATCTGGTGTGTCACCTTCTTAAAACGCTCTATTTCCCTCGTTCTGCGATGCTACTTCATCAAGATTCTGCTCACAGGTCACTTCCTTCTAGGCTCTGCTTCCCGGTTTGTCTTCCCAGGTCCTGTGTCCATTCCTTGGTCCATGGTTAGCACTTCCTTCATTGTAGAATGTCCGAACGTTGACTTTTTTTTTTTTCCTGGTGTGGTTTGGGCCTCCTTTCTCCACACACTCTTCTGTACCCCAAGTCTTCAGTTACATACAACACTTTTAACTATTTTGAGTTTCAAACTCTCCATCCGCCTGCTTCTCCAGGGATGAAGTCAAGATCTGCTTCATGTCTCACCTACTCCATCCTGCTTCTTCCTCTAGTGCTTGCTCCATCTCTGGGTGGTGTTACCCTCTCCCTATTTCCAGAGTAGAGATGTTATCTACATGTACTGGGAACCTGTAGCCCTAAGTTTCTCATGTCCCGCCTGCCCCCGCCCCCACTGCTGTCCAGACAAATCTCTCCCACCCATGGTCCCACAGCCGCTAGGACCCAAGCAAACACACAGAGGCTTATATTATTTACAAACTGTATGGTCTATGGCAGGCCTCTTGCTAGCTAGCTCTTATATCTTAACCCATTTCTATTAATCTGTGTTTTGCCACGTGTTCCGTGGCTTTATCCGTCTGCTGGCATCTTGTTCTTTGGCAGCAGCTGGCGTCTCTCTCCAGACTCTGCCTTTCTCTTTCCTGTCTCTCTCCTTGAATTTCCTGCCTGCCTCTAAGCTGTCTTGCCATAGGCCAAAACAGCTTTATTTATTAGCCAATGGGAGCAACACATCTTCACAGTGTATAGAAAGCTACCCCACAGCAGACATCAGCCTTGGTTTTCTCTATGGCTGTCTTCATTCCCTCCAGTACTTGAGTTCTCCTTTCAAAGTGATCTTGAGTTTGTCTTCTCTGTCTCCACTCAGACAAGGTCAGCCTTGCCTCCGGCCCTCAACAGTGTCTACTGACGGGTGTGTGACTCCACCTTCTGCCTCAGAGAGCTTCTGTGAGGCTGTGGTGCCCTGCTGCTGCTTGCCTGGCCCTGTGTGTTTCTTTGGGTTCCATCTGGATTCTTCTTCTATCTCAGTTTGTTGCTGAGCCCCTCATCTCTGCCTTCCATTTGGGGTCACATTGGCCGGATATCATGAGATGTCTGATGTGAGGATGCACCCCTTCTTTTTTATTTTCTTTTAGTCTTGGTAGTTGACGCCAAGGCTGTCTTACGCATTCCAAAACATTTTCTGCTACTACCACACCCTCAGTCTTCCCTCTTCCCCCAGAGCTTTCCTTTTGCACAGTCAACTTCCGTCCCATTCTCTCAGCTCTCAGATATCATTCCTCAGGGACTCTCCTCTCACCACTGCCCCAGATAGTTGCCTGTGGTATTATCTGTCACAGCAACCTGTTTGTTTCCTTCTTATCACTGAACAGAGTAAGTTACTTTAAAAGTACTTACACTGGGCTTTGGTTGCAGAGTTAAAGCTTCCCCAAAAGAACATTTTATGATTTGTGCATTGATACATCTTTTGCATGTGCATATTGTAGGTCATGGGTATTATGGGATGTTTGACAAGAGCATGGACTCGTTTTTTCTTTTAGTCTCAGTCATTGACCCCGGAGTGTGTGTTAGTCTGTGTGTCTATCTCTTTCTTTTTGTAAAAACCAGTTCGTTTGTTTGTTTATTATTTTTGTGTGTGTGTGTATGTGTATATGTCTGTGTGTGTGTGTGTGTGCATGCCTGCATGAGTTTATGTATCATGTGTGTGCAGGAACCCATGGAGGCCAGAAGAGGGCATCAGATTTCCCTGGAACTGGAATTGGAGGCATTGTGAGCCTCTAATTAATTAGAGGAATTGTGAGCTGCCATGTAGGTGCTGAGAACTGTAACTGGGTCCTCTGCAAGAACAGCAAATACTCTTAACTGCTGGTCCTCCTTTTTGGTTTCTCTCTCCCTTTTAAGGAGAGAAACAAAAAAAAATTGAAAGAGATTTACAGAGTGAGCCTTATGCTTGCATAATTAGTGATTTAATTAATTCTTAAGATTTGTTGTGAAAGTGGCACTATCTCCTATTCACTATTCCTAGAGACCAGTGTTTTCAACTTGGGCCGATTCTTAGAGTCATCTCCCTGCAGTATATTTCTAATCGACATCCTGAAATTGTAACTTACCTGTTTTTCAGTTTTAGGCATTACCCTCCGGAGCCAGTACTTAGTTTGTTTCGTATCTCCTTGCCCCTTGCTTCTCTGTTCTCATTTTGCCAATTGTAATCATATTGTAATTGTCCTGTGATTTGGATGAGATCAATATTCAGTGTTTACTTTATTGCAGCTGTGGAATCTTCTCCACAGATGAGCCGTTTAATATAGTTTAGTTTATGTTTTCTCTCAAGATTAGATTACGTGGCCTATATTGACTTTTTTATCCTTAATTTTTGATATAGTTATGAATAATTCAACCTCAAATTCTTTACCACTTGTAAATCTCTGTTCAGTATGCCCAGCCACATGGGGAGTCTGTCGGGTCATCTTTGGAGGAAGAGCCCCTGAAACATTCTGCTCCTCTCAGTGGAGAATGGTCTCTGCTTAGCATCATCCTGCCAACTTTTTTAGGCTCTGTCTTATACAAGGGCCTGCTATGTGTTGTCTTCATGGTTGGCTTAGTATCTCATGAACACATTTCCAGTGCCTCACAGAGGAAGGCAGGGATTCCAGAGATAAGAGGCATACATCTGAAAATGCCTTCCTGGGTCTTAAGTGATGGCTTAGCTAAGTGTGTTCCTTTAGGGTGGAAACCATCAGCTTTCAGAATTTTGACATCTCCTGCATTCCAAGGTGTTTCTTGAGCTATTTCTTGGAAAGTTGTGTACATCAGATTCCGACTTTGAATCTTTTGTGTGAAAACCTTCCCTCTGGAATTCTGTGGGCTTTTCTTTTTGAATCCTGATTTAGGATATTTTGTTAATATGTGGGGAATTAGCAGATCCTTTCATTCTGGTAAGCTCTCCCCTCTCCTTCCTTCCTTTTCTTTGTTTTTCAAAAAATGTTGTCCTCAAACTCACTATGTAGAGCAGTGGTTCTCAACCTTCCTAACACTGCGACCCTTTAATACAGTTCCTCATGTTGTGGTGACTCCCAACCATAAAATAATTTTTGTTACTACTTCATAACTGTAATTTTGCTACTGTTATGAATCATAATGTAAACATCTGATATGCAGGATGTCCTATATGCAACCCCAAAGGGGTCGCGACCCATAGGTTGAGAACCACTGATGTAGCCCATACTGGCCTTGAACTCTCAGAGGTCGGTCTGCCTTCCAAGTGCTGGGATTAAAGGTGTGCACCACCACGCCATACTTTTCTTTTAAGGGAGAAAGTTTAGTTCTGGGAGCAAAATCGCCTTTAATTCTAGAAAAAAAAAAAAGTGCTATATGCCTGGATTTTTTTTCTTCTTTTCTGGTTTCTCTGGTCATGAATACTTCTGTCATCTGATAGTGGCTCCCACACTCTGCACAATTCCTCTTTGGTCTCTTGGTCAGCTTAATGAACATTGCCTGAATTGGATCTCTCAAACCTGTAAATTTTAATTTCTGCTACAATTTGAGGTTCCATAGTTTTTTTTGTTTGTTTGTTTGTTTTGTTTTTTTGTTTTTTTCAGTCCTCCAAATGCTTCTCTTTTTGTGTCTCTTTTTGGTAATGTCTTTTGTTATCTCATGAGTGTATTTGTCTCAGATGATCAGTCTGAAGATGTATTAGTGTCTTCTCATGTCCCGGTCATTCCCCACCCCACACATACCCCACACACTTTTATCTAGGGAATTTTGCTGATTCCTCCTGCAATTCCAGGCCTCCTCCACAGTGACTTGGCCGGACTGTTTGTTTTTTTAAGAAACCTTGGTATTGGTATTTTTAGGTCTTTATTATCCAGCTATTTATGAAATACTTCAACCAGAATATAGACTTTACAATTTTTTTTTTTTTTTTTGCTTTTAAAAGAGAAAAAGGAGGGAGGCAGAGGTGGGCTGTGGACGTGGCTCAGGGCACTTGCACAGGGCTCTGTGTTCAGTACCTAGCTCTGATCTCCCCACAAGGATGTTAGTTTTCTGTGAGAAAATAGAACCGGTGGGAGAGCCGGGTAGAAGTCTTGGAGTCTCCACACTGACAGTCAGCTTTTGTGTGGACACTTTTCTGTGTGGCTCTCCATTCTGAGTTGGACTTAGAACCAGTCCATGGATCCTTCCTGTGCTGTCCCATCTCCCACCACCATCACCACTACCATGGAAGATGGGGGCAGGAAGGGGGGGGAGAGAGAGACAGAGACAGAGAGAGACAAAGACAGAGAGAGACAGAGATAGAGAGAGACAAAGACAGAGAGAGATAGAGAGAGAGAGAGAGAGAGAGGAGGAGAGGTAACTGATTTTTAGTGGAATTTGACTCAGCCATCCTGCCCCACCTTCGCCTCCTCTTCTAGAAGAACCTGTATGGTTGAAATGAAGTTGCCTCTGGCCCTTTAGGATGGAGCTTCTCCATGGCTAAGCCAGTTGCTACTTGCCTGTGTGTTGTCTGTCTTTCAAGCACACGTCCCCATGTCCTCTGCCCTTGTTGGTTTATGTCCTGGTAGGTCAGGGCTCTCACTGCAGAAGTCTCACTGATACATGCTTGATTGCTGTTTATCCGGCCTATAATCACATGTTTCTGTGCAGGCACTGGCTCTCCGGTTCGTGGATTTTTACTTCTGTCGAGGTAGGAGGACAGAGAAAGGAGGAGACTTTGATCTGTTCCTAGATTAGCCACAACACCATCACCACGCACGCTCTCTCCTGGCCTCTCGTCCTGTCCTCAAGACCAGGGACTTGAAGCAGATGGTTTCGAGTCCCCTTTTCCTCACAGGTTCATTTCGTTTTAGGAATTAAGATGACATGTCACTGAAATGTGGATTCATGTTCTCAGTAGTGAGGTGATGTTCATTTCAATCAGGAAAATAGGAAAGCTAGTAGTTAAGAGGTGTTTTTCCCTCTTTGTCCCCTGGAAGGGAAGGCCTTCTGGGAGCACCTGCCAGGACCTCTGTCCTTCCTGTTAAAGCTCTGTGTGTGGAGATAATAGTTCTAGCTGTCTATTCTTTTCTCCAAGTTGCTTTTCTCAGCTGGGACGGAAGGCAGTGGGCATTACCTGTCACTGTGGTTTTGACTGGAGAGTTTGATCATTGTGACCACAGCATACTCCACTGTGGTCAGTACAGTGACTAAGGAGAAAACGGGATTGTGACGTCCTTGACCCTGTGGCCTAAAGACTGGGGATGGCGTCCCTTGGGCGGATCCTGTAGGCTGATCGACCACTACCCCAGTTGCAAGCCAAGAGTCACCTTGGCAGGGTATACGGATTATATTCTGATAGTTCAAGCAGGTGATTGTTATTTACTCGATTCTTTCACTGACATTTGGGAGCCATTATTTTAGGGACAGGAGGCCAGAAAAACAACTCAGACTCTCAAGTATTTGCAGAACTCAGGGAAGAAAAAAAAAAAAAAGACAGAAGCCAGGACCCCTGGTCAGCTGACCCTCTGCTGTCAATCATAGGAACTGTTTGAGACTCAGCCTTCCTCAGTCGACATCCGTGTTTCTCCTTCACAGTAGATCTTCTTGTTCAGAGAAAATGGGAACTTTTGAGGGGCACAGCCTCGGCTTATGTCTCCTGCCCACCAAAGCACCCGTGCAGATACTACATATGTTATATATTACTTGAATAGTTGCAACCGCATTTTATATTTCTATGTTGCAATGCAGTATAAGTGTATATGATTCTACTGTCATTTCTCACTTTTTCTTGTATGAACATGTGGGGTTGTGCACATGAGTAGTGTGTGTGTATTTGTTCATGTGGTTATGTGCACATGTCCATATGGGCGTGTGTGCTTGTGGAGACCGGAGGTTGGGGGGCCTTCCCCTATCTCTCCACCCTATTTTTTTTTTCTTTTAAGACAAGGTCTCTCACTGAACCTGGAGCTCACTGATAAGCTAGGGCAGCTGGCTAATGAATTCTAGGGATCTGCCTCTCTGTCCCCCTTCCCCCCACCCTCCCACCTGCAGCATTAGGGTTACAGATATCCCACATTTGCCTGGCCTCTTACGTGGGTGCTGGGGATCTGAACTCAAGTCCTTGTGCTCGAAAGGCCAGTGGTTTACTGACTAAACCATCTCCCAGCTCCCCACGCCTGTTTTCGATGCTCACGTCTTCACCTAATGATGACTGTTTTCTTCAATGACCACCTCCCGCTTTTCTTTCATCCTTTTCTCTCAATAAATTTGTATATGTAAGACTATATCATATGGATACATAAATTTCATCTGCAAAATAAACCACAGGAAAGACATAAAATATGCTTTCTTTAACTTTATGGTCACCTAGGTTCTGCTTTATGCCATTGATTCTTTATCAAAGATTTATTAGAGTCAGTATACAAAGACCTTGGCTAGGCCCTGAGGGTCTGTAGCAGAATAGATGATATAACTCCTTTTCCCAAGATGCTTGTAGTCTCTCATTAATTTTTTTTAACTTTTAATTGGCATAGTAATTGTACATACTTATGGAAAACAGTGTGAAACACACACACACAGATACCATATCAGAATAACTGATATGTATTTGTTTATGTTGGGAACACTCAGAATTCTTTCTACTAGGTATTTGTACAATTGATTGATAGTATCTGTTGTTTTTGCACTGTGCTGTGGAACATTAGAAGGCTTTATCTGACCGTACCCCTGTGCCTACTAACTGCCCTTACCAACTACTACTTCTACTACTACTACTACTACTACTACTACTACTACTACTACTACTACTACTACTTCTTCTTCTTCTTCTTCTTCTTCTTCTTCTTCTTCTTCTTCTTCTTCTTCTTCTTCTTCTTCTTCTTTTCTTTTTTTTTGAGACAGGGTTTCTCTGGGTAGTTTTGGTGCCTGTCCTGGATCTTGCTCTGTAGACCAGGCTAGCCTTGAACTCACAGAGATCTGCCTGGCTCTGCCTCCTGAGTGTTGGGATTAAAGGTGTGCAGCACCGCCACCCAGCCCTGCCCTCACTATTACATATTTTCAAGATTCTAGAAACCACGATTCTGCTCTATTTCCACAAGACCATTTTTGCTTCTGCATAGAAGTAAAAAAGATGCAGTGTGTTGTTGGGGAATATTATTTTAAGGTGTGTTACTTTTGTTTATGTTGAATTTGTCTAACTCTGTGAAGTTGTGTTACTGTGCCTGTCTAAAACACCTGATGGTCTAATAAAGAACTGAACGGCCAATAGCAAGGCAGGAGAAAGGATAGGTGGGGCTGGCAGGCAGAGAGAATATATAGAAAGAGAAATCTGGGAGGGAAGAAGTACCCAGAGAAGGAGGAAGACATTAGGGGCCAGACACCAGCTACACAGCAAGCCACAGTGTAAGAAAGAATGAAAGGTATACAGAAATAGAGAAAGGTAAAAACCCAAAGGCAAAAGGTAGAAGGGATAATTTTAAGTTAAGTAAGGCTGGTTAGCAACAAACCAAGCTAAGGCCATACATTCATAATTAAGAATAAGCCTCGGGGGCTGGAGAGATGGCTCAGTAGTTAAGAGCACTGACTGCTCTTCCAGAGGACCCATGTTCAAACCCTAGCACCCACATGGTAGCTCATACCTGTCTGTAACTCCAAGATCTGACACTCTCACACAGACAAACATGCTGTCAAAATACCAATGCACATAAAATAAAAATAAACAAATTCTTAAATCACACAGTGAGGCTTATTCTTTTTTTTTTTAAATCTGGGAGTTGGGTGGTGCCCCACCCCACCCCCCCGAAAGAAAAAAACAGCTAACAACAGTGTGTCTTTCTGTGCCTGGCTAATCTCACTTAACACAGTGTCCTCTGGTTCCATCCATGTTACTACAAATGGCAGAAATTTCATGTCATTATGGTAGATGTTACTTTGTTATTCCACACAGTTCTTTGTCCGTTGATGGAGATCTAGCTGATTCCACATCTGGGCTGTTGTGACCAGCCTTGCTGTGTATATGAGGGAGCAGATGTTGTAGACACTCAGCTGCCTTCTAATTCTCTCTTCCATGGCCCCGCCCCCTCCCCTTCATTATGTTTGAGAATTGAGACAGGATAGCATACCTACTTAGGAGCCTGCCCCTCTCCAGGTAAGGTCTAACCATGTAGCTTAGATGATTAATTTAATTTAGCCTTAAATTCCTTTTCCTCCTGTCTCAACCTCCCTGGTGTTGGGACTACAGGCCTGTACCACCACACCCAGGCTTAACAGTCTCTTTTTAGCCAGATGTCTTTTTTTTAAATGTAAAATTTGCCTCATTTATTTGAAAGTCATTTATAACAAGATTGCCCGTATTTTATTTATTGCCCATATTTTATTTCCTGTCTCCCTTAGTATAAAATACACTTTCTCTTCTCTGATTTCTTTAAAATTTTTTATTGTAAATTGATTGATGAATTTTTTTATTGAAAATAAATTTTTTTATATACTGTATCTGATCATGTTTTTTCCTCCCTCATCTCACAGATCCTCCCCTCCCCCCACCTTTCCAACTCTAGCCTTCTTTTACTCTCTCTTTAGAAAACAAAAAAGGCAAACAAACCAACCAACCAGAATAAAAAAAACAAACAGAAAAAAAATAAAAATCATGCAGAGACACACACACACAACCCATAAAAGCACAAAATCGAAAACCATAACGTATAAGCCAAAGACCAGTAAAATAAAAAATGCCCAAACAGAGCATAAGACCAGAAATTTTTTAAAAAATCAAAAATACCATTGAGTTCGTTTTGTGTTGACCATCTACTGCTGGGCGTGGGGCCTGCCCTAGTGTGTTAGCTAGACTGCTACTAAAATGATAGTCCTAGTTCTCTACATTAGAGAAATAACGCACGCTGCTTACAAACTGCGAAATGGTTCCTTCCTAGCAAGTCACTAAAGGATTTACAGCACACAGCTACTCTTACAGAGTTTTGATTTTTTCCCCCAAAGGTCACTTTGACAGCTAAGAGGAGATGGGGTCAGGAAGAGGGGAAAAGTTGAGAGGACAGACGAGAGGGAAGTAGCCTGGGATGACTGGTGGGGCAAGATGAAAAAGGGAAGAAGACAAGAGCTCAGAAACCTTAGCACCACAGGACGCTGGGTGTGCTGGCATAGGGCAGAGGAGCCAGCGTCTTTGGAAATGAAGGAGAGAGGACTTTTGGGTGGGAGTGTGCGTCTGAGACGCTAGGACATTTCTCTGTGGCACTGTCACATAGACAACGGGGACATCGGAGATGAGAATCTGGAGATGAGAAATGAAACCAAGCCAGGCACTGGAGCCAAGATGTGCTAACAGATCCCATGGCACAGTCTGTGGGGGAGCCCTAAGTGTTCCCAGAAGGGGAGGTCCAGTTAAGGAGGAGATACCAGTAGAAGAATCCAGAGAGGCAAGAGGGATCTCCCACACAGAGGACACCCCTGTAATCTCAGTGCTGGGGAGGCCAAGGAGGAGGGGGATCTTGACTAAAGGTCAGCTTCAGTCACAAAGGTGCTCAAGGCCAGCCCAGGGTGCAGAAAAACTGACACCCCTCCCCCCAACACGCCAATAGAATGCCAACAAGAGTCTTTAAAAGTTGTCTTGGTGATCACTGAGATGTTTGTGGGCCAAAAATGTAAGATGGACATCAGGCTTAGTAGGTGTAAAGTCCACGGTCGACCTTTGCCAGAGCAGGTGGAGGCAGAATGCACGTTGGAGGAGTGCCAGCAATACCTAGATGCTCATCAGTAGTAGTAAGGATTTGGACTCTTTTCATTTTTGTTTTCTTGTATTGCTGGGGGTCAATCTAGGACCTTGTGCATGCAAAGCAAGCCTGTCACCATGGAGCTGCAGTCCCATCCCTTAGGATTTTGGACTGTGTTACATACTGTGCAATAAGTGCGCTGGAGAAGGCTGATTAAGGTTGTTGTTTTAACTGCTTACGATAACCTTATCTTTATTGTTTTATTCCGATTATAAAGCAGTATATACTTAATGGAAAAGTTTTAAGCTTTAAACATATAACCGAGAATAATGTCTATAACTATGTTTCTTTATATGTAGCCACAGTCATCTGAGATATGCCCGTCCAGATTCCTGTGTGTTAACACACACATGTGTGTGCGAAGACTAACAACAGTTTACAGAAGTTCAGTTTATGGAGATACAGGTTCATGGAATTGCTTCCTTCCTCGTGCTGAGTGAGCTGCTGTGGAATCTTCTACGGATTGTACTTTGTTCATGTCGGATGCTCCACCGTGTGCAGCTAGCTGTACTGTTCTGTTGTGCTGCAGCATTTTCTGGATGTTTGAGCTTTTTAAAGACATTGTTGTGCTCTCATATGGCTTTTCTCTGAACATGTATCCTCCTTGGGTATGTTTGTATCTTTTCGTATCTGTGTTGCAAAGTTCCTGAAGTGGAATTGTGGGGTCAAAGGACAAACACATTTGACATTTTGATAATGCTTCATTATCGAAAGAGCTCTTTTTTTTTTTTTTTTGGTCATTATCATTGTTAAATATAGATAGAAGATACGTGACCATGAAAAATGTTGATGTTGAGAAGAATAAAAAATAATTGAGGTCACGGAGAAAAAATGCTGAGTAGTCAAAAGTAAGAAAGCTGGTGGGGATGGGACCCATGGTCTAGGAAGTGGCTTTGTGCTGAGGTCAGAGGGGAGAAGCCTCCTCCTGGGCCGTGGTTCCAGCCGTAAGGAGGAGGGAGGGTGGGTGGCAGACGACAGGATCCCCAGCATTGCTATATCCACAGAGCTTGTGGAGTGCAGGCATTCAAAACGCTGCGCCACTTCAATGTGTAGTGGAATAATTAGTTACTCCTTCCGGGAGCTTAGAAGTGGTTCATGTAATGGCATCAGTTACTGTGTTCTTAAAAATTAAATGTTAAGATTTCCTACTGAATTTCCTAGTTGAGGATTAGGAAGGTCCTTCTTGCATAGTGAACTCTGGCCCAAATCAGAGAAGACACCCAGTTTAGTCATTACAAAATTTTAGTGTTTGGTTAGCCTATCTTAATTATACATAATGGGTCTCATTATGCCATTTTCCTGTATGTCCACAGTGTCTTCAGGTCATCTTCACCCCGCCCGTCTACCCTCTCTTGTCCTTTTCCCGTTTTCTTATCCCATTCCCACTTTCATTTGTTGCTTATGTGTGTGTGCACACACTGGCGTCTGACCCAGTGAGTTCCGTTATGGTTTGTTTACAGGAGCGTGGCTGGGAGTTTGCTTATAAGTCACGCACATGACACCCATGGTTACACCACCGAGGAAGGTCTCCCCATTCCTCATCAGTCATCATCTCCACCTAAATCCTCAGAGATGGGCAGGGCCTCACGAACCCCAGCTCCTACCATGACAGGGTGTTGGTAAGCCCAATCTTACATGGATCGTGTATAAATAACCATGGGTGTTTTGAGTTCAGTAGTTCAGCAGCCACATTATGCCTAGACGTCAGCATTCTGACGTGTCCTTGCTTCTCCAGCTCTTAACAGCTCTTTCTGCCTCTTATCTCTGATGTTCTTTATGCTCCGGAAAGGCTGCTATCAATATCCCATTTATGGCCAGGCATTCAGCAGTCATTACTGACTGCTGCAAAAAAGAAACTTCTCTGACCGAAGCTGCCGGTAGCTCTAGTGTATGGACATAAACATTGTTATTTGGAATGAAATTGGACAGGCACATCAGGTCCACTTAGCAAAGCAACAGCAGTGGCTTCCTCACTGAGGCCTCTGCTCTTCCCAGATCTGCGCTCTTGACTGGGTTTACAGGCCCAGGTAGAAGCTCCCTCGGGGCAGCAGGCCTCAAATTCAATTTTAAAAGGCAGCTGATTACTCCCATCACAAACTTGCTGCTGTGGCACCTTGTGTGTGTGGTTGGCATTGTTGCACACAGAGTTCACAGCTGAGCAGGACTGTTGATGGCAATTTTCCCTCAGTAGCCTACCCAGCACTGTCCAAGTATGGCTAGCCCACCAGGAGGAGGCTTCTGGGCCAGATCCACTGATTTACATGGATTTCTGTGGCCAAGGTGTGTGGTGTCTTCAGTAGTTGGGTCTTACCAAGTGGTTTCAGTGGGCCACCAAGAGCAGTGGCAATTATCTGTATTGTTTTGGGGTATTGGGGACTCCTCAGGAAACAGTTTGTGTGGGGGAAGCCCAGCCCTGGATGTGGGATTTTTGTTTAATAACCTTCTGGTCTCTGATAGCTGTTTTATCTGCCTATACCGGGTACCTCCGTTCAAACTTAAATTGGTTTTGATTAGCTTATCAGCCGTCAGATTTCCTTTTGTCTTTTTTTTTTTTTTTTTTTTTTTTTTGGTATATTCGTTTTGGTTGGCTCTCTTTCCCTCCCGCTCCCCCCATGTCTCTGCCTCCTGTCTGCATAAACCTTAAACCTTTCCACCTCCAGTCTCCTCCTTCAACTTTTATGCCACACATTGGTATTCCCTCCTGCTTAATTTTTCCTTTGAAGGAAAGTGTTTCAAAAGCTTTGAGAGAGAGAGATAGAGAGGGAGAGGGAGGGAGGGAGGGAGGGAGGGAGGGAAGGAGGGAGAAAAGGAGGGAGGGAGAAAGGAAGGGAGAGAGAGAGAGAAGGAGATGGAGGGGGAGAGAGTTGAGAGAGAGAGAAAGAAAGAGATAGAATGAGAGAGTAGAGTGCACACGGATACGATGCATGTGGGCTCCTCCAGGGATACCTCATCAAGGGAAGAGCCTTCCAGGGATAGCTCTTTGGGGTCATCAAGTAAAGGGCAGTGGTAGCACTTGCTCTTAGACTGAACATCTTTAACCTTCCTTTCCAATCAACCTTCAAGATCAGTGCTTCTAGCAGCTTCACGTTCATGGCACACCACTGACTGCTGTTCACAGCACCACCACTTTGACTGTGTTCGTTCCAGCCCCAGATTTCTTACCAGCTTGACCTCTCAGATGGTCCATGGTTTCCAGTGAACCTCCGTCCGGGCTTGGCTTGGGGGCTAAGCCCTGTGCAGCCATGTGCTGTCTATAGCTGTCCCTTTATGTAAGGCCATCACATGTAAGTGTCTTACCAGCCATTTTACCTGTTCTATCTCCAAGGTCTACGTCAGTGCAGACTGCACACTAAATAAATGATAGCTATTTTATGTGCGCAAGTGTGATGGATCTGTAGACTTGGCTCCTAGTCTGAGGCAGGAGGATCACAAGTTCTAAGGCAGCCTGGGTCATTTAGTGAGACCCTGTTTCCAAATCAAAAGGCCAAGAGAGAGCTGGGGTGTAGGGATTGATGTAGAGTATTTGTTTAGCACTTAGGAGGGCCTGGGTTGAGCTTCCAGCTGAAAATGTGTGAGGCCATAGTTTAAAACACCAGAACTGGAAAATGAGAGAGAGAGAGAGAGAGAGAGAGAGAGAGAGAGAGAGAGAGAGAGAGAGAGAGAGAGAGAAGCAGACAGAATTACAAGGACAAAAGTAGACGTTAGAGATGCACTCACAAAGGAGCAGCAACTGAAGACGTTTGACCTTGCAACAAGTAGCAGAATTATTGCTCTGGAGGGAACAGCAGCCTCAGCCATGTGTATCATTCCCATCATAACAAATTAAGTGCATGTCTAAGAAATCCAAAAGAGCTCGAATCTCTAAGGTGCTGTAGCTACCTTCATACACATACCATTAAACATGTCAAACAGTACTACATTGTGGGATGCTCTGGGTAAATGTCTGAACATCTTTAGCTGCATCTTGCTTACTGAGAACAATTGTAAGATCGAAGTCTCGGTTGGGGCTTGCAAAAAATTTGATGACTCTTTGGGGTCATCAGGGAAAAAGCGTGGAGCCAGATGCAATGGGAGTACTCGGACACACAAGCTTCCCTTTTGTCCCATCGGCCACCCCAGCAGCAAGGAGAGCAAGAGTGATCAGCTACCAACCACCACCAGCAAGGAGAGCAAGAGTGATCAGCTACCAACCAGCCAGGAAGAGTGGAAAGTTACAAAACACGATTAAATAAAAAAAAATACCAGGAAACTGAGAGGTTCAAAGAGCCGGTTGTTTGAAGTTTTCTAAGACGCTGCATTTAGGGCTGAGAGATGCCATTGTCACAAGGCTGTCAGGGTAATTACGTGGAGTCACTACATTGCAGGGACAGACTACCAAGCGGGTTGTAGGTGCCACAGGCTCTTAAGCATCATTCCTGGCACAGAGCCAGATACTGCTTGTACATGCTGTCTCTCTGCATCCAGATCCGTTTCCCTCAGAACAAGCAATTTACCCGGACTGGCTAGTGAACTCGTAGGCTGACTGTTACCACCTCCCCCTCTTCCTTTAGTGAAAGATTGGCAGGAGAGCTCCATGCCCACATCTGAGAAGTCACCTTGAGGCTCCACATGAGGGGGGCTGAGATGGACTTTTGCTGTAGGGCTGCACTTGACCGGCACCATAAGCTCTGACGGATGGCAACACATACGTGGTGACTGGCTGAACTCAGATCACCCGAGCTGTTCAGTTTTATCTTCTCTGAAATGTTAACATGAACAACAACAACAACAAAAAAAAAAAAATGGAGCCTTTGGGATGGAACTTTTGTCTCCCTTAGTCTGTTATTTATTAAATAGTGACTTAAAACATTTCCTTATGTCCAAAACTTAGAAAAGCATTCAATGGTGAGTGCATGAAAATGGGATTTGGTTTGAGTATTCTTCGTTTCAGGGGGCGGGGAGGTATTTACACATTTATGCATGCTTTCTTATTTTCTGTAGTGTTGAGTTCTGACACTGAACTGCATTCTCTGCCCCATACTTCCTTAATTTCTGCTGTAAAAGGGCATGCAATAAGCTGCTGGAAGCATCTTTCTCAACCTTCTCCATTTGCATTTCTTCTTAATTGCAGTACGAGAACTTGCTGGGTATTTCCCACATATAGACACCAAGCTAAATGTCACACACACACGCACTATACTTTATTCAAAACAAGCCTGGGTGGGAAGGAAGGATTGTTCCATTTTCGATGCTAACTGAAGTCTATGCTGCCCAGGTCAGTTAGGAAGTGGTACGTCTGGGGTCTGAGTTCAGATCTGCCTGCCTCCAACAACTACCCTTTATAGACAGTGTGCATTCATCTGCGGAACCATCAACAGGGTATTACAGTGTGCCTAGCAGCTGGGACACTACTGTACTCTCGTTCAGCTATGAACAAGGGCAACACTGTGCCCTCCGAGAGCTCAGGATCAGTGCAGACTTAGGACTTAGATGACAGTAGAGAGAACAGAGAGGAAAGAGGCAGAATGGCAGAAGACCCAAAGGCGGTGGTGTAGACGTCTGACCCCTGAGCTCCTGGGTTCAGACTTTAGACACAGTGTTGGACTTCTCTGCACCTCCTCAGTGGTGCAGAGGTAGTGATGGCACTGATCCTGCCAGCTCAGGCTGGTGTCGTATGTCATGATTTGCCTGGACAGAGCTTAGATGTGAAATGGGCGCCGGGATGCATGAAGGACTCTGAGTCGTGGCTGCTTTTTCTAGGCCCGTGGGAGTGGAGAAGTAAGTAGCTGGCGTCAGGGTGTAGCCCCTTCACCCGATGTGGTTCATTGAGGAACAGGATGAATGGGAGAGCCGGGCATTTGCGACGCTTTTTGTGAAAAGCATAATGGAGGATAGATGTGCTAAGATGAAGTGTGTCTGGTGTGGTTGTGTTTCGCAGCCAGTGTGGAAAGTACAGATGTTTTTTTAAAAAATTAAAAATCCCTTGACTCAGCACTGCATATTTTGCTTAACTTTCTTTTTATTCCCACGAAGTCTTAGTCTTAGTCTATTTATTCTATAATACATAGAAGCATTGTTTCCTCCTTGAAAAATCACGCACTGTGCACTTTATTGGCCTATGGCCCCCGCCAGAGGGGAGAGTTGGGATCTTGACACCATGTGAGGTCTCTACCCATTCCCACCCACCGTGGTGCTGGTCTCCAGCCTGGAGAGGGTTCAG
Source organism: Peromyscus eremicus (assembly GCF_949786415.1). Classification (NCBI taxonomy): domain Eukaryota; kingdom Metazoa; phylum Chordata; class Mammalia; order Rodentia; family Cricetidae; genus Peromyscus; species Peromyscus eremicus. The sequence goes on along the minus strand of NC_081436.1, from coordinate 7,875,845 downwards.
TTTGAGGGGGTGGAACATGGGTTGAGCTTCCCTGTGTGTAGACAGTTCCTGCTGCCTGGTGCAGTCCAACCCACATCAAGTAGTAGATGTTCTTAAACTTTTTTTCATTGTGGTAAAATATATATAACCTAAAATGTACCATCTTACCATTTGTAATTATATAGCCCAGGGACATATAATACATTCACATCGTGGTCTATCCATCCCCCGCATCCAACTCCATACTCTTTCATCTTGCAGATAGAAAACTACACCCATTAAACCTAGCTCCCCATGTTCTCCTCCCCTGACAACCACCATTCCATTTCATGTTTGTGTGGAGATAACCTCTGTGGTACTTCATATAAATGGAATCATGTATTTATCATCTTATGACTGCTTATTTTACTTAGCATAATGCTCAAGATTCTCCCATGTGTCGCATATTTAGATTTCCTTCCCATTAGGCTGAGCAGGATTCTGTATGTACAGGCCACGTTTTGCCTGTTATTCATCTGTTGATAGACATAGATAGCCTCAACCATTTGCTGTTGTAAATAATACCTTGTTACACGTGGTATGCAAATATCTATTTGAATTTCTGTTTTCAATTTTTTTGAGGTAGGAGACAAACCAGTTTCATAATATAGCTTCCTACTCCCCACACCGCCACAGAAATACATTACAAGTTTTCTGTGTGACTTCTCTATTTAAAACAACCCATTCTTATTATCATACAAGCACCTAAATATTGCTTCCTTTATAATTATAAAAACAAGAAGTATAACTAATATTAAAGATTTTGTGATGCATCAGATTTCTTACAAAACTGAAAACACCAAAACATGTGTGTCCTCCACTAATACAGATTTTGGTAACTTTTTTCTGTTAATTTAATTATGAAAAATACTGTATCATTCCCCCCCCCACTTTACCCAAATTTAGGATTCATTTCCTGGCCTAGAGTTGTTTGTAGGTGATTGCTAGGTGGTGTTGGTGTGGTGGGGACCCAGCCTGTGAGGCAGTTAGAGAGGCTGTGGTCCCCCTTCCCCCTTCCAGCTGGTCTCCATTCTGAGGAACTGGCCTGCTTACTGCTCCACATGTCTGTGGCAGTCTGCTGTGATGGGGTTTACATTCTTTTGTCCTGTGGGGGAAGCGTTCTTAGTTCTTACAGATTCATAATCCCTTACAGTAAACATTCAGAAAGTGCTAGAAGGAATTTTCTGGTTATCCCTCTGATTGTTATGCCCGGCAGACATGAGCCCACTTGATCAAGTGCTTAAGAGTGTTGTTCCAGGGCCTGCTGAGGCTGCGTCTCAATACACAATGAACACATGGAAGAGTCCTTTTGTTTATACATTCTGAATTCTCAAGGTGAAAAATTTTGTTCTAGAAGATTTAAAGTAAGGGGATGTGAACTTGTACAGGCCTTTTTGTTGGTTATCACTGCTCATTTGTATGGTCTTAATTTTTTCAGGCTGTAAAAACTCATTTTGAAATCAGGCCTGCTCTGGTAGATGGGACATGGAGTTATGCCTCAAATATAGTTTGAGTTTATGGGCAATAGCAGTTTGAATGGTGTCCTCTTTCCTTCCCAGGACATGTACAGTCACTATAATTGAGAAACCTACAGGCCAATGACTAGACCAAATTTCACCTGAGCCTTAGCCAACAGCAAAGCCAGGGTGGTGTGCATTGGGAACCCTGGGGGCCCTAGGAGACTGGACCCCTCAGATGTCAAGTAAGAGTGAGCCTTCCAAGATGTGCTTAAAATATATTTCTATAATGAATACCATTTGTCTTTCATAGAGCCTCAACTGTTGCAGCCATGACTTAGAAAATGAAAATGCCAAGTCAGCACAATTAAATAACATTACTCTTCAGTTATCTAATAGACCCTTTTAATTTAAAGGTGCGTATTAAATGGGAAAAGTTTATAGAAATATAAAAGTTGATTGTGTGGAGTTCAAAGGGCCCCAGAATACCAAGACAGTTTTGAAAAAGGAGAAAGTTGGGAGATTCACATGACCTGATTTTAAAACTTAATGCAAAGCCACAGCCATCAGCAGTGTGGTGCCACAGCGGAGTCTGGGTCCAGAAGTAAAGTCTTATCTTTGTGCCAGTTGAGTTTTCCACAAGGGAAGAGAGGAGTGAAGGGTCTCTAACACGTGGTGTTGTGTTGGCTGAATTTCCACACACAGAGTGGGGCTGAGTGCCTGCCTCGCACTTTATCTACACATTAACTCAGAGTCAATCAGTAACCCAACTGTAAGAGTTAAAACCATAAATATCTTAGAAGAAAACAAAGACAAATCACATGACCTTGAATTTGACAGTGACTTCTTGGAGAGACACAAAAAGCTGGAGCAACAAAAGAGCTATAAACAGATAACATCAAAATTAGAAACATGTGCATCAAAGGGTATTGTTGAGAAATGAGGCCTTTTTTAAGGAATAATAATCAGAAATTATGTATCTAGACAGTCTTTAGTATCCAGAGTACATAAATAATTCCTGTGCTCCACAAAAAGACAGCTCATCTGAAAACTGGGGAAAGGTCTTGAGCTGGCAAGTCTCTATAGAATATGTACAGATGGCCAGTAGCAAGGGAAACGTATCCCAGCAACACTGGTCATTAAACACGTGCAAATTAAAACCTCAGGGTTACTTCACACCTACCTGGATGTCTGCTATTGAAAAAAGCAATCAGCACAGAAAAGAACAAGGGCATGGGGACATTAGAACACTCAGACATGTGAATGGGATTGTCACACACCAGCAACCTTGGCAAACATTTTGGTAGCTCTTCTAAAAGCTAAGAAGTACTGTCCAACTCCCCAATTCCAATTCTGGGTTTATACTCAGAAGAACTGAAAAACAGGAACTTAGATGTCTGCTCAGATTCACTAAAGCACTGTTTGTAATAGCCCAAAGATAAAAGTAATCCAAGTATTCAACAGTAGGTAAGTGTTCAAACAAAATGTGGTATATGTAGACAATGGAATCAATCATAAAAAGGATCGTGGATGAAACTTCAAAATACTACACTAAAGTGAAATACTAAGACAGACGTTGGACTGGAGAGATGGCTCAATGGTTAAGAGCACACTGGCTGCTCTTCCTGAGGACCTAGATTCGATTCCCAGCACACACATTGTGGCTCACAACTGTCTCTTAATTCTAGTTCCAAAGGGATATGATGCCCTCTGCCAGCCTCATTGGGCACTTGCATGTACATGGTGCACAAACATACATGTGGGCAAAATACCTGTACACATAAAATAATAATAAAAGACAGATACTGTATGAGTCCAGGTGTATGTCATATGTAGAAGAAGGCAAATGAATAGGAACAGAAAGATTTTAGAGGTGGTCCGGCAGAGGGAAAGGGGAATTGGGAATTATTGCCTAATGGTTACAGAATCTCTTGGGTGATTGATTTTGTAATAAGTGGTAACAGTTGGCAACTGTTAGTGCTACTAAATGGTCCACTGAAAAATGGCTAACATCAGTAATGTGTATATATGAGACTGCTAGAAAACCTAAGTTGGTAAAAGAACAAATGACATCAGTGTGTCTCTTGTGAGTCCACAGCGCGTACACACAGGGATGCTGTAAAGCACGAACTAGCCGTGTGGGCTGTGAGAATGAACAGTGTGATGGTGTTTTCAGCTCTTCTGAAGCAGACATGTTGGGCTTCTGAGACATATTCAGAGCTGAGTTATTGGGGAAGGGCGTGGTGACAAAGTGCGTTTATAAGAGGAGCCCAGATTGGCACTAAACGGGGAATGTGCAAGGGTGGTGCTCACCGGAGCTCTTCTTGGGGATGCTGCTGGGGATGTTTGTGGATGGAAGTCATCTTTAGAAATGGTTTCTCTTGGCCTGGAGCCAAGAGGGCCAGAGGCTTCCTCCCGTTTTGTTCTACTGTGGAATGCCTTGGGCTCTTGGTAGGGGAGTTTGGTGATGGGCTAGAGAACTGGGTAGGGTGAGAGGCAGTTTGAGTCTTTTCCTTCTTGCAAGGGTTCACCAGGTATTTGAGGAATAGTGTTTAGAAGAGACACGCCACCACGCCTTCTTTGCGTATGCAAGTCTCACGGTGGCTCAGTGTGTCTGGAGATAGAACTTCCTTCTGATGTAAGTAACTACATTCACTGGGAAGAATGACAGGGCACTGGGAACTAACTCATCCTGCTTATCTTTCTGCGGCTGTGATAAAACGCCATGGACAAAAGCAAGAGAGGAACAGGTTTATTTCAGTGTACAGTTTTAGTCCATTATAGAGGAAAGCCAGGGTGGGAACTGGAGGCAGGAACCGGAGGCAGGAACTGAAGCAGACATCATAGAGGGGTGCTGCTTACTGGCTTGTGTAGATGTAACCAACTGTCTTATTAAATAAGAAACACAGAGCCGATTCAGAGAAGAAAGCCAAGAGGTCAGAGCTAAGAGCCTTACCCTTCCTGCTTCAGCCAAGAGAGCTCTCCAAAAGGACCTACTTCCTGTGTGTTTGTCTTTATATAGTCTAGCTGTTCTGCCTTCTCATTGGTTGTAAACCCAAACACATGACTGCCTCGTCACTGCCTGTCTGTAGAGACTTCCAGGTCTTCTATGGTTGGTATTGAGATTAAAGGCGTGTGTCTCCAATGCTGGCTGTATCCTTGAACACACAGAGATCTACCTAGCTCTGTCTACCAAGTGCTGGGATTAAAGGCGTGCACCACCGCCACGCTCTTGCTATGGCTCTAATAGCTCTGACCCCCGGGCAACTTTATTTATTAACATACAATTAAAATCACATTTCAGTACAAGTAAAATACCACCATAGGCTTGCTCTCCGTGGTTTTCTCAGGTTACTTTCTTATACACCCGGCACTCGAGGACTGCCTGCCCACCACCCACAGTGGACTGGGTCTTCCTGCATCATTTATCAATCAAGAAAATGCCCCCTGGGTCAGTCTGATGGGGCATTTTCTACATTGAGATTTTCTTATCAGATGACTCTAGCTCATGTCGAGTTGGAAAAAAAAAAAACCCAAAACAAAAAAAGAAACTAACCAACACACCTGACTGCTTGTCAAGGCGACACACAAGCACATCACTATTAAATCATAAACTTCCCTTTCTCTTTTGTCCAAAGATGTCGTGTTCATATTACAGTATAAAACACAGTGCAAGTTTGAACATCCCACAGTTTTTAAAGGAAAAGTCAGCACTTTAAAAGTCTAGTCTCTTTAGAACATCCAAAGTCTCTCTAAAAGTCTAAAATCTCTCTGAAAATACAGTCTCTTAACCATGGGCTAAAATAAAAAATAGATTACAAAATTCGTGTTTCAAGAGGTAAGAACCAGTGTATAGCCACAGTCTGAACAAAGTAAAACCAAACTATAAATTCAGTTCTGCAGCTTAATGTCTTACACCTAGGATTCACTCATGATCTTTGGAACCAAAGTGCTTGGGCAGCTCCACCTCCTGGGCCCTGGGCCCCACAGCTCACCCAGCACATTTTATAGGCTCAGGCAGGCTCCCCTCCGTGGTTGCTCCTTCCCCCTGGCCTCTGTTCAAGGACTCTGATCCTGCCGCATGGTGCCAAGCCTCAGCTTTTCTCCGTGACCCCTTCCATCCTGGGGTCTCCACTGCCACTGAGGCTGCACCTTCACCAGTGGCCTCTCCTGACCTCTCACAGTGCCAAGGCTCAGCTGCTCTCCATGACTCCTTTGTGCCCTCAAAACCAGTATCCTGTGGGGGAGTTGGGAGACTGTTACTCATTCCCTAATTCAGCTGTCAGTTTGAGATGCTGCCTCGGCCCCCTCTGGACACTGCTGACCCTGAGGAATATTCCCTGAAGATTTCATCTCAGTGATGCTGGTCTCCTCTTAATCACATCTGATTTCTCAGCTCCAACCAACCAGATGCTGTAGTAGAATATTATTTTAAGGTGTGTTACTTCTGTTTATGTTGCATTTGTTTAACTCTGGGAAGCTGTGTTACTGTGCCTGTCTGAAACACCTGATGGTCTAATAAAGAACTGGCCAATAGCAAGGCAGGAGAAAGGATAGGTGGGGCTGGCAAGCAGAGAGTATATATAAAAGGAGAAATCTGGGACAAGGGATCCAAGATCAAGCAGCCAGAAGAAGAGGAGGACTCCAGGGGCCAGCCGCCCAGCTACACAGCAAGCAACAGAGTAAGAGTAAGATTTACACACATAAGAGAACAGGAAAAGCCCAGAGGCAAAAGGTAGATGGGATAATTTAAGTTAAGGAAACCTGGCTAGAAACTAAGCCAAGCTAAGGCTGGGCATTCATAAGTGAGAATAAGCCTCTGTGAGTGATTTATTCGGGAGCTGGGTGGTGGGCCCCCCAAAAAAGACCAAAGACCAACCAACAACCAGATGCACATAACTCTTAACTCAGAATAGCACATGAACAACCTTGATAGAGTCATTGAAGAACTCTTCAAGCTCCCTCTGGATCCTCACAAAGCAGGCCTTATCTTCCAGGTTCTCACAACTGCTTAGTAAGCTCTGAACACCCAATGGCTTTTCGAGCCCAAGGTTCCAAACCTCTCCAAACAACATGGTCAAGTCTGCTACAGAAATGCCCTATGAACAAGGTACTGCTTTTTGTTCTAGTGTGCCTTCTATTTGTTGTGATACTACACTGACCGAAAGCAACTTGGCTTACAGCTCACAGTCTATCATCATGGGAAGTCAAGGCAGGAACTCAAGGCAGGAACCTGTTCAAGGGTGGCACCGCTCACAGTGGGCTGGGCCCTTCCATCAATCAAGGGAATGACACTATAGGTTTACCTACAAGACAGTCTTATGGGGCATTTTCTCAGTTGAGGTTCCTTCTTCTCAGATGACTATAACTTCGGTCAAACTGACAAAAATACTAACCAGGACAGAGCTCTGCTGGAGTGACAGAGAACTCATAGTAAGTTCTGTCATTTGTTGGTTTCCTGAGTGTCTTTAATAGACATGTGCTTCCATGAGGGCTGAGGGTTGTGCATTCCAGACAGGAGATGCTATGAGTCCCAAAGTGGAAAAGATGGGATTTGATGACGGATGGAGTGGAAGGATGGAGGGAAATGGAGAACTTGAGGATGATCTCAGCTTCTGAGCAGCAGCATCCATGGTTATGCGTCCGTCATTCAGGAAGGGAAGCATGGTGATGGGGGATGATTTGAGGGAAATATTTAGTTCTGTAAATCTCAGAATGTTACAGTTGTATGTATATTCCTAGTCCCCACCAGGAATGAGAAACTTCCTTAGCATGACAGTTTAGATTTTTATGAATGGTATACTCCTTGCCTCACTCTCTCTCCCTCACTTCTTATTTTCGGAAGTAGGTGAGGTAGATGATTCCAAAATTATCAGTGTTAGGAAAAGATGGAGAGGGAGGGGCAGGAGGGGAAAGATAAGGTGCTGTGTGGAAGCCCTGGGTTTGAACCTGGCATTTGCATTCAGCACTGACTGCATGCAGACGCCGCATTCGTGGGTTTTACAACCATTGCATGTCCATGCCAGTGCCAAGGTGGGGTGATAGATGGATTCATCCAGATTCAGCAAAGATATTTTCTGATGGATTTTCCTTTTCTCGTAAGAGAAGTAGCCAGCAGTGCTGAGGACATTGTTGTCATTCAAAAGTAGCTAAATTAACGTCTCCCCTTCCTATGCTTGCAATTTAGTTTAGAACTTAAGAAAGAGATAAAGGGTAGCGATGATCAAAATAAATGGTAGAAGGAAAAATAGTGACAAGCAGGGGTAAGGGTGTTGAAATCCAGTGAAACGCAATGTAAAGTGTCAGCAGATATTTTATAGGGTTTGCTGTATTTGCCTCAGTGAGTTTATTTTCCGTGCTGACCTTTTGATGAACGTATTATAATCTGTATTTTGTTGATAAGAACACTGAGACTTGGGTTAAGCCTGAGCTGTGGGGCTAGACTTCGTGGTGGCCTTACTATTCAAGTCTAGGGACCCATGTAGTAAGCACAGCATGGTACCCCTTGAAAGAACATTCCCATCTTTGTATTTTGTGTTCCTGCTCTAGTTTGCGTCTATTGCTGTGATAAAACGCTGACTAAAAGAAACTTGGTGGGGAAAGGATCTATTTCACCTGTACTTTTGAGTAACAACAGTTTATTGCTAAGGGAGCTCAGGGCAGGATCCTGGATGCAGGAACTGAAGGAGGCCACATGGAGGAATGCTGCTTACCAGCCCACTTCCCCTGCTTCCTCAACTACCTTTCTTATACACCAGGTTTATCTGCTCAGGAATGGAACCAGCACAGACCAGTCTGATGGAGGCAATTCCTAAATGAAGGTCTTCTGTTGTCTGTTTTTGCTCTTTGGCTGGGTCTGCCACCCAGCTACCAAATAAATCACACATGGAAGCTTATTCTTACTTATAAATGTTTGGCCTTAGCTTGGCTTGTTCCTAGCCAGCTTTATTTAACTTTAAATTATCCCATCTCTCTTTTGCCTCTGGGCTTTTATCTTTCTCTATTCCTGTCTACCTTTCTTTGTTTCTTACTCTGTGGCTTGCTGTGTAGCTGGTGGCTGGCCCCTGATGTCTTCCTCCTCCTCTGGCTGCTTCCTTTGCTCCTCCCAGATTTCTCCTTCTGTATATTCTCTCTGCCTGCTAGCCCCGCCTATCTCTCTCTCTCTTGCCTTGCTATTGGCCATTCAGTTCTTTATTAGACTATCAGGTGTTTTAGACAAGCAAAGTCACACAGCTTCACAGAGTTAGACAAAGGCAACATAAACAAAAGCAACACACTTTAAAATAATCTACAACATTCTTCTTCCTAGGTGACACTGGATTTTGTTAAATTGACAAAAACTAATCATTAAAGTTCCCCTATTAATATTCTTCTCAGTTATGTCTGAGTGAACCTATTTTAAAGTTCTGATGTGACCGTCTATAACCTTACAGCCTTCTCTTGGTATGCGAAATGGCATCATTCACTTGTCTCCAAAGTACAGTGGATACTGTTAAACTGAGACCAGAGAAAGGGACGCTGGAAGCTGGAGACCAAATGTGACTTCCAGGATGGTGTGGGGTGGATAGACTCGGTGGTTAAGTGACATAGGAGTGAGGTGGGGCAGGCCAGCACTTCTGGAAGGCAGAGCATGCTGAGAAGAATGTCTCAAGTGTGTTAGCCTAGTTGCTGGTGAGGGCAGGCTTTGGAATCAAGTATCATATACCCTAAGACCCAAATTCCCGAGGCTTCTATCAAGTGGGAGGAGAAAATTCCAGGTGTAGAACATCCTGGTAGGCCATTAGACATCCTGCCCTGTCGGGGTATATAAATGTGTCTACTTTCCCAGGATGAAGGAGGTCATTCCTTTGACTTACTATTTTTTTTAGTTGTACATGCACTAGATCATGGAATTTTTGAAGGCAACTTCTTTACTGTTCTTCTTGGGGTGATTTGTACCCATTTCATGGCTGTACTCTTGAGGTCTGTGTTCAGTCCCAAACACCACAAAAAGCCCATGTATAAGTAATTATATTACTTATAATTACACAATTACTTGTAATTACAGATTGCGTATGCATATGCTTCTCACCTAGCCCCTGAGTCTGCAGACTTGCCAGCATCTCTTGATTTTGTAGTGCTTCTGCATGAATGAATGCTCTTCCAATTGTAACGGCTATCAGTCAATTTTATTGATTGATTGTTTTGCCCCCCCTTTGGTTTTCAAATCATATTAGTTGGTTTGATTATTTTTAGAGGAAGAATTTCACTGTAGCCTGGGCTGGCTGCGAACTTGCTATGTACGAAGACTGGGTTGACACACCTGATCCTGCCTCCACCTCCTGAGTGCTCCTGAGTGCCAACTCACCTGACATGTTAGTCTGTTTCTATCTGGCCGTCTGTTGTCAAAGATTTTTTTTTTTCTGATATTCTTTTGATTTCTATCTACAATGCTACTTTAATCTCTTATCAACTCATGTTTAATGGGGTGTCTTTGGATTATTCCTAGCAACCCAGAAGACAAAAACAATATATCTAAAAGATGTACAGTTTTGGAATCAGACTGATTCACAGTCCAATTGTTGAACTTTTAGTTGTTGACTTGAGGTGACTGACAACCTTAAATTATTCATCGTCTGAGGGAATAAGGAGGAAAATAGGAATAAATAGATCAGACTTTTGGAAATTCTGGGCACAGATTAATATGCCCAGTAATTTTGTAGTTTCACTGTTTTTCATATTGAGTTTTTTTATATGCAAAGTCAATTTATATTTATATAGTGTTCACTTAAAACTTATTCTTTTTAAAGTATGGGTATTTGTGTCTGGTCCCCCTGGGAGGCCAGAAGAGGTCGCTGGATCCCCCTAGACTGGAGTCCCAGGTGTTGTGAGTGCTGGGAATTGAACCCAGGTCCCCTGGAAGGTCAGCAGGTGCTTTTAATTGTCATCTTTCCAGCCCCTCAATTATTTTTTTCTAACAGCATGCTTTTGAAATGTCACTTGTATCTTTGCATGGCCCTATGACATCACCAGGGAAATGGTTATCGCCAGCTTGGGATAAATATGTTGATAATAATCAGTACTCAACAGATAGCATTAGGACTTGAGCCCTGTCAGGGTCCTTAGTCCAGGCCCTTTGCACTTGACGTTGCCATTCTTATTTTTTCCCTAGCACCTGGCCCAGCCATTCTTACTCTTTTTTTTTTTTTCCAGTCCTGGGTGTTGAACTTGGGGCCTTGTACATGCTAGGTAAGTACTTTACATCATAGTCAGACCCCCAGCTCAGGCATATGTCCACTGTGTTTTTTTTAATCATTTCAGTGGTAAGCAAGCACCTCCATAAACAAATCAACTAGAGCCAACTCCTTGCCCCTGCCGGTGTATGTTAGATACTGTCTCTTCTCATTCTAATCACCTCTATTCCACAGCCCTCCTTATCATAAGCCTCTTTGGTTTTTGTCCATGGATTTCCTGAGTGTGTTTTCTGATAGGTCCTAGGTTGTCAAAGCTATAAGATTATAGATAATGACTCTATTGGCTACTTTGTATCACAATCTCAATCAGTGTTGTAGTACAGGTTATATCTTCATAACCAGGGTAGTAAATTCAGGTCACTCCTTTTCTGATTGGTACACAAGAAACCACATGACTGTCCCTTTTGGCGAGGCTGCCAGTGTCCTGTTATTGGCCCATTAATATGGCCAAACTCCTATGTAGTTTTTTTTGGTCCTTGGTTTTTACAGTGCTGAATGAGTTAGAATTAGCTCCACCTTCACACTTTATTACACAAACTGCATTGATAAAGTTTTAAAAATAAACTCACTTCCTTCCATTTATAATCATTGTTAGGTAATTAATTTACTATTAAGTTTATCAAAAGTGAATATTATAGGGCTTCTTTTGGCCTAAGCATTCAGTTATTTGATTTTTACTTGTAGTAATACAGTTGATAATATAATTTTTTTCGTTTTTATATTATCTTATGTATGTGAGTGTTTCGCCTGCATGTATGTGTACTACATGCATGTCTAGTACTTTTGGCAATCAGAAGTGGGTGTCAGATCCCCTGGAAGAAGAGTTGCAGAGGGTTGGGGACCACATGGGAGCCAAGAATTGAATCTGGGTCTTCTGCCAGAGCAGTCAGTGTTCTGAACATTCCAAAAGCTATTAAGTAAAATTATTTTTTAAGTTAGTACGTTTGTTCTCTCAGAAGTATCCCCTCACCATTTTAATAAGAAATTCTCAGTTTTTCACCTTAATTTTTAAACTATTTTTGCCAAGAAATGAATTTTTTCCCATTTGTCTGAGATGATCAGAAATGAGAGTCTCAAAGACTTCCTGAGCCCCCGAGTAAAGGAAGATTAATTATTATATTAGCATCCTGTGTCATCTGCTTCTCAGCTGTGTTCTATCCCGGGAGAAACAGCTGTAGTTCTGTCCTGCTCCCACGGCATTGCAGTAAAGCCATTTTTGTTTTTATTTGCCCCAATTCACTTTCTCTTCTGTGTTGACATTAACTGCGACTATGCTTGTGTTCGTTGTGAAAATAACCAGACCTCTGAGTTCTGTACTTTCACAAATCTGTGCCTCCACATCTTTGCCCATGACTCAGAGGAACACCTAGATCCCTCATCTTGTTCTTCTGTCACTAGGCGAGATGAACACCTTCTGAAGTCTCCCTTTCCAGAGGAGAAGAAAGGGAACACGAGGAAATGGCCACTGAGCTTTGGACCTCCGATACATGATAGATAAACTGCACATCTCATCCTGTAGGAATTTAGATAAGATGCCAAGTGAAGTCATGCCATCAGATTTATAGTGGTTGTATAAAATTATACGCAAGCATGATGTTTCATTAACTTTATAAAGCAATATATCATAAATACCATGCTTGTATTATCTTCACTGTCTTTACCGTTAATGCTGTAGAGAGGTTAGGTCTTTAATTCCAGGTATGAACCAAGCTGTACTCCATCCATGGAGAACTTCTCATATATAGACAATCATGTTTCAGACCAGTAGTTCTCAACCTTCCTAATGTGGCAACTCTTTAATACAGTTCCTCAGGTTGTGGCAACTCCCAACCATAAAATTATTTCCATTGCTACTTCATAACTGTGGTTTGGCTACTGTTATGAATTGTAATGCAAGATAACTGATATATGACCTCTGTGAAAGGGTTATGTGACACCCCACCCCCCCAAAGGGTCATGCCCCAGATTGAGAACCACTGTTTTAGGAAGTTATGAAGGTGGTCTGCAGGAATGTAATTATTTTGGATAACTGTTGTTTGACAGTTGGAATAATCAGCTCTAAATGTAACTGGCTGTATGGAAATTGCAAGCCTCCGGGGCTATTCAGAGGCACCCACCTTGATTGTCTCCTTTGCGAGATGCCCTTCAAGCCTCCCCTCGCCTCTGTTTTCCATTTCTCCTCTGGTTCTTGTGTAGAGGGTCCTCTGATGGTCTCTTCGGAAGAGGTGGCCCCTGCTTGTGCTGTCACACCTACTGGCCTTTCTTTTCAGGTCATAGGGGACACTAATATGTGAGTTTAGTGTGCAAACAAAGGTATTCAGTGGGAATCTAAAGTGTAATTTTGACATTGGGTTTTTGTTGTTGTTGTTTTTGTTTTTTTGTTTTTTAAACAGATGAATTGTCTCGACTTTTGGCTGATGACTTGGCTTTGTAAACAACCTTAGGGTCCCTCATGAATTTCCCTCTGCAAGTTGAGCTGTTTTTTTAGGCTAGTGAAAAGAGGGATTTTATTTTATTTTATTTTATTTTTTTATCAATAGGAACCAACCAGCTATTTCACAAAAACTTTTTGTGTATTTAAGAAGTCAGGTGTGTAGTGACTTATAAAATTCAGACTACTGCCACAGGTAAAAATTAAAGGCCCTGTCTAGCTGCTCTAGCAGGAACATTTGAGGATGTATGCTGCTGATAGTTCCATGTGTCAGCTCTCTTTATGTTTTTAACCTGGTCCTCTTTCATGTCAGTGGCTTGCCGAAGAGATGTGAGCCTGTCGATAAATGAGAATATCCATTCAGACCTCTTTAAACAGTTAATGATCTTTCAACGCACTTAATGATTACTTCATACCTCTTTAAATTAAGGATCTGCTTTTACAAAGTCCAAGTTAGATGGCTGTGTCGTAATTCCTAGTATAAGCCAACACTTTATTGTTATTTGCAATTTCCCAATTTTTTAAGTGCTCAGGACTGACCCAGGCAGGTCCTCTACTACTGCTGACCAAACCTCAGCACCCAACTCTTCCTTTAGGAAGTTTTTCACTTCCGGCCTCTTTTAAAGCTCTTTGTTCTAGACCCACAAGGTGCCTATGATTGGTTTGCTTTCCCAGTGTCCTTTGCCCTGGGCCAGCCCCTTTATTTATGACAGGGTCTTGATGACAGCATGAGGATAGACATGATGGAATGACCCACTTCCTGGACTTGGCTCCTTGACCTCACCTAACACGGCAGTCACCTAATACAATGGCCAGTAGTCACTGGTGGCTGCTGACCTTTTGAGTTGTGTTTCATCTGTACTGAGACACATATTTATAATTCATCCCAGATCCCCAAGGCATAGTCCCAGAAAAGTGTAAAATGGTTCACTGATAATTTTTTTCATATAGATTATGTATTCAAATGTTAATGGTATTGTTATGGGTTAGATGATATTGTAATTAATTTTTGTTTGTTTGTTACTAGTTAAAAATACCTACTGGAAAATTTTATTTGGCTCCCGTTAAATGTCTGTCACGTGCCGCTTCTCAATATATTTTAAAACCAAAAATGACCGTCCTCACTGGACTCATCAGTTCCCCGAGAGGCTAGCAGGATAATGAGTTCCTTAGCTGCACTCAACATTTAATTGCTGTGTAGAGGCTGGTGATTTTCCATGCTAGATGGAGCCTAGAGCATTTTGAGACCTAGCCACATGGGTGAAATGGTTGCTGAAGATGTCGGTAGTGGAGAGTGTTAATATTTCCACCTGAAATGGGCCTCAGATGCTGACTGTCATCTCTCCTGTTGCTGTGTGGATCCAGGGACGCTTGTACTTCACTCATTTCCTTTACTCCTTTATTTTCAGTGCTGGAAAACCTTGACCAGACAATTGTCTGTCCCAGCTTCGGCTCGCTGGAGAATCAGCAGGATTTCCGAACTCCAGAGTTCGTAAGTACTTCATCTTAAATTTTCATTTGTCATCAAGATTTCCTTTGAAAAATGAAATCCTGTTCTTCAGTGGCACGGTCTGGCGTAGGGCCCCTCTGTGACTGTTCAGTCTCTGGTGTCCCTGAGGAGCAGGTTCATGGAACTTGAGCATTCCCAGCATTGTGAGCTTTAGGTTTGATTTCACACTGCATATGCTACTGCTGACAGGAACTCATTCCGTAGTACAGGACTGAGATGTTGCTAAAATTTCCTGCTTCGTTGGCTGGTTCTGTTCCTATCAGTTTCTGCTCTCCGTAACCTTGGAAATGAGTCTTGACTGAGCATAGATGATGCTCTGGCCAGTGTTGTTATTCACCATGGAGCGGCCCATGTCCTTCAGGAACCTTCAGTGATACAACCTGGTAGGACTAGGAATATTTTATTGGTTGTTCCTACCAAGAGGGAAACTAATGTTCCCACTCAGTCAGACACTGAAGATTAGCCATGGCTCCTACCCTCAAGGAATTAAAAATCGTATTAGATGCCACTGTGATTTTATTAGTGCCTTGTTTAAAGAAAATTAAGCATGTAGGATGCCTTGTAGAATGTCTTTAGAAGCAGACTTTATATTAGGCTCCTAAAGTGCTTGACTCTCTGACTCATGAGAGAGAAGTGGGAAAGCATAGCAACCTTCACCCGGATTTACCCAGTTTTTTTGTTGCTGTAAATAACTTGTTTGCCATTTCCTTTCGCAGTGCAAATGTGTGCCTGTGTGTGCATATGCACACTCAAGGTGTGTATGTATGTATGTGTGACTCTGTGTGTGTGTGTGTATGTGGGTATGTGTGTCTGTGTCTGTATGCTGTGTGTCCCTATGTGTGACTCTCTCTCTCTCTCTCTGTGTGTGTGTGTGTGTGTGTGTGTGTGTGTGTGTGTGTGTATCTTTTGGAGGTTTTTTTTTTTTTTTTTCCCCAAAGTATAATAACATACCTTCACCACTCCAGTAGTTGGCAGAGCGTGACTGCATCATGGATTCTGTATGTTTCCCGTCTCTTACTCTTTATGGATTGTCCACTATATTGAGCCACAGTATAGAAACCAGACAGTGCTGTGGACTGACTGACAAGGACTGCATATAAAAACAATACCCACAGTGCCATTTCATTTCACAGTGGCGCTCCTGTGGCTTCCTTGCAGATGGCCTGCTGTGAAAAGCACTTGGCTGTAATACAGAGACCTGGCATTCAGTGACTCCCTGATGCAGTCAGTGTGAGTGTCAGTGAAGGGGAACTGTGAGTGCACTCCACTAGTTCTACGTCTGGAAGGGCAGAGCAATTGGATGCAAAAGCAGACGCCACTGATACGGACTCAGAAGGCCATTCGTCTTTTACCCTGGTGAACTGCTTTTAATTGAAACTTTATAACATGTCATAGCTAATGTAACAAGAGTTGCATGCAGCAAGGTGTTGGTGTGCCTGGTAAACACACAGACTTTACACCCATTTTCTCCATGAAAATATAAGTTTCCTCAGCAGCTTCTACTGTGTTGAGGTGCTTGACCCACCTCAGCAACATCTGCACAGGTAACGCATAGTGCAGAAAAAAAGTCCATCGTTTCCATCACCAGCATTCGCCTCTTGCCTTTCACGTTTCCGTTTTCAAAGTTAGAAGACTGACTAGTCTGAGATCAGATGACCACAGGTGGAATCTAGCATCACCAACTACAGTTGCCTTGGACAGGCTTATTTCAACCGTGGTTCTGAGGACGTAGAAAGCAGGAGAAACTTCACTTTAGTGTTTGACTGTTGGACTACACTGTTGACACGGTATATATGGTTGTCCTGTGTGTGTACTTGACAACACATCTCTGTGTACCTGTGTGCTGGTTAGTTTTGCCAGCTTGACCCAAACCAAGACACACCTGCAGAGAGGGAATCTCAGCCGAGGCATGGCCTCCATCAGATTAGTCTACAGCCATGTCTGAAGGCATTTTCATAATTCATAATAAAAGGAAGGCCATGGTTTACTGGGGGCAGGGACTTCCCTGGGCAGGTGGGCACGAGTTGTAGAAGAAAGGGAACTGAGCAAGCCAGTAAGTTGATCTCTGCTCCAGTCCCTGCCTCAAGTGTCCTGGCCTGACTTCCCTCAGTGGTGAACTGTTACCTGAAAGTGTGATAGGAAGTAAACGCTTTGCCTCCCAGGATGCTTTTTATCAGTGTTTTATCACAGCAACAGAAAATCTGGTTACTTTCCTTCTCCAATTATACGTTCTTACCATCCAGGAAGGAATTACTTTTTAAGACATATTTTTAAGTGTATTCTTTGAGCATTGCATATGTGTGTGTGTATGTATCAAATATAATATATATGTAATATATGTGCGAATATAATGTATTTGATCATATCCACCCTGTACTTCCCCCTCAACTCCTCCCTGACTCACCACCACTATATCTCCCTCACAGCTCCATTTCCTCTTTGCTTGACCTGCTGAGTCCAGTTACTGCTTCCAGTGTGTACACAGGTGGAGGGCCGTCTCCTGGAGCATGGAGGACTTGCAGGGGTGGGGTAGGAGGTGGAAGGTTGCACATCCCTGAAGGAAATGGACTCTCCCTCAGGCAGCAGCCAGCTGCTAATAGCTCCTCTGCTGGCGTGAGGCTTCAGGAAGGAATTCTTTGTGTTCCTGTGCCTTACCTGTTTGTGATGCTCCTGACATGCAAGTTCTTAAGAAGCTTGTAAACAGCTGCTTGTATTTCCTTCCCAGCACGGTTGTTGACGGTGCTCCTGGGCCTGAGAGGAAACGTATATTACCATATGCTGTCTCCATGGTAAACAAGCAGGGTGTAGAGGGAGGTCCCTTGGGAATAGGACACTCCAGGGAACCATGTGTTGTATTTAAGAGAAGACTTTGATGTAGACAGGAGGAAGGAGAGTCGAGGAGGACAGAGTTCTGCTCTTGTAGGCAGGTGAACCAGACTGATGCCAGGACATCAGGTAAGTTGATGCAAAGCAGATCTTTAAATTGGCGCCAGTGATGGGGCCTGGGAGTCAGAGGACCTAACAGCAAAGCAAAGTTGCAAACCATACTGGGAAAAATAAAAGAAGGTGGAAAAGTCAATTCTTTATTTATTTTTTTTCCCCAATCTGACATTTTGGCGGTCCGGTTGCAGTGTGCTGAATTGCAGGAAGCCGCAGAGCATGTTTACTCAAGCCTTATTCTCAAATACTTGAGATTTTAGGCGGATCGAGAGCTGGTGGTTTTTATGTAACAGTGTATTTATCTAGTTTGTTCAACAGGGAGAAGAATAAAATGTTTTTCAGTCTGCTTCCTTTAGAAGATCTATTTTAGAGCAGCGTTAGATGACCAGCCTTGGTCACTGGTGTTAGAGGGAATGAGACAGTTCATGTGTCTACTGTGGTTGTCAGGCAGAGCCCGAGTCTTCATTAATCCTGAGGAGACTGACATCCCTGTCAGCTGCCTATGGTCTACAGACAGCAGCAGCTCCCCTGCCCTCCACTCCTCCTCCCTGTAGCCTCCAATCGCGCGCACACACACACACACACACACACACACACACACACACACACACAGGTTCTTGTCATCTCTTGTTCCCTTTGCAGACTGAAGCCATCGAGTTAGCCCGAATACCAAAATGCTAACGGGGGGAACAGAGGTGTAGACACAAGGCACACGTGTTCTTGCTGTCTCTGACTTGTGGGAGCTGAGGACCTGTCGAAACTAGAAATGTTAACATGTACCCACTGTCGGGTAAGGCAGATGTGTGGGAGGAAGTCAGTATGAAAAGGCTAAATACTGGGTTACAGAGAAACTTGGTGATCTTGTATGGTAGACAACCATTTCAGTCCTGGTGCAGTTTTGCTTAAATGTGGTGAAAATAGTTAACATCTTATTATGGTTGTTTTCCTCATACTGCTATCTTAAAAAAAAAAAAAAAACTATCTACCCTCTGAACCATCTTGCATCTTGCAGAGACCCTCCATGCTGTTTTATTTTATTTTCATGTTACCTGCTCTCTTCTGTGAATGGAGTCTGGTTCATCACATTGTAGTTTCTACAGAGGCTAGTTCATGATCTAGGGAAATGGTGACTGTCTGAGCCATGACTGTCATGGAGGCATAGGTGAAAATAGACTTGGAGGACTAGGATTCTAGGGAAGGGGATGGTGAAAATGAGGCTGGGACCGAGTGCCTGAGCCTCAGACCATCCTGAAGAGTTGAGACTTAGAAGTTGAGGGTGGGGTCGTGAGATGGCCCAGTGGGTACGGGCACTAGCCTCCAAGCCACCGTAACCTGAGTTTGATCCCCAGAATCCAGGGGTTGAGAGGACAGAACTGACTCTCACAGGTCAGTTAAGTCTCTGACTTAAATGCACACATTATGTGCATGCACAGGAATGCCTCTACACACAAAAGAAATAAAGGTAAAAACAAGACAAACAAACAAACCCAGAGGCTATAAAATTAGAGTTAGAACTTAGGATTGATTCCATCCTGATGGCAGTGGAACAGAGAAATGTTTTGCTAGGTAGGATGTCCTAGAATCCCAGGACACCCAGGACTTCCAGTCCCACATCTGATTAAGAGCTCTAAGAAGTAAAATGGAAAGCTAGTGACTTTGTTTCATTCCAAGACCCAAGGAATTGAACATTAGGGTCCTCAGTGGGGAGAGGTGATGGTCATGTTCGTTTCTAGAAACCCTACCTACTGACCGTGACCCAGGAACTTGCAGTGGCCTGACAGCCTGAGCGCACACAGTTGAGAGACGCAGTGTGAAGGACTTTGAACTAGCATCCCTGCATCTGCCTGTAACCATGATCAACATGGAATTGTGGAGACGGAAGGCTAAGGGGCTGTTTTGTGATCCGATCCCCACTGTTGCACCCCATCTGTCTTTGCGGAACTTGGAATTCTGCATGTAACTCTCCTGGCTTCTTAGAGGCAGGAATAATCTTACCACTTCTGATCTCATGTTGACTGATAGTTTTTCATTGTTTAGCGTCTACCAAATTTGGAGTAAATAATAAAATTTGGACCGGCCAAAGAATATTAGGATCCCAACAGGCTAACCCAGGAGGATTAGAAGTCATAGGATTTAGTTATTAAATGAGGAAATAGACACAGAAAGATGAGCGCTAGAGAGGTGAGGAAGTGTGACCTTGTTGGAGGAGGTGTGTCACGGGAGTGGTTTCAGAAGCCCATGCTATTCCCAGGTAACTCTCTCCCTGTGCCTAGTGGCCATGTCTCGCTGTGTGAGCTCTGAGCTACTGCTCCGGCACCATGCCTGCCTGCCTCCTGCCATGCTCCACACCACTCCTACCTTCTGGAATCATAACCGCAAATTAAATGCTTTTTTTCCTAAGTTGCCTTGGTTTGATGATATCTTAGCATAGCCATAGAATAGTAAGCAAGACACTGTTTTCTAAAAATTATTGTAAGCTACCTAAAATTCTGATTTAATCATCTTCAACCTATTGAAAATACATGAAAACCCCAAGGAAGGGTTTTAAGTATTAATTTCTGAAAACCAATATTTATTTGGCATTTATTTTAGGTGCTATACTGAATATACAGAAAAGAATATCCCTAGTTTTGTTTTGTTTTTTTGGTTTTTTGTTTTGGTTTTTTGGTTTTGGTTTTTGGTTTTTTTTTTTTTTTTTTTTTTGGAGCTAATACTTTGCTAAAAGAAACAAAGTAAATAATGTACATATCACGTGAGAAATCATTAGGGAAAATTAATAGAGATTGCATGTGTGTGAAAGAGAGAGACAGACAGAGAGAGAGGATTTTTGCAGTGGTGGTGTGTGTGGCAGTTGTAAACAGAGTGTTAGAGGGTATCTCACTGAAAAGTGAAAAGGCCTGATCATGGTGCTGGAGCAATCCGTTTGGAAGGATAGCTGAAGACAAGCACATCTAAGCAGGAGTGGCCTAGAAAGAGGATTTGAAATGGGCACTTTTGTCCTATGTTCAGGGTCATGGAAGGAAATCCAGGCAGCTGTGGTAGATTGGAAGATGGGGAGAAGAGTCGATTGGGGGCTTTGTAGGTCGCTGTGAAGGCGTTGGTTGCATTTTTAAGTTTAAATTTCATTCAGAGTGAGCCTTCTCTGAAGGTGGGAGGGTCCCCAACAGAGGAGTCCCTGACCTTAGATCTTTTTCGATGTGTTCAGAATGGGCTGTGAAGAAACAGAGCAAAGGCAGGAGACTGCCAGGTATGCCAACCATTTGATATTGTAACATGATGCTGTCACCTATGGAGTTCATGCTCAAAGAACTCCAAGAACTGAGCATTCCAGTTCCAAAGGAAGGGAGGGAGGGAGGGAGGGAAGGAAGGAAGGAAGGAAGGAAGGAAGGAGGGAAAGAGGAAGAAAAGTGTTGGGCCTCATTCATAGCTATCCCTGGCTACATGCAGCCCACAGCCCACAGACTGGGTATGTCTTCAAGAATAGTGGCATTCTCATTTAGACCACCACAGCATCTTTCAGAGGGCAAGGAAGCGCTGTAATTTGATCCAGAGAAAGAGGGATTGTCCGTAGCTATAGGGATGCTCATGCTTAGATTTGAAAGTAGGAGCTTGTTGGAATATTATTCTGATTGCTCATTTACCAGGGACATGGGTGGCAAGCATTAACAAAGACTGAGGAAGGCGAAGAGACGAAGGAGTCTGAAGAGGGGAAGGGATGAGGCAGCCATGTGAAAGAGGGGAAGCATGGGTGCACTGGAGAAATTTAACATGAGTTTTGACAGTAGCAGGAGCCTGTGTGAGGAGAGTAATTGTATCTATCAGCTGACAAAAATCTAGAATGACAGTGGAGATACGTCTGTGAAGAGAGTGTCTAGATTGGGTTCACTGAGGTAGGAAGACTCACCCCAAGCTTAGGTGACGCTCTCCCCCGGGTTGAGGTACCTGACTGAATAAAAAGGAGACAACGAGCTGAGAACTGACGTTCATTTCATTTTGTCTGCTGACTGCCGATGATGAGCAGCCACCTCACCCTCCCTGTCACGATAAACCATGTCTCTTTTAACCGTGAGCTTAAAATAGCCCTCGTTCCCTCAAGTTCTTGTCAGGGGTTTGACCCTTGCAAGTAGAAAAGTAACCAATATGATTACCACGATGGCCATGGGCTTGCCCATTCAGGACCAGTACCGGTAGACATGGCGCCAAGGGGAGGGGATGGCATGGGCAGGCATCTGATTTAACCAAGTCGGATTGTGTCAAGTCAGTTCAGCAAAGCAAGATGTGGATCAGAGAGCTACAGGTGTTTGGGGAAAAAAAAAAGAAAAAGAAAAAAGAAGAGTAGAGGACCATGGACATGAGGCATCCGGGTCTGTGGCTATGGCTGCCAGCATGCTTGACACTTTTTGAAGTTGGAATGTTCGAGTGAGAACTGGGGAAAGGTGATTGCTGAAGTATTGGATATGTCGATTTTCCAAATACCTCAGCTAAGCAACTTGCAAAGAGAAAGAGGAAAGGCTTCCTTTGGCTCACAGTTTGAATTTCCAGCCCGTGACTGACTGGCAGGATTGCTTGGGTTCTGTGCTGAGGAAGGAGGAGTTGCACAATGGAATAGAACCTTTCATTTCACGGCCTGTCAGCACATAAACTGAAGCTGAGGCCACTATCCACAATCGCCTTAAGGACACACCCCTAATGACCTCCCAGGCCCCACCTCCTGAAGGGTCTGCCACCCCAAGAATGCTACCTGTGGACTAAGCTTTCAACACATGAACCTTTGGGAGACCCAAGATACAAAATATAGCTGAGAAATAAAGATGGGGTCTGGTTTGTAATCCGTAAGAAGGGCTCAAGACAGGCTGAAGCTGTCAATTATAGGACATTGAAAGAATGTTGCTGTAATGCAGAAGTGTGTGTGTGTGTGGTGTAGACATCTCTAAGAATTAGGTCAGGTGTAATGTTTTGGAGACGTAACAGTGAGCTAAGTTTTGAATCACTAATGAATGTCTGATTGTGACTCAAGGGCCAGCAGATGGCTGCCTCTTCTGGAGAGCTACAGATCGAAGGCTGGAGGCAGTACACGCCGTGAGCTGACTCTGTGTGGCCAAGGGTTCTACTTACATTGCCATCTTTCAACCTCAGCCCTACTGGCATTTTGGGCTGGGTTGCTTTGTTTAATGATCAGGGTGTGTGTCCTGGATATTGTAGGATATTGAAGATCAGCCCTGTTTTCTACTCAGTAAAAACCTTCTTCCATGGAGGAGGGGTGACTCTCGGATACTGCAGTTACAGCCAAATGTCCCAGGGGGCAAAGTTGCTCTTATTGAGAACCACATAGTTACAGGAGCACTTGGATTTGTTTCTGGGCGCACTGGGAATGTTGCTGTAATGCAGAATTGAATGGAAGAATTGAATGGATTGTGGACTGAACTAGAAGAGGGAAAATAGAAAATATTGGCCTCTTTTCAAAGAAGTCTGACAGTGAGGTGCTGGACAGTGAGACAGACACACTGAGAGGACGGGAATAAACAAATGGCTAACTCTGAGGAGGATCCTTTTAAGGGAAGCGGTTGAATCCAGAGCACGGAAGCTCAGAAGAAGGGCATGGAAGGGTTTGCAGGGCACACGGGCAGGGGTCACCCTGGTGTGGGAGGAGCCACACCTGCTCAGGACAGGGAGCAGAAAGCCCATGCAGGATTATAGGAGTTATAAAGGGAGGCTGGGAGATTCACCAGCTACCAACTGCTTTCAGCCACTGAGTGTGAAGAGGGCACAGGGCGGGAGCAGTTGTAGAGAGGGAGAGAGCAGGAAAAGCCAGGAGAAGGTTCTGGGATTTCTTGGCAGCAGAGAGATCAGAATGGAGCTGGTGATCCCAACTGTCCCCCCACTGTGTCCCTCAGACATGGAGAGAATTGAGAGAAGGCTTCGGCCAGAGGGTGTGAAGACGGTCAAGTGACCCTGGCAGAAGGAACTGTGATGTGGACTTAGAGAAGGAATGAAAAGGAGGAAGAAGTCTGTTGTGGGGGTATCTTTGTGGATTTCTGTGGGCCTCTCTAGCACTTTGCTTCTTCCTATTCTCATGTGGTCTTCATTTACCATGGTCTCCTATTCCTTGTTCTCCCTCTCTGTTGTTGATCCAGCTGGGATCTCCCACTCACCCAAGCTCTCTTTCCCTCGACCCTCGCCCTTCACTACCCCCACTCATGTCCAGGCTGTTCATGTAGATCTCATTCCATTTCTCTGTCGTTGGGCGATCCCTGTGTCTTTCTTGGGGTCCTGTTTTCCAGGTAGCCTGCCTGGTGATGTGAGTAGCAGTCCAGTCATCCTTGTTCCACATCTAGTATCCTGTTATGAGTGAGTACATACCATGTTTAAAGATACCCCCACAACAGACTGCTGGCAATGGTTGAGAGACAATCCGAACTGACCTACCCTGGTGATGGGATGGCCAAACACCCTAATTGTCGTGCTAGAAACCTCATCCAACTACTGATGGATCTGGATGCAGAGATCCATGACTAGGCCCCAGGTGGATCTCTGGGAGTCCAATTAGCGAGAATGAGGAGGGTTTATATGAGAGAGAATTGTTGAGACCAAGGTCGGATAAAGCACAGAGACAAATAGCCAAACGAACGGAAACACATGAAATATGAACCAATGGCTGAGGGGTCACCAACTGGATCAGGCCCTCTGAGTGGGTGAGACAGTTGATTGGACTGATCTGTTTGGGAGGCATCCAGGCAGTGGCACCGGGTCCTGTGCTCATTGCATGAGTTGGCTGTTTGAAACCTGGGGCCTATGCAGGGTCCCTTGGCTCGGCCTGGGAGGAGGGGACTGGACCTACCTGGACTGAGTCCACCAGGTTGATCTCAGTCTGTGGGGAAGGCTTTGCCCTGGAGGAGATTGGAATGGGGGGCGGGCTGGGGGGAAGGTGAGGGGGGCGGGAGGGGGGAGAACAAGGGAATCTGTGGCTGATATGTAGAACTGAATTGTATTGCAAAATAAAAATTAAAAAAAAAAAAAAAAGAAAAGGAGGAAGAAGAAGAAGAGCTCAGTGATTAGAAACAGACCAGGGGCCTCTGGCCTCTCTATGACAGCAGAAGAATGTGGTGCTGGCCAGGAACGGAGAGGACCTTCCGGAGGGATGGCAGTGTCCTTATTGGCTGTGGCAGTTTGGGCACGGAAGGGACAAGAGCCCTGGTGATGAGCAGCCACGTTACCGAGGAGCCGCAGGGCATTGGCACTGCCGGGGCTGAGTTGGGAGCTGGGTATCCCTGTGTGGTGATGGTGAGAGATGGAGAGGGCAGTGTGAGCACGGCAGGATTTTCAGGGGCAGCAGTAGGGGAGTAGATGGTCCATTCTGGGGGCTCTCCAAGTACATCCTGCTCACATGGCCCTGTCAGAAATGTCCTCCTGAGATAATGACTGGTCTGGAATTGTGTGAAAAAGTCAGTTTTGCACTGTCCCTGGTATGGGGTTCTTTTGAGGGAATAGTCTACCAGACTTTTGTTTGCAGATGTTGTTTCCAGCAGGCGGGTCAGGATTTGTTTCAAAGGCTTTTATTTGTAATGCCAGTCCTCGGGAAGCTGAAGCGGGAAGATTGCTACATAGCCAATGGAGACAGGCTAGCCTATCTCACCCCCGCCCCAAGGCAAAAAAAGCCAAACAACAACAGAAATCAAATCAAATGAATTCAAGGATTTTAATCATTTATTGCTCCCCTCCCCCACTCCATCCCACCCCGACTTTGGTTATTTCTGAGGCAGCTGGATACTGGAGCTATTGAAAGGTATTTTACTGTGTCCAAGGTTTTTCTGGCTAATCTCCCAAGTCAGCTAAAGTCCCACAGTCCGCCTCCAATTCCACGATGCTCAGGATGAGTGCTTGTGGGAGTGATGTGGGACCATCCCCCCTTAGCATCTCCTCACTGGGATGTACACTCTTCTGTGTAAACAGATAGACAGGATGGCTTTGTCCTGTGTCGTCTGCACTGACCTTTCCAAATGGGAAGAGCAAAGGACCGCAGCGCCCCCAATCCCAGCCACACAAACAAAGGAACTTAATATTTGACTTGGCCGAAGGACTCTCATAGGAGGGGCGAAGTCAAAGATGAATGAGCTGGTAAGAAAGAAGCGCTCATGTGGGCCATTTTGCTGTGTTTGGCATTCACGGGGTGTTTCAACATTGCAAGCTTGCTGTGCATTCAGAGGGGAAAAGGTGATGAACTGTGTACTCTGTGGGAATGTGGAAGAATATTTTCTCCCTCTGTGTGGCCGATCCAGAAGCTGGAGGTATGAATTATTGGGATTGAGAAGAATGAGCAGAAGTGGGTAGACATGCAAAGATGCCATTCAGAAATTTCTGTCTGAGTCACTTCTGTGGAATGCAGAAGGCCTTTTCCCAGAGAAATGGTGGTAATTAGACCATAGGCCCAGCCAGGCCAGACCCACTGGAGCCAATTTAACTCAAAATGCTAACAAATCCCATTCTGTAAATTCTGGAGCATTCTAATCAGTAAATCATTGATTTAAAACTGTTAAAATAAACCAGTCCTGTTGGCACACAGCTGTAATCCTAGACTCTTGGGAGCCAAGGCAAGCGGTTTGCTAGTTCAAGGCTACCCTGGGTAACGAGATTTTTGTCTCAAAATAAAAGGTGTGAGAATCTGGCGCAGAGACGGTGATTGCCCAGCATGCGCAACACTCCTGGTTCAAACCCCAGCAGTCCAGTCCCCACTACTCCGACGTAGGTAAAAATGAAGTACAACGTCAAGTCAACAAGTGCTTAGTGCGACAATACTGATGAACTGATTGGTTGCTTTTGGAGTTGTGATAGACAGTGAAGCAGAAGCAAGGGCCCCGGGGAGGAAGGCAGTTCCATGTAGGAAGGGGTAGAGCACACAGGTCGTCAAGCTTCTGTGAATGAAAATGAACTCTGTTGAAGTAGCTTAGCCCTGTTGAGCAGCCCGGGGTGCCCAGGCTGCCCCAGGATGGTTTCGGACCTAGTAATCTCTTGTCTTTGGATCAGGGGCAGGAAGATGGGAAGTTCCAGGCCATGGTGAGACTGCCTCAGATCTCTCCAGACAGGTTTAAACTTTCTGGCTGGTGTTGTCTGCCATGGTATCCCAAAGCTGGGATACTGGCTTGTGGAACCAGTGAGTGGTCTTGAGGTGATGTGAGGTGATATAGATGATATAGGTAACAGAACACTAAAGTGACAGATGGGACATTTAAAAAAAAAAATGTATGTGGGGGGGAGGGGCATTGGTTTAGGGAAGATATTGAGTACAGACCAGACTGATAAATGAGTATGTTGAAGTAGGATTGTGTGTCTCCTAGAATGTTACAGAAGGTCTTTAAGTAGATGGTTTATGAATGTTAGAAAGAGGTCACCAGGAACCAGCATGAGGCTGACCATTTCAGCTTGAACAAAATTCTAGCCTGAACGTGTTATTTTTTTTTTTTTTTAGTGGAGTTATTAGGCAGGTGGAGTAGGGGGAAACGACTATATGTTCATGTGTTTTGATTTCAGTCAGGAAATATAGGGGAAAAAAACACCTTTAAATACAAAATGAAGAAATATGATCCTGAAGATTGCGCTTACCGGGTAATTGATCGTAGGAAGAATGTGGATAATGGATGAAAATCAATTTACAGAGGAGATAAATCAATATGCAGTAAGCTCCTGCCCCTGATTCATAAATACCAGCTGCGTAAGTAAAGAGCAGGAGTGTAGAAGCTGAAGGCTGATGATGTGGAACAGTCAGGCCTTGGGCTAATTCAGCCAAGTATGAATTAAGCGTATGATGACAGTGTCAGGAAGTCAGTGGAAATCCAGGCTGCATCTGCACCTGCCCCCAGAGAAGACAGACCTAGGCTTCTGTTCAGGCTTGGTGAAGCCGCCTCTATTCTGTGTGCTCCCTTTGGGAAGGGGACATATTGAGAGGTAGTTCCTGATAACTGTGCAAGAACCTCACACCATCAGGCAGTAGCAATTGTCTGACGAAGATGCAAAGTAAAGGGTGTCTCTCCTTTCCTTCCTTTCTTTGTGCTTCTTAAATAAAAGACAACCCCTTTTTAAAAGATGTCATTGAAAGTTTAAATTAGGTATGTGTGTGTATATATGCATGTGCAGGCTGGTACGCAAGGAGGTCTGAGAAGTGGCGCCCCTTTGAGCTGGAGTCACAGGCGGTTGTGTGTGACTTGCCCATTGTGGGTGCTGGGAACTGAACTGAGGTCCTCTTGGAGGGCAGTAAGTAATTTTGAACTCTTAAGGGACTCCTCTCCAGCCCTGTAAAGTATAGTTTTTGTTTGTTTGTTTGTTTTTGTTGTTTTGTTTTTCGAGACAGGATTTCTCTGTGTAGCTTTGTGCCTTTCCTAGAACTCGCTTCGGAGACCAGGCTGGCCTCGAACTCACAGAGATCCGCCTGCCTCTGCCTCCCGAGTGCTGAGATTAAAGGCGTGCGCCACCACTGCCCGGCATAAAGTTTAGTTTTAAAGACCATGAATGGAAGGCAAGGGTAGCTGATAGACTACTCCGGTAGGAAGACTTCTCTCTGTGAAAACACCCAACACCATAGAGGTACTCCCATGTAGTCAGATGAACAGGACCAGATGAGGATAGTGGACATGTGAGTCAGGATGTGTCGGTGGGTGGAAAGACAGGCCGTGGGTGGCTCATGGAGAGCAGGACTCATTATGGGATGTGCGGAATGATAGAGTGGCTGTGGCTGTGGATAGCCTTTGCCTCTGGTTCAATGTATCTCATTGATGCATCTGACTTATTTCATTTTTTATTTTTCCTATACTCAAGCTATTACAATCAGCCTCAGAATTGTGACTGATTAAAATCCTTTCCTCCTTGTAACTGTTTGTTCCACCTGGTTTTACTCCTTCATTTTCAGAAATCCATGGCTGTAAATGCCTTGTGAATTCTGCTTCACAAAGCATCACATTGGACATTCAGTGAGCTTTCCGTTCCATGGAGATGTCAAAATTAATTTAACAAAAACATGGTGAGGAGGGCAGAAAGCCCTGAGCATTCTGAGCAGTTATGATGTCTGTATTTACCATGGATCTCATCTGACTAGAAGGCGTCTGGAAGCACAGCATAGGGATGGCTAGGAACGTTAAGAGTCCGCTGGCCAGCGATCTGACCATGCTGTGACCTGCAGCAGCGTGGATGTGGAAACACAATAAAAATGTAAAGAGAAAACACAGGATGCAGTGGGAATGTGGACATAATAAGAATCCACAGGATTCTTAGGACATCACAGAGGGGAATCCAGGACCAGTGGGATTGGTACCGCGTGTAGTGATATTTTATTTGTGTACCCCAGGAAAGATTATCTGGGGATCAGAGAAAAAAGTCAGCCACTTTATTAAACATAGAGGTCAGGCAGGCAGTGGTAGCACATGCCTTTAATCCTAGCATTCGGGACGCAGAGATCCATCTGGATCTCTGTGAGTTCAATGCCACACTGGGAACAGAATCAGACATGGTGGCACATGCCTTTAATCCCAGCACTAGTTAACCATAGAGGTCTGGAGGTCTGTATAGACAGACAGGAAGTGATAGAGCTGGGTGGAAAGAGGAAGTGATGTAGCTGGGCAGAGAGAGAAAATAAGATGGCAGGGACAGAAAGGTACATAGGCCCGAGTGTACAGGAAGTAGCTCTCTTTTGGGCTGAGGATTTCCTAACAGTAAGAACTTGTGGCTTGGCTTGTCCTGTTCCTCTGATCCCTCAGTTTTCACCCCAATATCTGGCTCTGGGTTCATTCGTTCGTTCGTCCGTCCTTCCTTCCTTCCTTCCTTCCTTCCTTCCTTCATTTATTTATTTATTTATTTATGTATTGGTTTTTCGAGACAGGGTTTCTCTGTGTAGCTTTGCGCCCTTCCTAGAACTCACTCTGTAGCCCAGGCTGGCCTCGAACTCACAGAGATCTTCCTGGCTCTGCCTCCCGAGTGCTGGGATTAAAGGCATGCACCACCACCGCCCGGCTCTGGGTTTTTTATTAATAACACCATTTAGTAATTTGTCTTACAACCGTGTCTGTCCCTTCTGTATTTTGCACTTTGCAAGAACTTCTAATTTCTGACACCTCCTAGTTAACTGTAGTTTTCTGTCATTTCATCAAATAGAAATAAAAGGTACATCTTTAGTATAAGACTTAAATTCCTTTTTACATTTTGTGTGTGTGTGTGTGTGTGTGTGTGTGTGTGTGTGTGAGAGAGAGAGAGAGAGAGAGAGAGAGAGTGAGTTTGTGTGTGAGAGAGAGTGTATGAGTGTGTGAGTGTATGTGTGTGTGTGTGTGTGTGTGTGTGTGTGTGTGTGTGTTCCACATGCATCTTGGTGTACATGTGGAATTTATCCTTATACTATGAGCCATCTTGCTGGCTCTGTTAAAAGTCTTCTGCATTCCTTAAGTCACTCTCAGGTTAAAAACAAAAACAAAAACAAACAAAACTGTAGAGACATATTTACCTAGAAAATCCAAATTTCTTCTACAAAGGAAAATTGTGTTTATAGCGCCTCCCAAGTCACCTTTTGAGATATAGATTAATGTGGCCTGACAGATTGTAATTACTACCAGACGGCATCTTCATTAATTATAATGAGCAAACCAGTACTGGAGCGCTCTGTTCTGTGGTGTTAACATGAGTTAGACTATATCAGGTCTGTATGTGAGTTGTTGCTGGGGTGAAATTTGGTCTCAGTTAAATGCCCTAAAACAAAAAACAGACCATCAGATTTAGCAGGCGGTTCAGCAGGGCTTTTCTGTCACCATGGTGCCTGCAGCTTCAAATGCTTTTTGTTGTTGGTTTATAGGCAGTGTCCTACTATTAGCCCAGGCTGGCCTTGAACCGTTAACCCTCCCCCCTCAGCCTTCTGAGTGCGGGACCACAGCATGCCCACTGTGCCCTGAAACTTTAGGCATATTTAATGTAAATACATGACATGTCAAGTAAGAATGAAGAAGAAGGTGAGAGCAATGAGGGACTTTTGAGATTTTTGAAACATTTTTACATCCTCATAGGAACTGTTCCTTTTGCTGTAGGCAGAAGCTGTTCCAAAAGCCCCACAAAGGAAGTGGAGCCTGAGATGGAACCGGGGCACTAGAAGCCTTCTGTGTCCTTTCATGGCTCTGCGCTCTGACTCCCGTAGGCAACTTCCTTTTGGCTTTAGGGCTTCTACTTCCTTATACATAAAAAGCAGGAAAGTCGGTGATAGATTTCTTCACCAGCATACGGTGCAGCGCTGTGCAAGGGTTGAGAGGCGTTTGAGCAATGTGGAAAACATGTTCATAAAGTTACGCAGATGACAGCCTTGGCTAGTGGTCATGGATACGTGGCACACGGAAGGCCGAAGCTCTGAAGTGGCCGTAGTGAACATTGCTCATCCAGCCATGCTGCTTTCCTCTAACGTGCTGTCACACCGTAGGTATCAGAAATTTGCCTCCGTTCTTAGAAGACGGGGCTCTTAAAGCATTGATAACTTATATCCCCAAGGAAGTACAGTTATCAGTTCTTACATACTGACCAAATTATCAGTGGGCCAGGAATTAATTATACCCCGCAGTGCTATAAAATGCCAACAGCACAATCTGTCAATAAATATATTGAGCCCTTTTCTAAAACTCGCTAATAGAATTTTTAATGAATTAGGAATAAGACCTATTTAAATTATTCAGTTTTGAATAAACCACCATCAACTTCACTAAATTTTGTAGTAAAAATTTATTCATTTAGTCATTCAATATTTATGAACCCGGGTGCTCAGCGGGGAAATAAAAAGAGTGCATCTCAGATGTTTGCCCTCCAGGCCAAGAGTGGGCACACTGTCCACCTCTGTGTCCGGTTGCGAGCTGTGTGTGCAGGTGATCCTGGCTGGCTGGTTGGAAGTCTGTGAGGTCTGTCGGAGTGTTCGATAAGTCCCAGTATGTACACAGAGTGCAGCCTGGGAATCAGAGTTACCTAGATACTGCTTTACACATAGAAAGGACCATGCTGCACTCTCCTCCTTGCTCCCGGTTAGGACCCAAGTGTGTGCATGCCAACAAAGACGATATACTATGTACCTGGATTGTTTTGGCAGGAAGTAGTAATATTCCTCGGCTCCTTTGTTTCCTCCATTCTTCTTCTTGGGGCCACAGCCTCAGTCTCCGGTCACCACTGTGCCACCCACTGGCACCCACGCCTGTAAATGCTTCTTTTCAAAATGCAAACCAGTCCCATCCCTCTCCTTATGTGATGCATAGTGGAATTTCTCCCCTGTTGCTTCATCTGCCTTATTATAAAATGTCACAGGATAAATGGGGAACTAATTTCAGTTGATTTATTTAATAATATTTATCCATTTAATGTTTTTGTAAGTCTCTTGGGAAATGGCATGGAAAGATGGCACAGCCTGTGTCCCCTCGGGGCATAGGTTATAGTGAGAGACAGACTTTAATTAAGCCATTACACAAATTGCTCAACAATTAGAATGGCGAGATGTGACATTTAAGGAGAGGGTAAGGTGCTCCAAGCTGTAAGGGAGGGAACCTCAGTGGGCAGGCAAGGGAAGACCCCCTCCACCCCACCCCCGAGACTTTACCAGGGAAGATAAAGGAGATTCTAGAAAGAGGACCTACAGGCACAAAGATAAGGCAAATAACCCCTGAAGCCCCCTGCAAGCAGGTGCAGCAGCATCGGCCTGAAATCCCAGCTGTGCAGGAGGGTGTGAAACAGGAGGGTCTGGAGCGCAAGGCTGTCCCAAGAGTCACTGAAAGACACAAACACCCCCAGCCTCACCTCCAACAAGTGGAGCAGACACAAAAACCTTAAAGAGATAGAGAGGCTGGCGGCTGCATCGGGATGGAGTTGCTAAGTTTTTGACGTCATCTTCAGTGGCCTTTGCCCACCAGCAAGGTTAGATCCTTAGCATTTGTCTGTTGTCAACTAATTTTAGGACTTTAGCAGAGTGGTTACATTGAATGTTTGCGCTGGACTGTGTAAGCCCAAGCCAGTGAGACAAGTGTCCACTGAACGGCTTTTCTTGGTGTCACGGGTTAAAAGAAGAACAAGTTTTCCCTTCAGTGCCGTAGTCCAGTTCAAGTGAGAGTATACACACAAATACATGACATATGTGTGTGGCATCATACTATGGTAATTTATCTAATGCAAAATTAGGAGAATGGTATAGAACCAGAGCTCTCAACTTTTACGGTCTGACATTTTATACTCAGTAATGTGGGCTTACATAGTGTTCAGCTGAACTTAAAGTGGGGAAATTTAACACATTTAATAATCAATTTTACATAACCAATAATAAACCTAAGAATGATAATATAAACTAATATTGAAGCATTAATGTACATTAGCATATTTTAATGTTAAAACCTCTTTTTTCCCCCAAATAATTTAACATGGGAGAAATGAAGTTGTTTTATGTATTTTGCAAGTCTGCGCGAGAGTAGGTGGCTGGATTTTCACATTTGCTTGTTTAGTTAAAAAGTGGCAACATGGGCTAGAGAAACAGCTCAGCAGTTAAGAACACTGGCTGCTCTTCCAGAGAACCCAAGTTCGAGTCTCGGCACTCACAAGGCAGCTCACAACTATCTGTAACTCCAGTTTTTGGGGATCCAATGCCCTCTTCTGGCTCTATAGGCACCAGACGGGCAACATGGGACACAGACATGCATGAAGGCAAAACACTCAGGCACATAAAATATTTTTTTAAGTAGCAATACATTGTTTTGCTTGGTGTGTATTGATTATTCAGGCTCACACTTATTGTCAGTTGGATGAGAGAGGACTGTTTCAGAGCCTTTTCAAGTAGTTGTGTATTCTTGGATTCCACATCAAAACTCAGCACGTGGTGGTTTCTGAAAAGTTGGTTGCGCCATAGAATGTAAAACCATATTGGTAAAAGTTTCATACATTTTGAATGAACTTTCACACAAGTATGATTTCTGCACCATGCACAAGGCAGTTGGAAAGCAGTTCACAGTAGATATTACAGATTAGTAGCTCTTGCAAATGTTTGCTCGTTTCCTTATACAAAAATGAGAAAAAAAACACATTTCTTATTATTACCTTCAATCTCAACAGAAAGCCACTATTAGGGGGCTGTCAGGTGGCCGTGGTGAATGCAGTTATGCTAAGTTTGAATACTTGCTTGATGTTTTAGGACATTGTCATTAATAACAAATATGTTTTCTTGAAAGTATCTGACAACCACCTAAGTCTTTATAACCAGATGTTGGTCACTTTTCTGTGGCATAGAAAGAATGCTTCCTATTCCAGTGCACACCCCAGAAGCACTTCTCCTGAGGTGTCAGGGAACTCTGATGTATAGATAGCCGTGTTTCATGAGAACGTCTCTCTTCACACAGCATGTTAAACAGCTGTGAGGTGAGTGTGCTCGTTAGTAAAGCTGTGGCTTGTCACTCTGCATCCAGGGCTTTCTCTTGCACAGCAAGTGTGGACAGGGAGTGACTGCGGGCACAGTGAGCCACTTTGTGTTCAGTAAAGCAGTGCTTCTTACCCTCCACCACTTTAGAAAAAGACTTACCTTCTAGATATAGGTTTGCCTGTGTGTTTGTCTGTATAGCACATGTGTGCTGTGTGGTGCCAGTGGAGGCCAGAAGAGGGCATGGAATCCTATGGAACTGGTGGTACAGAGGCTGTAGCCCCATGTGGGTGCTGAGAGTCCAACCCAGGTCGTCTGGAAGAGTGGTCAGTGCCCTTAAACACTGAGTCATCTCTTTAGCCCGCCTCCACCACTCTTAAGCACTGACTTGCAGATGTTAACACAAGAAAAGCAAACCAATTTTATATTATAGAAATATTTTTGACCTTTCAGGTTTCCTGCCCCAAAGGGTTAGGAGTCACTAGAGGTGTGTGCGACGTGCGTGTCCTGGCTTAGAAAATAAAGGAGAAGTAGAATTTGGATAGGTGCTTAGAAGAGGAGAAGAGGGCATTACAGGAGCAAGGAGTAGAGTTGGATGACAGTCAAAACTCTGATTAGGAAAGATGCTTAGGCTGGATAGTTAGCATAAAGAGGACTGTTTATAATCTGTAGGCTATAGTCAGATCAAGAGGTATCCTGCATACCCAGTTGGGAAGTCTAGGCTTTCTGTGGAGTCACCGGGAGCAGCTGAAGGGTTTTGTCCCCTTGTGGGACTTGGGCACGTTTGTTTAGGAGCTTTCCTGTGGAGGCAGTGCATGGGCTGAAATGGGAGGTAGAGTGTGCAGTGTAGACTGTGATCCAGCTGCCAAGAATCCAGATCAGTCTGAGTGCCGCACTGGGGGACCGGAGGGTTGTGGAGACTGTTTCAGAACTGAGATGAGAGGCAGAGTCGAACATGTCAGAGACTATCTGCCCATTTTTATAGCTCCACTCCCTGCTTTTTAAAGGCCTTGTTAGAGAAATCTGGGTGTTTCTGTAAAATGTCCCCTACAAGACTTTGCCCTCCTAGAAGATGGAGACTACTTCCTTTCCTTCTGATAACAGGATTGTATCATTGAACACATTTCCCTTTCATGCTCCTGCCAGAAGGCTTCCAGCCAGTTTTCATGTTAAGATCGCCACAGTGGAAGTTGTCCCCATGGCTAGGACATTTCTTCCGCCTATCTTCTCTGACCCCAACCTTCTATCTTTATGGACCTTTCATTATTCTTTCTGTATTCATTCTCACTGACCATATGACTTCATTTAGAGGGCTGGAGATGGTTCAGCAGTTAAGAGTCCATCCTGCTTTTGCAGAGTGCCTGAGTCAGATTTCCAGCATCCATGGCAGCTGGCTCACAGTTCCTGTAACTACAGTTTGTGGAGAGCTGATATCCTCTACTGGCCTTCAAGGACACTGAACTCACATGTGCAAACCTACACTCAAACACACATACATACACATACTAAAAAATAAATCTGTTTTAAAAATAAGTATTTTTGAAATAGGTTGTGTGAAAGGGCAGGGTACAATTTAATGGTAACATTCATAACCTTTAGCATCCTTTATTCATTTGTGGAATGGGGCCTTCCACATCAGACCCTTTTTCCTCAAAACTGAAGAGAGCTAACAAGCCTCTGTTACCTCAAACTAAAGCACTAAGGCTCAGTTTCATAGAAATTCAACAAACTCAAAATCGATAAAAAGTAAAATAAAATAAAAAAGAAATCCAACAAATCAACCTAGTTTCCACTTCAAAGTCAACCAGAAGCTATGAACATTAAAGGCAGCCCTTGGCCAGGATTGGCGAGGGAAAGAGCAAGATGCAGGGAGCAGTCCGTGAGGACAGGGCCCGTAGCTACTCCTGATGCAGGAATCCAGAAAGGACATGTTTAAGTAGAGAAAACCTGTGGGTCACCACAGACTTGAGGCTGGTTGTCTCGTCCCAGAGTTCTGAACAGCACAGACTCCATCTTTGTTCCCACAATGCCCCCCTATTTGTGAGTAAACCTGAAAGGATAGCATACATACACCAAGGCACACAGCTCACTGTCTGCAGCAGACTTGGGATTTGAATGTAGATCTCCTGGATGCCAAAGTCCTTATCCTTTTTTTTTTTTTTTTTTTTTTCCATTTTTGCCTTCCTTCATATTTACCTCCTAAGGAACAATAGCTGAAGCTATGTATAGTATATAGTTTTAAGATACCAAAAATACTATATACATGAGAAAAATGTAAGCACAAAAGTTTAAGTAGCCATTTTTGAGGGTTTTTTTTCCCCATTATACATGTATTTGCATATGTATCTATGTGTGGGCTTGTGCATGTGAAATCAGGTGCTCACAAGGGCTGGAAAGCACTGGATCCCCTGGAACTCCAGTTGCAGGTGATTGGGAGCTGCCTGACATGGAAGCTGTCCTCTGCAGGAGCTCCATTAAAACCTCGTTTCCTGCCAGGCAGTGGTGGTGGTACATGCCTTTAATCCCAGCACTTGGGAGGCAAAGGCAGGCAGATCTATGAGTTTGAGGCCAGCCTGGTCTACAGAGTAAGTTCTAGGACAGCCAGGGCTACACAGAGAAACCCTGTTTTTTTTTTTAAAAAAAAAAAAAAAAAAAAAAAAACCTTTAAAAAAGGAAAAAAAACTCATTTCTTTAGAGCACTTAATTTCTAGGACATTCCCAATAATTGAGTGAGGTTTTACGAAGTTTTTTTTTTTTTAAGACTTATTTATTTATTACTATGTATATGGTGTTCTGCCTGCATGCCAGAAGAGGGCACCAGATCTCATTACAGATGGTTGTGAGCCACCATGTGGTTGCTGGGAATTGAACGCAGGACCTCTGAAAGAGCAGCCGGTGCTCTTAACCTCTGAGCCATCTCTCCAGCCCACAAAGTTTTATTTATATTCTTCCTTGTGATCCATTTAAAATGTTTCCCCTCCATTTTTATGGATGAGTTGTTGGGGCTGTGTGTTGTGGAAATACCATCCCTACACAGCCAGCAGCCCTTCCCCTCTGACCACCTTTGGCATTGAAGGAAGAAGGTAGTATCTCGATAGAACATCACCCGACTGATGCCAACTGGCACAGTCATTTGCTTTCCTGGGCTCTGGATTTTCCTTCCTGTTGGTTTGAGTGAAATTAAAAATATCGATTCCCAAATTAGAGGTAAGAGAACATTATGGCTTGAGAGGTACATGGGACATCAAAAAGTTGAGAGAGGAGAGTACTGCTGTGGATTCTGGCAGTTGAAGAGCTGAAGATAACATGAGGCCGCTCCCCACCCCCACCCCCCACAATGAGATGCTCGTCAAAGACATCTTGCCATGTCAGGAGAACCCTTAGATGACTGTCAGCCTTATTTCACCAGGGGAGTGACAGGTTGTAACCCTGATGGAGTCTGTGGAAGAAATTGCACAGGAACCCAGGGAAGAGCTGAAGACTTACTGTGCCATTGTGCCCTCAGCTATGCTCTGTTTAGCTCACAGCATGGATAGCTGTGTCATCAGGAAGTCACAGTGTGGATACCTGTATCATCAGGAAGTCATAGTGTGGATAGCTGTGTCATCAGGAAGTCACAGTGTGGCTAACTGTATCAGGAAGTCACAGTCTAGATAGCTGTATCAGGAAGTCACAGTCTGGATTGATGTGGCAGGAAGCTCACAGTCTAGATAGCTATATCACCAGGAACCTCGCAGTCAGGATAGTTGTATGGGAAAGTCACAGTATGGTTAGCTGTATCAGGAAGTCACAGTGTGGATAACTGTATAAGGAAGGCAACAGAGTGGCTAGCTGTATCAGAAAGTCACAGTGTGGCTAGCTATATCAGGAAGTCACAGTGTGCATAGCTGCATCAGGAAGTCACAGTGTGGATAGCTGCATCAGGAAGTCACAGTGTGGATAGCTGCATCAAGAAGTCACAGTGTGGATAGCTGTATCAGGAAGTCACAGTATGGATAGCTATATCAGGAAATCACAGTGTGAATAGCTGTATCAGGAAGTCACAGTGTGGATAGCTGTATCATTAAGAAGTCACAGTATGGTTAGCTGTATCAGGAAGTCACAGTGTGGATAGCTGTATTGGGAAACTGCTGTGTTCAATTTCAGCTAAGGAACCTGTTGTGCAGTGGCTCTTTATTTAAAGACAGAGACTGTTGACCTGGGGAACATGTGATACATGAATGATGGAGCAGAGGGGCCAGTTTGCAGCTATGAGTTTGGTGAATATGGTCGAGCAGTATATTTAAGACATAACAAGTTAGTGTTTAATACATAACAAGTTAGATATGTTAAAAGTAGCTGAAATATGGCTATGAAGAAGAAAAACACAGGTGGGTGGAGAACATACAGTTATAAAGTTACGTTGAAATTAGTGTTCCTGAAGACCAAGAATCCTACAACTCAACTTATAGGTAGGGCACCATGAAAATGTGCCAAGGCACCAGAAGCTCGAGCATCACTCTTTTGGTTCCAACTGATTCCAGAATACAGGATGGGGAGCTGTTGCTTAGAAGTTCAGAAATGTAATTTAGGACAGCCATCTTGTTTCAGGCGCAAAACCCTACACAACATTCTTCATAAGATGGTATAAACTAAAATTCCACATGGACTCAAACTTTCACGCAAGTGAATGGAAGCGGAACCCGCCATAGACGTTAAACTGAGACACACTGAGCTGGGGACCCGAGACCTCTGGAGGCCAGCTTCCGGGGACAGCCCTTCTCTCAAACACATCCTCTTGTGACAGGTCTTTAGCCTGTCACTGCACCTTATCTAGTGGGTAGTAGGTGGGCAGTTCCTTGTAGTTTCTCTCCCTCACAGTTCTCTTACCAATTCTGCCTCTGACAGCTGAGAACAGTGTAAACAGATGGCAGTTTGTTCTAGGAAAGGAAGTCATAAAAAGAGCTACAATAGACACTTTCACTTTTCATTGTTTGACACATCAATGCTGTTTTCTTATTTTTAAGGCTAACCTGTGTGTGTTTATTGTTTGATTTTTTTTTTTAACGGCAGAAAACCCATAGGAAAACAGGAAATTAAAAAGAACGAAGTCATGTGGATGAAGTCAGTCACACTATAGTTTCCATGGTTTCAGAGATGGCTGTGAAGGGAGCTCCCTGCCCAGCAGGAAGGCACCTGACTGCGGTCTCCCATAGCTTATCTCCACAATAGTTAATTTTCGGTGTGGCACTTTGGATGGAACCCGGGACCATGCTAATACCGCTGAGCCACATCCCCAGGCCCAGTGAATTCCTTTTAAAGAATTTTTTTTTTTTTATTTTAAAGGTCACTTCAGCGTTCTGTCTTCATACATCCTCTACTCTAGTTCAGAAATTTTAAGAATATTTAAACAGCAGCAAGGATGCTGGAGAAGGCGTACCCTCATCCTTGCTGGCATCTGGAATGTGGAGTCCTAATCCTAGAGCCCTAGTGTTTAGCACAGGGAAGTGATGACAGAATGCACACGCTGAATCAGGAGGCCACGGCATGTAAAAAGACATTGTAATGATACAGCCTAGTATTTACGAGCAACCACATCTGTGTCTCGTAAGAAATAACTGAAAATAACAAGTTCCACCACTTGGGAAATTGTGGAAATAATTTACAGATAAAAGACAGCACATTTTTTTTTAAGACCTTGACATCAAATTTAACTTGAAACCAAAATCATTATAAGCCGAATAAGTGGTAGGTTCTGAATATAGAGAAATGTATGAGTTGGAATGCCTAACCGATGTTTGGTGGTTGTGAGAGTGGCCTGTAATCTGTGATGGAAAGTCAGCCGCTTGCTCTGGTGACCTTCTGAAATGAACGCATTTCATTTTAATGTCCGCATGAAAATAACGGGTCAGCCTTGCTGAACCCAGGGCGGACTGACAGTGCCTGGACTCTGCCCCCCTTTTCCTTCCAGGATGCACTGGGTAAAAATGAGTGCATCCTCAGGTCTCTGTCTGTACAGTTCCCTGTCTCCTCCATAACTGCAGGCTGCTGCCTTTCTAACTGTGTCTCAGCCAGCATCACTCTGCGTCAGGTGGGCACCAGTGTCTGCAGTGGTTACGCACCCCCATTTCTGCAGTCAGCTGGCTGCGGGGCTCCGTCAGGGGTGCACTGGCCCCTCAGCCAGCCCTTCCCTCACATCTCCACCAGGGGTTGACTCTGAAGAGGTGCAAATGCTGTCCCTGACTTGTCTTGTAGTGGTGGAGTTTTCGGACTGAACCACATAGAGTCCTGATAGTCCATTCTTTGCCCTCTTGCCCGTTTCCCTGGGTGGCCTGAGATTTCACCACAAAAGCTCAAGGGAATCTACTAAAAAGTCCAGTTAGGTCAAGGGTAGCAATAGGTACTACTTAAAAAATGTAGTAATTCCTTTGGGCAGGGCTTGTAATGATGTTCGTGTCCTCTAGTTAAAAGGTGCAAAAGAAAAAAAAAAAGAAACAGAATATACATCTTTGGCTGGAGTAGTGAAAAAGTGGAAGGCTGTAATCTAGGGAGGGTGGTGCCTGGCACACTCACATTCTCACACTGTGCTGGTGGGTGTGTGATTTGGGGCGATGGTGTTAGTGACTTGTGTATCTGA
This sequence comes from Peromyscus eremicus, assembly GCF_949786415.1. NCBI lineage: Eukaryota > Metazoa > Chordata > Mammalia > Rodentia > Cricetidae > Peromyscus > Peromyscus eremicus. The sequence continues at coordinate 7,835,253 of NC_081436.1, read as the reverse complement.
AGCATTTGAACAGGCCAGAGCACTTAAAATCTGCTTCCAGAATTTAGCCTAATGAAATAGTAATTGAACATGTGCACATATACATATGTACAAGGAAGCGCATTGCAGCAGTGTTTATAGAAGCAGAAAATTGGAAGCAACTTCTGTGTTCATCAGTGGAGGAACTGTTTAGCTAAATTATATTGCAGCTATTAAACATGATGATTCAGAGCGTTATATAAAGCTGGAAAATGTCTCTGATCGATGTTTGTAAAACAGTGCGTGCGTATGGTACCATTTTAGTTAATATGTGCGTGAGCATGCCTGGAAGGATGCTCTCCAAAAATATTTTAAAAACTCAGCTCATTTCTGGGAGACAGGGTTACATAGGACTTTCATTTCTTCCTTTATACTTTACTGTGTTGTTCAGAGTTATTTTGTACTGAACATGATTTTTTCCATTAGGAGAAGAAGAGGAGTCTGTGTGGTTTAAGGGGAGTGGAAAAACCCTAAAGTCCTAATACATGGAGAGGCCCCACAGAGAGCCCAGGGTGAACAAGAACTGGTCATTGCCTTCAGAACTGAGTAGTTAACAGAGAGCCCGGGGGAGACTGATTCATACAGAAATCACTGGCTCCCTCCTGATTACACCTCGATTGTCCCTGAGTCAACACCAAAAGTTCTCGGAACATCCTGAGACACACTCTAAAAACAGCCCTCCCTTCAGGGCCCGTCCTCCCCTTTACCCTTTCTTCCGCAGTCAACGTTCTGGGATGCCGGATCTGGCCAGAGAGCAGCTGCTGTGTGTCGGCTCTGTGTGCCCACACACTTCTCCGTTCCCTGTGACGAATGTGTTACGTCCTTCTCCTCTACCCTCCCCACTCTCTTCAAATATTTGTCTTTCCCTCTCAGCCCTCAGCCTCCCCTAGCTGCTACAGTCCTAGAACTTTTTTAGCTTCATATTTGGCTTTTGACATTGATTTGCAATTTGCATTTTGATCAGATGAAAGGAGTGAAATTTGATCTGCTTTGTAACGTGTTTCCATTATTGTACAGAGGAAAACTCTTTACTTATTTATACCTTGTGTCTTCCTAGTAGGTAGGAAAAATGGAAATATGTCATTTGTAGCATGCAAGTGAAATTAAATTCTGTGTTTTGAGATCTGAATAAAGGCTTCTGACCTGAACTTGACACGTGTGTGTGTGTGTGTGTGTGTGTGTGTGTGTGTGTGTGAATTCAGAGTTCACTGTAGAATGAAGGTACTGTATTTGTAGTTTAGTTCTGTTGCAAGTAGTGCCCCTCCCTCCCCGCATGGTCTTAGAATTAACTACTTCATTTTTCTAGTCACAAGAACTGGAGAGAGCAATTCTTTGCTACACTCATACTACGGTTGCTCTTTTAATTATATGAAAGTTCGGATATTTTTCATAGTGCAATTTCTCAGCTATTATTGGAAAACAAGCCTTTCTTAGGGCTGCTTTGTGTGAGGTGAAAGCTGTTAGCCCAGATGAGCCCGGAGCACTCCAGTGTTTCAGGTTGTGTGGAAACTCGTGCGATGCAATCAGTTCCACTGTCCGAGGCGAGTGTCAGAGCCTCTCATACATAAACATGAGTGTGAGCAGAGACTCTAATACAGCCACATTTCATCCTGATTGTGAATAAATAATTTAACTTCAGCATTTCAAATGCTGGTAATAGATTCTGCTGGAGTGAGGTGGGACTGAGTTCCTAGCAGGGATTTTGGGGGACCTGTTTTAATGTCATTTGAAACACATGAGACTAGACCAGTGTTGACAAGTTATTTTATAGTCACAGAAATACTGATGTCAAGGATCCTGAGAGTGTTTATTAGTGAGCCGAGGAGTGTTGCGCTGTGCCTGCCCTGAGTGACACAAAGCGCGTCCATGCACACAGCCCTTTCCTCAGGCCCCTCTCACGGCCACACCTCATGTCTGTCCAGAGGACACACTCCACATGGCCACATCATTTCCCTCTGCTGTGACTGCTTCCTCTTCAAGGGGAAGTTCAGATTGCCTTGGTGGACTTTCCCTGGCAAGTTGTTACAGGAAAGCATTCACTCTGAGACATCTTCTCTTAGCCATTGTCCTGTAGTAACTGGAAGTCTCACTTGATTCTGTGACTGGGATGAGGGCCCACGTGCACTTCCCTAACAACAGCAAAAACAACGTACAATTTTTTTACCTTCTCAAATTCATACTAGTTTGAAGGCATGGAACAAAATAATTTTTTTTCTTTTTGAAAATTCCATATATGTATTCAAGACCCATATGTGTGTCTTGATAGTCTCTACCCTTACTCCCCCATACCTCCGTGTTCTATCTCCCTCTCCCCTCAGCATCATGCTGGGATATTTAACTGGCCTCATCTTATGTAGTTAACCACAGTTATTCAGCTCATGTGTCCGACAGCCTTGTCCTGTCTCAAGGACAGCATTTCACAGCCCCCCACAGTATCCTCTGGCTTCCATACCACCCTCCTTCCTTCTGTGATGTTTCTTGGGCCTTGGACAGGAGGTTATGTAGATGTCCCATCTGTGGCTAAGCAGTCACAGCCACTTACTCTCAGCTCTTTGAACAGTGATGGGTCTCAACACTGACCACTACCTGCCATTATAAGAAGCATCTTTGACCAAAATTGGGACCAGCACAAATCTGTATTTTTTTTATTCTTGAGAATTTTTCTTTATTCTTGAGATTTCCATAACCATATACAATAAAATATGATCATATTCATCCCCCATTATTCTTTCCAAGTCCCCCCTCAATATATCCCTGTCTCGGTTGATTTTTCTGTTGCTGTGAAGAGACATGACCAAGGCAACTTATTAATAAAGCATCTAATTTGGCACTCACAGTTTTGGAGGGTTAGAGTACATAACTGTTATTGCAGGGAGCATAGTAGCAGGTAGGCATGGTGCTGGAGCAGTAGCTGAGAGCTTACATCTTATCTGCAAATAGGAGGCATAGAGATAACTGGGAATGGTGTGGGCTTTTGAAACATCAAAGCCCACCCCCCACCCCTACCCCCCCGTGACACACTTCCAACAAGGCCACGCCTCCTAATCCTTCCCAAACAGGTCTGCCAGCTGTGGACCAAGCATTTACAAATCTGAGCCTATGGGGGTCATTCTCATTCAAACGACCACAGTCCGCTCCCAGCTTCAATGAGTGTTGCCCATATGTGCATGGATGTGGGACCGTGCACTGCACCTGCCAGAGGGAACACCTTCCAAAAAGAATGGTTCTCCCTCCTGCAGCCACTATCAACTTCCCATAGCTCCTCCTTGGAGAACACCCCTCCCACTCATGTTGAAGTTTTGGCTGACTTTGTCTTGTACAGTTATTAAGCAGGTAACCACAGCTGCTCGAGTTCATGAATCTGATCCCAATGCCAAAACATCAATGTTTGGAAGACAGTTTGCTGAAAGACATGACTGTTTAGCAAAACAGCATCAATAGGTTCTCTCCTGGGGCCTTTGGCCTCCCTAGCCATGGTTTCTTATCATGTTTATAGTGCTAGGTATGAATGACCTCTTGTAGAGCAGGGCTCAGATCCAGGCAAGAGATCAATTGGCTGCTGCCATAACTCTCTTGCCACTACCGCACCAGGGAAAGGCACATCCTGCTTGTATCATGCAAAGAAGATGGTCAGCTAAGGGAAGAGACAGCCCGAGACTGGGTACAACCTTTGCCAGATACACATCTGACAGAGGATTAGTGTCTAGAGTTTACATAGAATTTTGAAAAACTACACATGAAGGAAACAACTCTGAATAAATGCGTAATGGAACCAAACAAAGTTCTCAAAAGACAAAATATAGATAGTTGTCAACACTTTAAGAAGTGTTCAGCATCCCTAGAAATCAGGGAAATACAGATCAAACCACTTTAAGATCCCATCTCACACCAGTCTGTGTGGCCGTCCACAGGACACAGTGATTGCAAATGCTGGTGTGCATGTGAAGAACCCTTACACGCTGTTAGTGGGAGTGCAAACCGGTGCAGCCACTTTGGAAACCAGTGTAGAGCGGTGGTTCTCAACCTGTGGGTCATGACCCTTGGCGGGGGTCAACCGACCCTTTCCCAGGGGTCACCTAAGACCATCGGAAAACACAGATGTTTACATTACAATTCATATCAGTAGCAAAATTACAGTTATGAAGTAGCAACGAAATAATTTTATGGTTGAGGGAGGGTCACCACAACACGAGGAACCATGAGTGGCAGCCTTGGGATGGTTGAGAAGCACTGGTGTAGAGGTCTGTCAGAACACGAGACACAGATCTTCTGCATGACTTCGTTGTATCACTCCTGGGCATGAACCCAAAGGACTCCGTATCCTCCTACAGAGATGCTTGTACCTCCAAGTTCTTTGAGGTTCAACTCACAATGTCTAAGAAGTAGAAATAACCTGGAGGTCTATCCACTGACAAATAGATATGTGGTACCTATACAAAGAAAAATGAAATTTGCAGGTAAATGGATGAAATTGGGGGAAAAAATTATACTGAGTGAAGTCACCCAGTTCCCAAAGACAGAAGCAGCGTGTCCTTTCTCGTATGTGAGTCCTAGCTTCAGATATTGTTGTGTTTAACACTGAGTACATGTGGAAGCCAGGACACTAGGAATGGGCCATTCTGTGGGGTTGGGGATAGGAGACTATAGATGAAATGAAAATAGAAAAGGAGAGTAGTGGGAGCCGAAGGGTGAAGCAGATGGTGGAGTGATGGGGATGGAGAAATGAGGAGGAGTCTGGGGAAGACTTCACTCAAACGAAGTATCCATGAAGAAGCTGTGGGAAGCTGTACTCTTACAATCCATGGACAATGTAACTTGCTGCCAGCACTTAGTATTTTTCCTTTACATTTTATTTATTCGCATGTGTGTGTGTGCACACACGTGCGTGATGGCTTCCATTCATAAGCCAGACCTCCGGGGTCAGTGTTCTCCTTCCACTATGTGGGTTCAGGGGTTGAACCCAGGTAACAAGTATCCTTCCCCACTGAGCCATCTTGGTTGGCCCATATGTGCAGTTCTTTTTGTTCTGATTTGGGTTAGGGTCCTGCCTTTTGGGTTGTTTCATTGAAAGAGTGAATAGAATGAGAGAATGCAGTGCAGATTGAGAGGCGCCTGGGACATGCCCTGTGGCTGAGCACCCCTGGCCTTCCTTCCTACCGTCACTGTGATCCTGCTTACCCAAACGTTGATTCTAAGGTGCCCTAGTGGTCATACCGAGCACGTCTTCTCCCTGTCCCAAGTGTGGATTGTCAAAGCCGAAGGACAGTGGGGTCTGGCCATGGTTCAGCAGTGGATGACAGGGTTGTTTTGTCTTCTTTTGATGCAGGGACAAGTGAATGTAAGTAGTGCTTTGAACCCTTATCAAAGGTGAACCATTGGGTCAGGTTGGAAGAGGAGGTTGCACAGTGAGAGTCCATTTCCTCAGGACCGGGTTGGGGAGGTATACAAAGATGGAATTATACTGTAGACATGACACTGTAACTAGAAAGTTTCTGAACACTTTCCAGGAAGAAGGATGAATCACAAAGATCAGAAAGTATGTTTATTTCCTTGACATTGAAAATATTTGCCCGAGACTCTCAGGGTAAAAGTTAAGAAGTCACCTTGATGAGCATAAGAATTAAATTTCCCAGTGAGAAAGTCAGTAACCGTACACAAGTTCTTATCTCTAAAATGAGTTAATACCTAATAAATTGTAAGCCTTTCCTTTAAGTATTTTTAAACTTAAGTTGTTTAACAGGAGTCACGGGGCGCCACAGTTTTTGACTCTTTTTGACTGTTCATCTTTGTGTCATTTGACTCAGGCAAAAGGACTGAACACCAGAATTCAGTAGACACCAAGAGAGGACCCAGTGGCCGGGGGCGAATGGTCTGTCTCTGAATTTCCAGTCACTTAAAAGATGATCAAAGTTTGTTTTGAGAAACTATTAAAAAATGTCTTTCTCTAGATAATGTAAAACTTTGGGAAATGTATTTTTTAGGTTGCCCATCATTTTAATGGGCTGCTGTTTGAGTCAGGCCTGTAAGTAAAATTGCTATTGAAAAACCCCAATCTTTTTTTCCCCAAAAAACAAAATGGTTCTGTTCGTGGATCTTTTTTTTTTTTTTTTTTTTAATTTAGACTTGTCCCTTCCTCCCAGTTGCCTGGTAGTATGTCTTCTGCCAAGGGGTGAGAAATTTGGTTTTTACACCAGTAGGAAGTTGGCACTCTCTCCCTGGCAGCCCATCCTGACAGTTCCATATCAGACTCTCCCCATTAGCTTCACACAGGCAATTGTGCCAACTTGTTGGGGTCTTCGTACAAAGAGCCATGGTCCTGTATTGCACACAAGAGGTTCTTGTGCCCACTGGCTGATTTGGGAGGTAGCTGCCAGCCTGTGCCGCTGTGCGGCGGTGATGCCTGGCCAGGGTGTGTGGCTGGCACTGTGGTGCTGCCCACTCCAGGCCCGGTTCTTCAGCACTTCAAACTATTCAGCTCCACCGAAGGCTCCCGAGATCAGGTTGTCTTTGTCCACTTCTCAGATGTCTGCCGTGATAACCAGGCTTTCCTGTCGCACACTGCCAATTTCCCATTGCCATTTTGAGGAATCACTCCTGGTTCTCCCCTTCCCAGACCCTCCCCCTCTGGCAGCTGCCCTGGTCATCACCCGGAGTAAAACCTTCAACAAAGAGAAGACATGAAGGCACCTGAAAAGCTCTGTAGTTGAAATGGAAAGTACAGGGCTTAGCATTTTTATGTAACGCTACTTTTTTTTTTTAATTTTTTAATTTTTTATTTTTTTGGTTTTTTCAAGACAGGGTTTCTCTGTGTAGCTTTGCGCCTTTCCTGGTACTCGCTTTGGAGACCAGGCTGGCCTCGAACTCACAGAGATCCACCTGCCTCTGCCTCCCGAGTGCTGGGATTAAAGGCGTGCGCCACCACCGCCATAACGCTACTTTTAATGTTTGTTGGTTTAAATACCTGAAATGGCAAATAAAAAAGAAAACAAAAAAATCCAGGAATGTGTCTTGTTTCCATGGATGTTCTGTGCTCTGGATAAGAACAGTCCGTAGGCAGAGCTGTACTGTCCATGGCAGCCCTTAGTGCAGAGATCTTCAGCCTGTGCGGCGTGGGGTGATGTCAAAAGACCTTTCATGGGGGCCATCTAAGACCATCGGGAAAACACAGATATTTACATTATGATTCTTAACAGTGGCAAAATAACAGGACGTAGCAATGAAAATCGTTGTATGGTTGGGGTCCCCACAGCATGAAGAACTGTATTAAAGGGTCGCAGTGTGAGGAAGGTTGAGAACCACTGACTTCGTGGATGTGGGGATAGAGGCAGCTTCTGCAGGTCAGGAAGCTTGACGAATAGAAAATGGCGGTGAGAAAGCCTTCACACGCCCCTGTTGGGAGAGAGGAAAGGAAGAGCACACAGCGGTGTTACCGGTCGGTGTACAGGTTGCAAAGATTCCGTCTTCTCAGAAGTGTGAAGCAAAGGAAGCAGAGTCGAATGGTTTCTGTGCTAATCGATGCTTGAATGCACAAGAGAATTAATCACGTTTAATGAACATCTCGTGCAAGTCGTTCCGTCAAATGATTGAAAAACACAATTCCCCATTTGGTTTTAGTGGGGGGAAATTTTAAAACCATCATTTACCAGTTAAAAAGCAGTCTGCTTCTTAAACAATGGAGTTAACATGAGCATATTTTATAGGCTGTGAGAACACGGACTCCTCACGGCAGATTAAACCAACTATGTCCATGTGTGATGGGAACAGAGGGATGGCAATTATATCAGGCCCGTCTTCTGCTGTAATATCTTACTTTGTTATATTTAATATCCCCCCACCCGCCTATCCCTTTTTTTTGAGACAGAGTGCCCCATTGCGGCCCAGGCTGGTCTGCTTCAGCCTCCCTGGTGCTGGGATTATAGTAGTTTGTACCACCATATACACTTTGGGCTATAATCTTTCAAGCTCTTGATTGAAGACTCATTTAATGTGTTACTATTGATATCTACAAGTTTTAAAATTTGCTTCCTATGGGTCAGGAGACACTGCTTGGGGATTATCAGACAAACACCAGTGACTAATGTGGCTTCGTGCACATGGCAGTTCCTTTCGGCATTTGTTTAAAATGATACCTTGATGAAGCGATGACCTCTAGATGATGCAAATGCCGTGAAAAGCAATTAAAAGCTAGAAAATAAGAGACAAATGATGAGGCTTCCATCAATAGTGTTAAGTCTCATATTTTTCTTGCTAAAAAATTCAGTCCTACAGCCAGGAAGTTCTTATTAATGAGTTCCTGTCCAGCTTTGACTCCTCCCTGCTGTCCAGGCAGGTAGAATCTGGGACACTTGTATCCTGCATGTAATACTGGCCTTTCCCAAACGTTCTAGGCGAATCTCCTAATCCTCAAGTCACAGACTTCCTCCCACCAAGAACAGATAATGTTGGAGAGATCAGGGAGCTAGGCATAAATATATTTCTCTCTCAGTGAGCTCGTCAGTGAATTCATAGAAATGCACACTTATCAATCGTTACCTTTGCAAAAACTCACATTACCGCTTTTTTGTCTCTCTTCCTCACAGGAAGAATTTAACGAAAAGCCTGACTCCCTCTTTTTCACTGACGGCCAGAGACGAATCGACTTTGTTCTCGTGTATGAAGACGAAACTAAAAAGGAAAACAACAAAAAAGGGACCAATGAAAAACAAAGGGTAGGGTCTTTTTTTTTTCCTGTTTTAATTTCTTTTATTCCCTTTAATATTGTGAAATGAGGAAAGGTGTGTCGTTTTTATGTAAGCAGTTATGTGTGAACTGATGCGGAGTACCGTGAACCAAACGTCTCTTCGTTGTTTTCTCAGTCCGTGCTCCTTCAAGGCGTGTTAGCAGGGGCTTTTGTTGGATTTGAGAGCTTGCTCAGGCTCTTCCTCAATGGTTTCCTACTGAAGGGAGATTTACCTTGAAGGAGGTGTGTTTTCTGTTGTGTGGAGGAGATCTGCACTAAGGCACACCGGGCGGCTTGCATCTGGCGGGGAAAGGAGGCTGATAATTAACAAGTGCAGTAACAGCTAGCATTCCATGTGTGCTCGCTCGGCTGCCAGGGATGCATTTTGCTTGCATTCTTTTTTTTTTCCTCAGTTAACTCTTACCACACCTGAGCTGGGCTCTGTCACCACACTATCTGTGAATGAGAGTTGATGGTGGAGAAGCCAGATAATCACCCCAGGTCGTGGGTGCTTCATCTAGTCAGAGTTGAAGACAAGTTCAGCGTCTCCTCTTGAATCCAGGCCCTGTGCTTGGGACCCTCGTGTTTTCTGTCTTCACCTTTTCCTCTTTTGCGGTCATTGGCGGCCATGCTTCTTCCTCCTCTGTTTCCTCTGCTTAGGCCTCTCGGGAAACAAAGCCATTCTTACTTTGAAAAATTCCAACAACAGGCCAGGGCTAGCACAGCCACCTGGAATTTCTTTGTTGAAACACAAGCTGCACATAACTCAGACAGGACAGAAGAAGTGTAGGACACGGATGCTTAGATCTACTCTAGAAATCATTCCATCTTTATGTCTGCCCCCTCGAGAGTGTGTTGTTATGATATACACACAACTTTTATTGTCCTTAGCCATACTTTATCCATAACTATACCAATCTTTAGTCTTTTTATTTCCTCCTATTCATTGAAAGCAAGTCATGAAACCTTTTTGTAAAATGAAATGGATAACCATTTTATTCATGCGTTTAAATTAGAGGAGGGTTAAGTTTAGAGTTTTAAATTTGCCTGGCACAAAAGAATAAGCCCAGGATTTAGAAATTGACATTCAGAGTCGAATTCAGCCACTGTCCTAGCCAGAGCAATTTGAACTTATATGGAACCTTTCCCCAGGTGACAGTGGCTTCATCCAAAAAAAAAAAAAAAAGGGGGGGGGTGCATTTATTCCTTGAGCCAAAGTAAAAAGTGGCATTCTCATTGGGCACATGGTTTAGGGTTTGGGCTGTGCTGCGTGGAGTCATTCAGGAACCTAGGTTGAAACAGAGGCTCTGTCATGTTCATTAGGCAGTTCCAGAATCAACCTGGGCCTCAGCACAAAGAGCAGACGAGCTGCCAGAGTAGATGAAGGAAGAGCTCATGCGTCTTCACTGCCAGGACCTGGCAGGGACCACAGCCATTGTGAGCAAGTTGTGTCAGACAGAGCTCAGCAAGTGCCGCTTCTGGGTGGAGGGGATCTGTGCCTCAGGCAAACCTCCTCGCCAATTTTGAAACTTCCCCCGCCACGTCTAGACTTCTTGGAATTTAGAGTGCGTCTTACAAAAAGGTTATTATAATTCTAGTTGGTTGAAATTTTTTTCTTATTGGTATATAAAATATTGGCTCGGGCCGGGCGGTGGTGGCGCACGCCTTTAATCCCAGCACTTGGGAGGCAGAGGCAGGCGGATCTCTGTGAGTTCGAGGCCAGCCTGGTCTCCAAAGCAAGTTCCAGGAAAGGCACAAAGCTACACAGAGAAAACCCTGTCTCGAAAAAACCAAAAAAAAAAAAAAAAAAAAGGCTCATTATATTATCCTAGATTTGGGGAAATAGGACTTCAACATCTATTATGTGGTATTATGATAAAGATAAAGTAGAATAGCATGCATAGATGTTACATAAATTTCCAATACATATAAGTCATAAATGTTAATGTCGTAGCTTCTATTTTTACTGGGATTTGATGTGCTCCTAAAGTAACGCTCTGCTGTAAATGGCATGACTCTCCTGTGACCCAGCCTTATCACAAGAATAAGGTAGCTTTTGGACTTGATCACTTTCCCTGGATGCTGTAATAGGCTGTGCATCCATATTTACTATTATCAAATATTCATGGTCCACCCCATATGCCGATAGAGCTGGGCTGGGCTTATGTAAAGCAAGTTAAACAAGTCAATCAAATCCTTTAAAGTATAAAGGAAATGACCTGGCCCTGACCAAGAGCTTTACTGCTTGGTGAAGGGGCCCTGGATCTACTCACATTATTAATAAATTCTTCATTTGCTTTAGACAGGGACTTAGGTCTCAGGGTGACTCTCATAAGTCAGGAGACAAAAAAAAAGTCATCATTAAATTTGGCAGTTGTCCAACCCAGCGAGTGATGTACCTTGATGTTGATATTCATAAGCTGTGCTCTGAAGTGTTTTCAGTTTGCATTTGTATATATTTCTTAATTTTATACTCTGTCAAAATTGAAAGCCGGGCTTTGGAACCACATTTTTATTAATTGGTCAGACGTTTCTGAGCTTTGTTGTATTCCTTGTCGGGGCTTAGTGAGGATTTAGGACACCGCCAAGGAAAGGCAATTTCAAAGTCTTGTTTCTCCTAAAAGAAAAAGGGTTTTGTGTATGTCATATTGATTTCCTGAAACAACACCGTGATTGACTTTGCCAGAATTGATCAAAAGAGTTCTGTAAGCAAGTTTTAGGGCTGTGGCATGAATAGGGCCACAGGCACCCTAAATATACATACATTAAAAACCTTTCAGCCAGGCTTTTGAATAGTGTGTATTTTTGCCCCTTTGTGTTGGTGAAATCACATCCTAAGCTTGACACGTCCTTTTAAAAGTTGTTTGCTTTTGCAGTTTATGTGGCAGTGATGGTGAATTGTTTCAGCAAGCCTTATTTGTCTTATGCTATGCTTTGCACAGATTCAGTTTGGATGATTTTTATTGCAAGTACAAGAAAACAAGATTTCAAATGGCTTAATTGCTGGAAGGAAATAATTACGTAACTAATCAGGAGGTAGAGCCAGTTCTGAGGCAGGTGATTTTCTGGCTTAATGAGGCCATTCCATCCTCCTGCCCTGATCCTCAAGCAAGCATCCCCCGGGTATGAGGTGACAGCCGGGACTCCAGGCAGCCAGCAGCAGAAGGAATAGCTCTCTTTTCAGAAACAAGGTAGCAGCCTTCCCACTGGAATTCCCAGTCTAGCAAAGATCATGGTCTCTTTCTCCCCGCCCTCTGCCCATCCCTCCCTCCCTCTCTTTCTTCCTTTATCAAGATCCCATGACATCTAGGTTCATCTTGAACTCACTATGAAGTGGTGACCTTGAATGACTGATCTACCTGCCTATAACTCCTGAGTATTGGGATTATAGATAAATGCCATCATGCCAGAAGTGGTGGCGAGTCTTGGTTAGCAACTTGACACACCTCGCAAGAGATAACCTCACTTGAAGAGTGGCCTTCATCAGTTTGGCCTGTAAGCATGTCTGTAGTTGTGAGGATGAGGGTATTTTTTTTTTTTGATTGCTAATTTACAGAACAGGGTATAGCCCAATGTGGACCACAGTATCCTTGGGCGAGTATATCTGAGGTGTATTAAAAAAGCTAGCTATGCAGAAGCAGGGAATGAGCCAGTAAGCAGCATTCATCCATGGTCTCTGCCTCAGTTTCCACCTTAAGTTCCTGCCTTGGCTTCCCTCAATGATAACCTTTCCTCTCCAAGTTGCTTTCGGTCCTGGTGTGTATCACAGCAACAGAAACCAGACCAGGGAGCAGATTTATTGACCTGGAGGATGGAACTGAAGGCATCATGCATGCTAAGCAAGCATTCTGCTGACTGAGTTACACCCCTTGCCATCTCAGAGTCTGTCGTCATTCAGCAATCAGGCCAGCCTCCCTGGTCCATTGGCTCTGCATCCATGTATTTAGCCAACCACAGATTAAAATTTTAAAAAATCTTCTGAAAGGGACTGGAGAGTTGTCTCAGTGATGAAGAGCACTTGTTTTTGCAGAGGGCCGGGGTTTGGTTCTCAGCACCCACATGGTGGCTTACAACCACCTGTAACTCCAGTTCAGGCCGTCTCCTATTCTCTTCTGATTGTTATGGGCACCAGTCATGCATGGGTGCTCAGATATTCATGTAGGCAAAATGCTCACACACATAAAATAAATAAATCTAAAAATTTTTAAATGTAAAAAAAAAGTGCTCCTGTTGAACACATACAAATGTGTTCCTCTTTATTATTCTCCAAGGTGTACAATATAAACAACCAGTATAAACATTGCATTATGCTAGATTTAGCAAGGTGTACAATGTAAAGAACCATGTACATTGTTCTAGGTTTAGTAGCAATCCGAAAATGGTTTAAAATGTGTGGGGGAATGTATGTAGGTGATACCCAGATACTGCTCCATTTTATGTCAGGACCCGTTCAGTGTCCATTGGGATGGTTTTCTGTGGACATTCTAGACTCTATCCTTGTGTCTACAGAGGGGGCTGGACTAGTAAGATGGGAATCTTTCACAGCCCATGCGAGTCAGGATTGGTTCTGTTTATTTCCTGAGTCACCGGATCACCCAGTATCAGAAAAACGTTCAGACTTTTCTTTGTGATCGTGGAAGGGAAGGATAGCCGTCTGCAAGCCGCCGTCAGTGTCTGGCACCAAAACAAATGCAACTAAATATGTCGGATCTATATTGTAATGAGCAAAGATGTTTCAAATAAAACACCCCACCCATCCCACCCACCCCCAAGTTGCTCCAATTCGTCCATCACAGTCTTGGTAGTAACTGCTTCTTTCTTTCCATTTTTGCTAGAACTGCTAACAGTCACAGGACTGAGCTGCTTTGATTGGGTTTTATCTGGTGGCACTTACCTGCCTCCAGATAGATGTGTCCCTGGCCACAGGATGATATAATCAAATGACGGTGGGAGGGTGAGGCAGTGGTGTCTAGACAGCACAAAAGTGGTACATGCAGTCCCGAATAAGTTTTATTTCATTTTTATCCATTTTTTTCCATTGATGGACACTTAGTTTCTTTGAAGTTGAGGAAAAGTGTATGCATAGAAGTAGATGTTTGTATTTCACATTGTGTTAGTATTGAAATTCACCAGAAAAACAAAAACAAAAACAACAACAAAAAAAAAACCAGTTCCACCATTCTGGCCAAATTAAAGCAAGCTTTTATTAAAATATTAAATACTGATCAAGATGGAAAAACTTTTCAGCTGTGTGGCCCTGAGGCATGTATTGTTGGGGCTTATATGGACAAAACCCATAAGCCACTGTACTTTCCCATGAGGCTTTGTTGTTACTTTCAAAGAACTACAACTCCCAGAATCCCAGGAAGTTACCTGGTCTTTGGACAGGTGAGGCTTACATTTTGCTAGGAATTCTCTAGAATTCTCTAGAGTCTGACTCAGAAACTAAGAAATGAAAATTTTAAAGTAACAATCAAGCTTATTTATATAATAATGCAGATATTAGTAGTCTTTAATCTCATGAACCTTTTGAATTGTTGGGCCTTGCTCAGATGAATTCCCCCCATGCAGAATTACTTACTTGGAAGCTAGATGAGTTCTTTTGAGAAATGCTTACAAGTTCATAAGACGTCTAGTATGATAAGTACAGTGCACTACTACATTTAATGAGATTTTAATGTCCTGTGGTGAAGTCTTATGATGTCCACATGGGTTTTGTATATTTTTTGTTAGCTTTTCCTAGTTATTTAAAATTTTTATTGCTGTTGTTGGAGTCTTTTAAATTGTAATTTGTTGACCTGTTTTATGTAAGACTTTTGAGTTTTGTGAGTCTGTATAGGTATTTTGATAAATTCCTTGGTTCTCATGTGCCCATAGGTTCTTTTAACTTTGTTTCAGATTTAGAACATAATATCTACAGATTACGACTATATTGTTGATCCTTTGCCTTGTAGTTCTTTGGTTTTTCTCAGCTATGTACAACTGCTAGGACTTCTGAACTCATCGGAGGAGCTGCTGCTCTATTGTTTATGGTATTAACAGAAATAGCTGTAAAACTTCACCAGTAAATATTATGCCCAGGGTAAATCTCGGGTAGATTCCTTTTCAGAAGTTAAGCTATTGTCCTTTAGTTTTAGGTTGCTAAATGTTTTTTTTTTTTAATGAAAACTAAGGTTTGAGTTGTATCTAATGTATTTTAATAGATCTACTGGAAGTCCAGGTAATGTGGCGCATCCCTTTAATCCCAGAACTTGGGAGGCAGAGGCAAGCAGATCTCTGTGAGTTTAAGGCCAGTCTGGTCTACAGAGTGAGTTCTAGGCCAGCCATCATGGTTAAGGTGATAGCTTGGGTTTCATTAAGCACAATCTAAGGTATATTACTTTCAGGTGCATAGATAGACTGTGAATATACCCAGTGATTGGTTCTAAGGTACCATAGTATACCAAGATCTGAGGAAGCTCAAGTCTCTTATATAAAATGGTACAGGATATTTACATTATAATCCCACATCTTTCTAGGTGCTTTTCATCATCTCTGCATCACTTAATATAAACACAATATAACATAAATAGCTGTTAAACTCTGTTGCTTGGGAATAACAAGGGGAAAGTCTGTATGTGTGACTCCAGATGCAGTTTTTCCCCAAACATTTCCCATCTTAGTTTAGTTGAATCTGTGGATGAAAAACCTACAGATATGAAGGATTTGTTGTATGTGGTTTTTTGCAGCCAATAAGACAACAGATAGCAGTGTAGATAATGCAAAACTGTTTCTTATTGGCTTGAACATGTTATGTAGTTTCATATTTATTTTCTTCCTACTCATTTCTATTACTACATTAAATAATTTGTTATTGGAAAGTATTTGACAGTTCTTTGGACTA
Organism: Peromyscus eremicus; assembly: GCF_949786415.1. Classification (NCBI taxonomy): domain Eukaryota; kingdom Metazoa; phylum Chordata; class Mammalia; order Rodentia; family Cricetidae; genus Peromyscus; species Peromyscus eremicus. The sequence continues at coordinate 7,819,633 of NC_081436.1, read as the reverse complement.
TTTAAAAGTTAAGCTCAGAGATGAGAACAGAATGTGTTTCCCACAGCTTTGTGTGAGTGGAGGGTTTGGGAGGATGATTGTCAAAGGGTATATAACATCTTTAGTTGGGAAGAATCGTTTCAAGAGATCTTTTGTATATCATAGAGACCACAGTTAATGTACTGCATTGTTGCAGATGGATAAGAGAATAGTTTTCAGTCTCCTAGGATAAGTATGAGGTAATCAAATGCTAACTAGTTGAAAGCTAGCCTTCCACATGTATAAATATATGAAAGGAGTATGGTATAGATGATAAATACATACAATTTTGTCACCTAAAGTAAACAAGTAGAAAAGTTAGGGAGAAAAGGGAAACCCCATTTCAGGTTATTAAAAGAAATAAATTAAGATTAAAGTAAATTACTTTGTTAATTCAGTATGAAAGGAATATAAAGACCATTATATTAAATTAAATTAAAATGAATCATGTTGTGAGCCATAAGGTTTTGTTAAGAAGTTAGACTTAAGCTGGCACATTTACCTCTGAGTTTCCACATCGGCACAGAAAGGGGGGGTGGTATGACCAATAGTGAGCTAACGTTCTCAACACAACTACAAACAAAATTGCTAGTTCAAATGGAAAGCCGTGTTCTGGTGAGAGGATCTTCTGGAGGCATGATTGACAGATGGAGAACCCCCTCTAGTTTCAAAACTAGCCAGGGAGCAATAAGGGAGGGTGGTAAATGACAGAGAATCCCTGAAATGAGTATTTCCTCATATAGTCCAGAAGCCAGAGGTTCACATTATAATGTTACTAGACGATGCTCACAGCCACTGTTTCATGACGTCACCTTCCCAGGTGGTAGGCACTCAGGCTCATGTTTTAAGAGAGAAATCAGATCTACTTTCGATTTTTTTTTTAATGTTTTGCACTAATTAATGCCAGGAGCTCCTTTTAAAGATTTCTATCTTTCCCGTTGCTTTCCACCCTGCTTACTGTACTAAAACTGAAGCTTCAAAGAAATAAACTGAATTAGAATTAGGAGTTTTAAATTGCAGCTAGGAAGTGTGTTGCCTGTTTGGGTTTACTCTTGAGTACGTAGACAAGAGCAGTGAATCTGGATCTTGCCGCTTTTATCCCAAAGTGGTTAATGTCATTGGCCTTCAACCTCAGAAACAGGCAGAGAGCAGTGATAGGCTGGAAAGGGGAGTCAGAGTGTGTCAGGCCAGCTCATCGAAGACCTTGGTACTTTCAAAGATGGGAAAAGAACACCCTTTTGCTGAATGTTCCTTTTACGGTCTAGCCTTAGGTCTGAAGAAAGACCAGCGCTTGCCCTGGCACTCACAGTCCCTTGTGTCACTTTTCTGAATGCCATTTATTAAAGGGACCGGAGTTCCTCAACTAGACCACATTCCTACACAGAAAAGGTGTGAGGGGGATAAGCCATCATAAACAAATCTGCTTGTGTTCACCCACACATGCATGTGAAAAGGTGCATTCTGGGAAGTATTTCGTCCTTTTTTCATTAAAAATGTATTTCTTTATTTATCATCAGTTTTATACAATATGATGTTCATTTTCACCCCCAATTCCCATTCCAGGGAAACCCTTTGTTCTAAACAAAACCCCCCTGGCAGCTACTTTCACATGTTCTTGTTTTATGTTTTCTGGGTGAGCATTTGGAGGGTGGTATTTCCTGGAGCATGGACAATTTTCCAGGACCTCTACCCCTGAAGAAAAGGACTCCTCTTCCTCTAGCTACTAATACTGCCAATAGTTCCTCAGGGAAGGACAGGGCTCTTGAGTCCCTCCTCCACCTATGATAGACAGGGCCATCTTGTGCAGGTCTTACATGGGTAACCACAGCTGCTGTGAGTTCGTGAGTGCCATGGACATGTCGTGTCCAGAACACTGCATTTCACAGTCCTGCCTCCATCCTCTGGGCAGCAAGAGTTGACTGTATCTAGACTTACCTGTGTGCAGATCGCTTTGACTTCTCATCTCTACTGAATCGGTAGCTCTAGACCAGTGGTCTTCAACCTTCCTAATGCTGTGACCCTTTAATACAGTTCCTCATGTTGTGGTGACCCCCAACCATAAAATCATTTTGTTGCTATTTCATAACTGTAATTTTGCTACTGTTATGAATCCTAATGTAAATACCTGATATGCAGGATATTTGATATGCAACCCCTGTGAAGGGTGGTTCACCCCCCCCTCAAGGGGCGCAGTCTATAGGTTGAGAACCATTGCTCTAGACCAAAGGCCTGGGCTTGTATTTGAAGATGAGCTCTCCATATTGTTATTAAAAGCTGTGAAGTCTGTAAACTACCTCAACAATCCTTGCTCCCTTATTCAGTGGTAAGTTACAGATGGTTTTCCTTCCAGCTAACTTGCTTTTTCAGTGATCCACAACAAGTGTGTATTTTTTTAATTCAAGTAGAAATGTTAATTTGAAAGTAAAGTTTGAAACTGAACTTCAGCTAAATATTGACTTTCATTTATGCCTGTCATTTAAAATGCTTGTCTGTTTTTTGGCCCTGCGTGAACACACATTACCTGCTTGAGTAAATTTCTCATCACACTGGTCCACCAACGTTAAATGTATCACCAGCACGTGAATTTAAATTAAGCTACAATTAATTAGTTTATGTATTCTACTTACCAAACCTTTTGGAGCACATGCTATGTAACTAATAAATTTAGTACATAAAGTAATTAATACTTTTTACGTGAATTAAGTACCTTTGACTTATTTCTCATGGGTCTTTGTAGACTTTGCACAGATTAGCCAAATGAAAATAAAAGGACGGAACCATTGGTGCTTTGCTTAACAGAGTTATAAGAATATGTGAAGTTAATCTACGTGTATCTCATTAATCCTAAGTAATTGGCATCTAATCACAGTGTGCTCCATTATTTGATATCTGAGTCACTACAGTCCCCGCTTTTTCCACTGACAAAGCAGGGTCCTGTGAAGGAGTGGTAGAGACTCCTGTTTATAATCAGGATTTGCACAGTGTAATTCACAGGTAAGTCCTGTATAGCAATCACATTATTAAGCCAATGAGACATGGAGTCGGTAATCTACGGTGCTTAGGAACAGAAGGCTTCTTTAATTATATCAGTCTGTCCTTTGTAGTTTTAATTCCAGTGTTCTTTATTTCTCTGAGAGCTTTATTTATCTCTCAAAAAAAAAAAGAGCTATAAATAAATTCTGTTTCTGGAGGGTGGGTAGTAGGTGCTCTCTTTCATCTTCACGTGGAGCTGAGAGCCCACCCTCCCGACAGTGACAGTCCTTGTGCATCTTTCTGTGAGGGGCACGTCATCACAATGATTAGTAACTTTGGCTCGTCACTTTGGCTTTCCCAGAATTCCGTGCATAAAGAAGTTAGATCTCATTGCAATGCTGACAGATTTGCTTCCATGAAGATGTAGGGATTTACAGCACAATTTACTTTATGACTCAATTTTTTTTTAAAAAAAAAAAAAAGAGAGACTGTAAGTCTGTTTTTTTTTTCTGCCAAATTTATCAGAGAGCATAGTAAAGATATAGGTCTCATACGTAAGATTTCCCAGCAAGCCTCTGAGGTAAATTTTAGTTAAAAGGGTGTCTTCAGGTAATTATTTAATAATTTTTGAGCAATGGCTGTGTAAGTCAATGTGCAATATGAATTGTCTTTGGTTTTAACACAGAAGACATTCTGCACTAATTTTTCAGATGTCAAGAATGGTTACTGATGCAAGTGTGATTTCTACCCAGAAGTAAAGACGATGATTTTAACTCAGACTTCAGAGGTCTTTGAAGTGAGGAGTCACTCCCTGCTCTGTGCCTGTTTGACAAATGGAGTACATATGCTCATTTACTTCAGTTGCTTGACACAACTAAAGCTGGTTAGATCAATTTTTAAAATATGCCACCGGTTCTTTGTGAATTGACGTGCCCAAGGAAAATAATAGGATCCATCTTGTTAAAGTAGCACCAGGGTGGTATATTAACATGGTGAAGCAAATGTAAATGCCCTGTCCTTGAATCAACTGTTTAAGTATTTATAGTTTGGGGGACATTATAAGCCAACTCCAAGCTCTACCAATTATCTGAAGAGAGGTCTGGTAAATACCTCGGGAGTTCTTTGTAAAGAACTAAAATAAGATAAATTAGTGCAACCTTTCTGGAGGGCAGTGTGGCTGTACATGTTAAAGGACTTTCAAAACACGCTTGATTTTATAGTTCTACCTCTAGTATTGTGCCCTGAGGCAGTAATAAAAGGTGCACAAAGATTGTTCCACAAGGATTTTCATGATCGTGAAAAATTAAAAACAATCTAAATGTCTAATAATTTGAGATTGGCTAAATAAAATTAGCCCAGCTCCCTGAAAGAATGTTACTAAGGCATGAAAATGAGTTTGAAGGAAGTTTTTATGTTTTCTGCATCTATGATGGGCACATGTGCTACAGTGTCTATCAGTGGCCTTGGGACACGAAGAAGGGAAGGCAGAAGAGAAGAGATGAACAGATCCATCATTTCCTTCAGAGGATGGAAAGAATATATACTCAGTAGATATCAAAGACATTGTTTAAAGATCAGTGTCGGGATGGGCACAATGCATGGATGAGTCCAAAAGGCAGAGGACCAGGCAACTAGAGGTTAAGATCCATTCGAAGCATCCCTGTAAAATGGTACAGTGTGGACATTGGAAGGACTGGGGCCGTGGGGTGTACAGTGTGGAGGAAGAGTGGATGGTTAGTGCCAGTCTTTTCAGATTTCTTATATTAGAAAGGAGAGGTGATTCTTGAAGTCCTTAAGAATAGAGGGGATGGTGTACCAGGCATCCCATGTTACACTGTAAATCTGGAGTCACATTCAATCTTTAACCCTAAGGGGAAGCGATTTCTTCACGGACTCTAGAGAGGAAAACAGTGATACTTACCTCAGAGTATTGCCCGACATCCCAGAGGTGGTAAACGGAAGAGCTAGGATTTGAGTTTTGACCCTAACCCAGGAATAAAGGGAAATCCAAACTGTGAAAGCCGAAGGGGCTGTTTGAGATAGAGTAGAATCGGAGAGGAGAGGGCCCCGTGAGAGTAGTGAGGAGTTACAACCTCCATTCAGAAAAAACAAATGTGGAAGAATGGACCCGCTTCTGGCTTGCACCACTCAGTGTGCCGTGCAGCTGACAAGAGCCAGTCAGGAGCGGTCTGCTCGGTGTGCTTGATGAGAGGATAGCCTAGCTCTCAGAACCTCAGCTCTTCTGTCCTCTCACTAAACTCTCTGAGGAGTCTGGAAACCTCACGTGCTCTGGAAGCCCTGTACTCTCTGCTGTTTGGGCACCCCAAGATGAAACTGTACCTCTCCTCCTCCACCCTGTAGTACCCACAAGTCTCGGGTTAAGGATGAAGGAGCCGAGTTGTTACACTGTGGTCCTCTGAACTTGCCGGTCCGTTTCTGAGTAACAGGGAGCCATCAGACATTTATGGTACACAGACAATTTTATAGGCCTGTATTAAGTACTAATGATACTGATATTAAAATATCAACATCTCAAGGGGCAGGAATGGTAATAAAAGATAAGAGAGGCCCATGGGAGATTTGATAGTCTTAGAATGGAAAGCATTTAAAGTGATTTTTTTTTTTTTTTTTTTTTTTTTGGCTGACAGGTAGAGCAGTGAGGAAATAGAAGGCATGACCCCAGGAAGCTGAAGGAGAGAAATGAAAGGGTGGCTTTCAGATGCCACAAAGAGAGAGATGGTATCAGCAATTAATGGGCAGAAAGGAAGAAACGCATAGATGTGCAGTGAGTGGCCACCATTGTCTCTATCAAGAAGGAAGCTAGCCCACAGAGAATGGGTTCTGCTGGTTAGGGGCCAAGCATCAGGAGCACCTTGGAAGTATGGGACAGTTCCCTGGTGGGTGGCTGGTGACCAGAAAGGAGACAGCTGAGCATGATGGTCCTGAATGTGGTGTAGCAGGGGATCTGGAACAGGGCCACTCACCTTTATTAAAATACTCCTTAACCTGCAGGAAGTGACCTGCTTCCTACTGACTCCTCAGTTGTCTTTATGACCTACATGCTCGAGCCTGAGTCTTTGTATCTCTTAGATTTTGATCTGAAATGTCCCTCACCGGCTCACATTCCCCAGTTTATAGTGCTACTATATTAGAAGGCTGTGGAACTCTCAGGAAGTTAGGGCTTAGCTGGCAGAGGGGGCTCATGAGGGACAGGGTCTCGAAGGTTGTACTCATCTTTGGTTCTGGCCCATGCTTCCTATCCACTGCCGTGTGACCAGGCCACCGCTACCCACTCCCGCCACCGTAAGTACTGCCGCGCCTTCCTGCCTTCCCCGCTGTAACTAGCCTTCCTCCTTTAAGTTATTTCTGTTGGGAATTTTGTCACACTGACAGAGAAGTGACTGATAAACCATGAAGTGAAATCCCTGCCACCACTGGGGTCCCCAATAGCTTTCCATTAAGTCTATCTCTGGAGTTGGCATCCTCCTCAAACCAGAATGAGTTCTGCTTTGCATAATAGCCCTTGGTTTCCAGTTCAGGATGTCTTAGTTAGGGATTCTGTTGCTGCGATAAACACCATGACCAACAGCAGCTTGGAAAGGGGAGGTTTGTTTCATTTTACAACACTCAGGTCACAACCCACCCCCGGCGGGGATCAGGGTGGGAACCTGGAGGCAGGAACTGATGCCACGGAGGGGAGCTGCTTACTAGCTTGCTGCTCGTGGTTTGCTCTGCCTGCCTTCTTATAGAACCTAAGACCACCTGCCCAGGGATGGCATCGACCCCATTGGGCAGAGCCATCCCGTATCAATCATTAATAAAGAAAATGCCCTACAGACTTGCCTACGAGCAATCTGGTAGATGCATTTCCTCAATTGAGGTTCCTCCTCTCATATAACTCTAACTTGTGTTAACTTGCCAAAAAACAAAACAAAACAAAACAAAACAAAAACAAACAAAAAGACCGCACCACAACAAAAGAACCACTCAGGACACAGGGTCTGGAGTAAAGCTAAACTTAACAGGACACTAGAACAGTGGTTCTCAACCTTCCTAACACTGTGACCCTTTAATACAGTTCCTCATGTTGTGGTGACCCCCCCAACCATAAAATTAGTTCGTTGCTGTTTCATAACTGTAATTGTGTTACTGTTGTGAATCATAATATAAATATCTGATATGCAGGATACCTGATATGTAACCCCCAAAGGGGTTGTGACCCCCAGGTTGAGAACCACTGCTCCAGGAGCAAGGACATCTGTGCATGCCTGCTGTAGTGGAGACAGGCTCTGCAAGGACCCGAAATGTCCATAGAAAACTACAGGGATCAGTTGCTTTGCCTTGAAACATGGAAGTCAGTGCTTTTGTTCTAAATTGGGAGAAAGTCTGAAGTCATGGGCAGTTTCTCTAGATCCTCTATAGCAGACATGGAAAAATATCCTTGTGTCTTGAGAAGTTTGCCAATTCCCTGAAAAATAACAAGACTTTAGCAAATGTTTATATCATAAACTGATAAATGCATACTGAGTGCCCTTATACTGAATGCATATGTGAGATGCATTCCAAGACCCCAGTGGATGTCCCAAGCCATAGACGGTACCAAATACCAAACTAGCTCTGTGGCTCTGTGAATGCACATGTGCGCGCGTGCGCACACACACACACACACACACACACACACACACACACGGGAAGGGGAGACTGACTGACTGACCAAGACTGGGCCTGGCATGGGCTTTTGAAGCCTCAGAGCCCACCCCCAGTGACACACCTCCTCCAACAAGGCCACACCTCCTAATCCTTCTCAAATAGTTCTATCAACTGGGAACCAAACATCCACGTATCTGCACCTATGGGGGCCATTCTCATTCATTCTCCACCGAACCCAAGTGTTTCTCTTCTCTTGTGAGGACGTGGTCAGGAACAAGGCTGCATTGCCATGAGAGAACAAACGTGACTCTAGATGACGACATGCTGTTGAGCTAAGAGTCAACTGAGTTACTGCCCAAGGCGAGCTAGAAATAAGACAGTCCAGGGTTAGAAAAGATCAAAATGCCCAAAGACTATTGGAGAGATGGCGAGGATGGCCTCAGAGGGTCCTAGCACTTGCTGGAAGCAGGTGGGAAAGCCTCGAGCTTTCAGGCCAGCCCGGTGCTCTTTGAGGAAGTTCTAGCGTTTGTTTTGGTGTCTCTCGAGTTATCTTGAATGTGCACAAAGTGGTATTTGCTTATTCTTAGAACTGTGCGATCATTGAGGACAAATAAAACCGTATTCGGTTCCAATATTTCTGTGGAGTGTTATCAGGGGTCCCACATGGACTCAGGGTCAGCCACATATTGGCTGTCCACATCGTATGTTGATAGGAGCTTTCTGTGTTTGGGGCAGAGCAGCTCAGGGCCTTCTCTTCTCTCAGTAGCAAGTCGGAAGTGGTACTCCCTGGGGAAAGTGGCTGACTGTTTCCCCCGGATTATCGTGACCTCCATCTGGCAGCATGTGGCTGATGGAGTTGTTTTTAAAAGGAAAAAAAAAAAAAAACACAACTCATCCGCTGTTCTCTGTTGTCTTCAGTGAGAAGGTTGCCTCAACTCATCTCTGGCCATTATCAGAAATGGAAATTCTGGGTGCTGGAGAGATGGCTCAGTGGTTAAGTGCACTGGCTGCTCTTCCAGAGGTCCTAAGTTCGATTCTTAGCAACCCATGGTGGCTCACAGCCATCTGTGGTGGGATCTGATACCCTCTTCTGGAATAAAGGAGTATATTAGGAGATAGTTCCCTAGTTTATAGACCTTGACATGTATATGACTTTCTGAACATTTCATTGCAAATACTTTGAATCTTATTAGAGTTGCTTGTATTGTTGTGTTGACTTAGTTAAGGCATGCATAGATTGTGTGTGTTTGTGTGTGTGTGTTTAAATCCATATGCATCTAATATTGAATCATTTGAATATATAGTATAGAAATAAAAGTTTAAAAATTTGGAATCTTTAACTCTGAAAAATAACATCACATTTCTTTTGTGTACTCTTGGGAGCCAGAGATTGTGCCACAGTAATTTTTATGTTCCTCTAAAGGACCAAAGCCCCAGCCAGCCAGTCCATGGCCCTCTAGAGAGCATAGGGAATCCAGTACACTCTCTTGCCTCTGTTCCATTTTGAGCAAATGTATCTCTTCAAGGCCAAAATATTTGGCTATTTTCTTAAAAAAAAAAAAAAAAGTCTTTTCTGCTAAAAATGGCAGTCTAACACATATTCCTGTTTCTCTTTCAGAGGAAAAGACAAGCATATGAGTCTAACCTCATCTGTCATGGCCTGCAGCTGGAAGCAACAAGATCAGTAAGTGTTACTTTATTGGCAACCCTTTGCGAACCACTGTGTTTGGGAGCTTGCACATCACCTGGAAATGAACCACTGTGCTTGGGAGCTTGCACATCACCTGGAAATGAACCACTGTGCTTGGGAGCTTGCACATCACCTGGAAATGAAGTGTGGCATGGGAAACGTGTAGCCACAGCCACACTTTTGTGTGATATATTGTGCACCCTAACAAAGCTTTCCTGGGGATCAGAGAACAGCCACTAGATTAGACATAGAGGCCAGACAGTGGTGGCACACACGCCTTTAATCCTATCACATGGGAGGCAGAGATCCGTCTGCATCTCTGTGAGTTCAAGGCCACACTGAAAACAGAGCCAGGCATGGTGGCACACACCTTTAATCCCAGGGCTTGAGATCTCATGTCTTTGCTTGGGAAAGACACACACCTTTAATCCCAGGAAGTAATATGACAGGACATAGAAAAGTATATAAGGCGTGAGGAAACAGGAAGTTGCTCTCTTGAAGCTGAGGACCAGGAACTAGAGGCTTTTAAGCAGTTCAGCTAAGACCCTTGTGGATAAGGACTCAGAGGCTTTCAGTCTGAGGATTCATGGAAATAGGCTGAGAAGTTGGCAAGGTGAGGTTGGCTGTGGCTTTTTCTGTTTCTCTGATCTTTCAGCTTTCACCCCAATATCTGGCTCTGGGTTTTTTTAAATTAATAAGACCTTTTAAAATTCGTGTTACACACACTGCAAACAGTGGGAAGGGAGACACACAGAGCCGTAGCACAGGCCAGTGAGATGGTTTCGTGGGCAAAGGCACATGCCACAAAAGCCTCATGGGCCCAGTTCCATCCCGGGATCACATGGCTGGAGGTGAGCACTGGTTACTGAGAGTCACCCTCTGACTCCCACATGCGGGACCACTGGATGCACCATGTGCATATTTCTTTCTTTCAGAGGGGATCATTTCAGCTTTATAACTTGTTTTTCCTCTAATACATAGACAGAATGTCTATAGCAGAGAGTGTAATTTTTTTTTTTTTTACAACAGTGGCTGTATAACATAATGGATAGATATAGAATAGATTAAGCAGCCCATTTTCGGGTTTAGAATTGTTTTTCCTTAAGACAGCATTGCCGAGGGTATTTTGGGGTTGTTATTCTGGGTCACCAACAGATTGTGTGACAACAAATTAATAGTTTGCTTTCCTCGCTTAAAATAGTAGTAGTTTGAGTCTTGAGGAATGGCTGGGCAGTTAGGAGCGTTTGTTGCTCCTGTGGAGGACCGAAGTTCTATTCTCAGGACATCTGCCTGTAACTCCAGCTCCAAGGGATCCGACACCCTCTTCTGGCTGCTCTGGACTACCTGTACAAGTGCACATACACACATGCACACACAAAGAAAACTTAAAAAAAAAATATTTAAAAAATTGCTACTCCTATGTTTCTTAAGTCAAACTAAAGAATTATCTTTAAGTGAAAAGTGTGTAATCATTTGCAGGTCTGACATTATCTTCCCTTTTGCTGGTGTCCTTTTTACATGGATTTTTATTTTAAAACCTACTGGAGCCTAGGGGGGAACACATCTGTGCTTTAAAATTGTGTGTAGATGAATTGCTAAACGGTCTTATTAAATAAAAACCCAGAGCCAGATATAGGAGTGAAAACCTGAAAGATCAGGGAAATAGGAAAAGCCACAAGCTAACCTCACCTCACCGACAACTCAGTCTCCAAAGAGACTTACTTCCTGTATACCCACGCCTATATGCCTTTCTGTTCTGCTATCTCATTTGCTCTCTGTCCAGCTACATCACTTCCTCTTCCTGCCCAACTCTGTCACTTCCTGTCTGTCTGTACAGACCTCCAGACCTCTATGGTTAGTGCTGGGATTAAAGGCGTGTGTCCCCACACTTGGCTCTGTTCCCAGTGTGGCCTTCAACTCACAGAGATCCAGACAGATCCCTGCCTCCCAAGTGATAGACTTAAAGGCGTGTGCTACCGTTGCCTGACTTCTATGTCTACTATGGTGGCTGGCTTTGTCCTCTGATCCTCAGATGAATTTCACTGGGGGGACACAGTCTATTGGGGGACACAGTACATCACCACAACTGTGAAAACAGTAGTTTGGTTTCTGTTGTCCCCTTCATAGGTCTCTGATGACAAGCTTGTGTTTGTAAAAGTGCATGCACCCTGGGAGGTGCTCTGCACCTACGCTGAGATCATGCACATCAAACTCCCCCTGAAGCCCAATGACCTGAAAACCCGCTCGCCCTTCGGCACTCTCAACTGGTTCACCAAGGTCCTCCGCGTGAATGAGAGTGTCATCAAGCCAGAGCAGGAGTTCTTCACTGCCCCGTTTGAGAAGAGCCGGATGAATGATTTCTATATCCTGGATAGAGACTCCTTCTTCAATCCTGCCACCAGAAGCCGCATTGTACGTCTGAACAGACGACGGGTTCCGTTTTGGTGTGATTTGGAACCTGTTGTTGAATAATTAGCCACTTGGTTGGGCTGTTGTGGTTCTGCTTTTAAAAGATAAAAAATACTATTATTAGTATTGTTGGTATTATTTCAGTGTGGACAGATTTCTGCTATGGTAATGAACTGATTGCATGAGCTAGTTCTACCACAAAAAAAAAAAAAAATGACGTGGTCTGCTTTGAAATCTTTTTAGGTTTATTTCATCCTCTCTCGAGTCAAATACCAAGTGATGAACAACGTTAGCAAATTTGGGATCAATAGACTGGTCAGTTCTGGAATCTACAAGGCAGCGTTCCCTCTGCACGATGTAAGTCAAATGGCGAAGCTGAGTACTCTGGTACTCAGGGCAAGGGAAGGACTAGACTTCTAGACCTTCTGTCTGTCTGTCTCCTCAATAAGACAAAGATAATGTCTTTTTGATCCCTGATCCAGGGCAAGAAAGATCCAGAGCACTCTCACTGATGGACCCCAGGCATAGAGATGGTACAGGGTTTAAAGGACTAGGGAGAATGAACAGTTCCCTCCCTCGGGCAATGTGGCAGTAGTACAGATCACACAGGTCAGCACTTAGGCTGTGTGCATGTCTGGAAGTAAAGTCTCACTCTTCCGCCCCCGCCTAGATGGCCTTGTTCTCTCTGCTCCCACGTGTCCTTGTCAGTAAGGAAGGTGTAGTAATGGTTCCTACCTCATAGAGTTGTTTTGAGAGTTAATTAAATTTATATAAAATATTAGTCCCTGTCATTTGAGTGATAGCTACTTTGATAACTACTGACAGATGTCATTACCAGAAAAAAGCAGGGGCCTTTGTTTTGTAAGGGAAACATGTTAGAAATTCTCATTTGACATTTTCTGTAAATAGACTTTTCTCACTTAAAATACTATTTCCAAGCTATACCAGGGCTTTTAAACAGGGGCTTATCGGGGTTCATGTCACAGTGACAAAGCCCCAGATTATTGACATTATGAAAGGACTGTTCAAAGGCTACAGGCCCGCTGGATTCAGGAGGATTGATGAAGCCCCTAGCATCTCCTATGGACTGAAAAATTCTACATGTGCTCACTCCAGTCCTTCATGACCACATATGTAGGAGGATGCTATGTATCTAAAAGTGTTACTGTATCCTGTCATTGAAATCTGTTAAACTCCACATCAATCACATTGTTATTCTGTTGCGTTTACTTCCAGCTTCTCTAAATCTCTACGACCAAAGAAAGCAAAGGCTGAGTTTGATCATTGCTGCTGTGTGTTATGTGCATTGGTGGGTGAAGAGAATCTTAAAATGTACCATGTATCAAAACAAAACGAGAACATCAAATAAATGCTCGATTCACATGGAGAAGCAGAGAGTGGGAGGGCAGGGGCAAGATGGCCAAGATGTAGGAGCCTCCAGGGAGATCCAGTGTGGCCACTGAGCCTGAACGTTCGTTCTGTGTGCGTGCCCCAGCAAAATTAGCAATGGAAGCTTCTGAGCTTCAGGGACGGTTGGTTGTACCTCGTTCTCTGGATGTTAGTGTGGGGCACCACAGTCCTAGAATATTCTTTTGACATTTGCCTGTGCCTGGGTCTTCTCTATGTCCAAGCCTGGAGTGGTCCTGTGTGGTGTGAGGAGGAAGCTCACACCATACAAACGAAGATCAGGGCTCTCACCAAGGCTCAGCTTCATGGTGATACGGTTCTGTGCGGGAGTGACATGATACAGTCTTTGCCACTTGCTTCCTGTGTGTCATCAACAGAACTGTTGGACTGAGAGACAATGAAGCACTGGCTATGGTAGCAGCCTGCTGCTCACCAGCCAATGTCCGGGTCCCCCCATTATCCAAGAAGGGCTGGGCTTTCAGATAAATATTCCTTGACTGTGAGGCTCTGAGGCCTTGAGTGGTTCAGTTTTCTCATTGATTAGGACTGCCTCACTTCAGGACATCAGCATCCACGGGGCTCCAGCCACCCCCCTGTCTTGTTCCCTAGAAGCGACAGCATCACTATCACTATCCAAGCATCTATTGTCATCTCTCTTCCCAAATAACCCCCAAGGGCAATAGTGATCACCCTTATTTTAGAATCATTAAGAATTAAATGGCAGCCGGGCGGTGGTGGCGCATGCCTTGGAAGGCAGAGCCAGGCGGATCTCTGTGAGTTTGAGGCCAGCCTGGTCTACAGAAGGAGATCCAGGACAGGCACCAAAACTACACAGAGAAACCCTGTCTTGAAAAAAAAAAAAGAATTAAATGGTATGGCTGTCCCTTCCAGCAAGTGGGGCCCCAGTTCCCACAAATGGCCATCAGTGCCATATTCAACAGTCAGATTTGTAAGCTGAGGACTGTGACGCTTATTTCTTCCTTCCTGCTTCTCAGTGCCAGTTCAACCATGAGTCGGAGGACCCCAGCTGTCCTAGTGAACGTTACCTCCTGTACAGGGAGTGGGCTCACCCTCGAAGCATATACAAGAAGCAGCCCTTGGACCTTATCAGGTGAGCAGGAGAGAGCGTTCCGGTGAGAAGTACTCAGGGGTACCCTGTGGGGTCTGTGCACACACGGCAGCTGCCAAACAGCGTGGCCAACCGGAGGGCCTCACCCAGCTCCGTGATACCCAGTGTTTTCTCAAGGCTTTCTTATGGACCCAGAGCGGATGGATCATAGTTTATGTGCCCCCGTGTCTAGTCTTAGATCAATGGTGGCGTACTTATCTAAGGCTTGCCCTGGATTTGATCCCTGGTACTGAGGTACTGAAAAAAAAAAATCTAGTCCCTTCCAACCCCCGCAGGTCCAGCAGTCTCACTTGGCTCACAGCCCCGACTTGACAACCATATGATTGGTCTTTGTGGCATGGCTGGCTCTGTCCTGAGTCACCTCGTGAGCACACGCTCTAGGCCCCAGCGTGACTTACCTGGGCAGACACTATCAGTGTGAGCCTACCATGAATGGAAAGCCTGTCTTCTCTCTCGGGAACTTCTCTCTCTCAGAGGTCAGAGGTTATCTGTTGGAGACTTAGAATCCTTTGTTGCACAGACATAAGCGCTGGAGTCATTAGCTCGTTGTGCGGTAAGGTGTGAGCCTTTCTTTGCCGTGTTTTTCTGCTGTTGGGTGCCATTTAAGGATCTCGTAGGAAATCCTGACTGCGTTGCGGCTCGTCTCTCAGAACATCAGAGTTAAAGTTCAGAAGCTGGTGGTTTGGGTGTTGTGATGTTGAAGCTTGCCTCTGTCCTGTGCATTTGCAGCAGTGATATCCTCCTTGTCTGGGGGGCGTGGCCTGCTTTGTGCAGGGATGCTTGACAGGCAGTATCCTGTGCTTCTGTTAGCATGGTGCCCTGTTCCCTCTGTTTCTGTGAAGGCAGCAACCATTAAAAATTGTTTGTTAGCTTAATTGCTTTAGAAAGATTTGTTTAATTATCTCATTTGGTCCCCCTTAGTCCACCTTCCTTTACTATTGTCTGGGTCATTGTCTCAGAGAGGTGCTTCTGTGGACTCTGATTACCCAGTAGATAAAATAGTACGTGGACATATACGTGTAAACAGTTTCCCTGGGCATTCATGAGGAACTGGTTTCCAGAGCCTCTGAGAATAAGGAGACCCGTTCAAGTTCCTTACATGAAAGGCCTTTACATGCCCCGTGCCCCTCCTCCCATATACCTTAAATCATCTTTCCATCATTCATAATCCCTAAAGTGGTGGAAATACCACGTGTGTGGGTGCTCTGCTGTGCTGTCTAGGGAGTGACATCAGGGAGAAGAGTCTGGAAATACTCAGTGTAGATGATGTCTGCCCAGTGTCTTCAAGCGAGACCGAGTGCCTTCAGCGTGGTATAACCATAGACTCCCCCAATGTTTTCAGTTAGCAGTCGACTGAATCCCTGAGTGCAGGACCCAGGCGTGGAAGATTGACTGTAGCCGAGGTTGTCATCCTCATGAAGTTTCCATTTTATCAATTTCCTTCTAGAGGAAAGCAGTTGCGTCTGACTGCACTGCAGTGGCCTTATTTTAAGTAAATCAGGTGCATTTGTTCACTATCCCAGCCCCATCCCACACGTTCCCTTCTCTGCCTCACCAGTGACCTCTCACAAACCCAGGCTGTTGACCTTTGGCTCCAGTTCCCTGGGATCGTTAAAATGGGGGGAAATTTCTTTCTGTAAAAGTGAGCCAAGCACACTAGAAAGATCAATCTGTGGGAAGCTGCCTTGGCCCAGAAAAGAAAAGTTCCTCCAGTGGCCCCTTAGTGACCTCAGATGGAGAAAGGAAGATAAAGTTTGAGTAGATGGCAGCCAAGATCACTGTAGAATAAAATAACAGCTTTGGGGAAAATAAAAATAGGATAGGAAAAAGTTCAGGATGACCGTTAAGTCCTGAGAGAAAGAAGTGTACAGAGGAAGAAGGACCTAGCAGGCTATTGGACTCGGCTCTGAAGAGTGTTTACAGTCTTAGCCATGCAAAGCAGAGGTATCAATGGACCAGTGCTAAGGGGACAGAAACAGAGGTGTGTGTGTGCATGAGGCAGGGGCTTGTACTCCAGAGTAGAAAGGCAGTGTGTAGAGTGAAACACATTTGAGATGTGCATCTGGACAGCAGTTAGTGGGGTGAGGAGGGTCGAGCAGCTGGGGACTGACGGCTCCGTTTAATTGCCAGCTGCCAGACTTGGTAGTGCTCACCTGAAATCTCAACACTTGGAAGACTGAGGCAGGAGAATGGGAACTCCAGGCTAGCCTGAGCTACGCAGTGAGACCCTGACACCGAAACGGAATAGTCAAAGCTAAATTTTTAAACTAATATTAGCAGCTAGGATCTTTCGGTGGAGAAAGACAATGACCAGAGACTCTCACATCTGAAATTATCCTTTGTACTCCCAGGTTCACAGTAAGAGACAGGGCTCTATTACAGATCTGGAAAGCCTTTCTGGCTTTGACTCCATTGTACCAGGGATGCCTGCGGAAGAGTTGAATTCTCTGTCACTGAATAGCCACATGGAGACTGCTTGGCCGTTTACCTAAATGTGGCAGAGTACTTTTTTTTACCATTGGAAAGTTTGACCATTCAGCTTCTAAGGGTTCCATTTTTAAATACGTCATATCTAAAATATATGGCTTGTAAGAGTTGTGTTAGCCTAGATTGCATTATAGTAACAAAACACCTGAGTCAGTTTACTTTATAAAGGACAGAGGTTTATTTAACCCACAGTTTGGGAGACACTGAATCCAGACTGTCTCTAGTGAGGGACATGTTGGATGTGTCTTCTTAGAGCAAGTGGCCTCATAGCAGGGACATTGGGGACAAAGAGGGTTGAACTCATGGTGAAACATGATATAGTCCTCTTGATGTAGTCCTAATGGTTGCACGAGAATTTGCATAATACTTTCTGAGGGTGATTTCCTGCGTGACCTCCCCCTAGGGTCTGCTGTTAAAGGTCCACCACCCTGTAATCCCTCCGCACTGGGGAGCAGGCTACCAGCCCATGAGCCCTTTGGCGTCACTTACACCTCCTTCAAAGCAGAGTAAGAACATAGAAAAGTGAAAACAGGCCAAAATGGCCCAAACCCTTGCCGAGGTCTTTTCTCCTGGCACTTTCCCAATCCTGCTATTTCCTGGCTGTCCACGAGCCAGACACCAAGCCCCAGTCATATGAAAATGTCATCCTCTGCCCTTCTCATGTCCTAACTCCTCTCCATGTGGCTCCTGCCTTCCTTTGCAGCCTGTGGTGCTGGACGGACCTTTGTCTTTCGAGCTGGTCCAGTCTCCCAGGAATCTAGGCTGTGCTCACAGCTGAGTTCCCACTAGGTGAGGCCCAAGGAGACTGGCTGGGCTCCATGCTGAACCTGCAGCCCCTCAGAAGTCTCACTTGTGTCCACAGACCAAGACAGAAACAGTAGAAACCTACAATACAGAAGCCGCCGGGCTTCACTTGCCGCTCTGGCAGGAATAGTTTTTGCCCGTGTCTTGTTCATCCTATGACCCGTGGTCAGAAAGACGGTAATGTTTTGTGAAAAAGAATGACTCTTATTTTCCTATTGGCTTTCTCTTAGTGCACCAGAGGTGTGTAGGTGTGTTTGTATAGAGAGAAGCCACAGTTGGTATGTGGGGTGGCACTATCTGGGGTCACAGGTACCAACTGTTTTCTCAGAATGTACCCCACACATGGGA
Source organism: Peromyscus eremicus (assembly GCF_949786415.1). NCBI lineage: Eukaryota > Metazoa > Chordata > Mammalia > Rodentia > Cricetidae > Peromyscus > Peromyscus eremicus. Next base: position 7,801,718 of record NC_081436.1, on the reverse strand, counting down.
AGACCGCTGTATCAGCAGTAAGGTTTGGGTTTTACACTGCGCTTCTTGCATTTTCTCTGAGTACGTAATAGCGGGTAGCTGAATAGGCAGAGGACTCCCACATACTAAAGGGTCTTCCGGAGACGGTAACATGGGGCTCGTCTTCACTAAGAACAAGGGACACCCTATCTGGCCCCTCTGTGGCACTGTTCCCTTCATTGGTCACTTTCAAATTCATTCTGTGTCTGCTCATGGAACATCCTTCCTGTTCCATAGTTAAACTTAGGCACCACTGTGGAGGTGAGTGTGTTAGAGGGGTGAACCGAATCGGAGTTTTCATATAAAAAGCCTCCTTTGCTTAAAAACCAAACAGCCATGCTAAGATGAAGCTGCACAGTGAAGATCCTCTAAAAATATCTCCTCTCTCTCCCTCCCTCCCTGCAGGAAGTATTACGGAGAGAAGATTGGAATCTACTTTGCTTGGCTGGGCTATTACACGCAGATGCTCCTGCTTGCAGCTGTGGTGGGCGTGGCCTGCTTCCTCTACGGCTATCTCGGCCAGGATAACTGCACCTGGAGGTGATCTCTCTTTAACCCTTGTCTCCACACTGATAGGTCATGAAAGTGTTCCCAGGGCCTTAGACCATCTTGGTAACGGAGAACTCACTGCATGAGTTCATTGCACGATCTCTCTCCTTGTTCTGAGAAGAGGAACGAAGGAAATGGAAATGTTTTTCTCAGATAATCCAACACTGCCTCTGACAAGGGCATTATAACTAGGATTTAAAAAAAAAAAAAGAAAGAAAGAAAGAAAAAGAAAAAGAAAAAACACTGGCATTTAAAGGTAGTTCTTCCTATGAAAAGGAAAGAGATAAGGTTGCCCTTGAACTCCTGAGGGATGTTCCAAAGCCTTGCAAACCTGGGCCAAGAAAAGCTCTGAATTCCTAGGGTTCCAGTGAAAAAGCTGTGTTTAGAAATGACTTTTTTTTTTTTAAATTCTATGAAAAGTTGCATGATCAGAAACTCAAGTAACTCGGTTCTGGTTTGGTGTTTTTACTTTTACAAAATTATTCCTTATAATGTCAGAGTGGGGATAATCAAGTACCCAAGAATCTGTTTGTGGTTGATATTGGCATTCAAATACCAGCTTCCCCCAAGGGGAGCCCCCAGGTGCTGGGGCACGCTGGGTTGGGCTGTGCTATCATGCATCTGCTTTTGATGCTCACTATGCAGGACACTATCTCCTGATGGACTGGCCTCAGTCCAGGTGTAAGAGGCAGGTTGCGGTTTCTGGGCTTCAGTGCTGAGGTGATGACATTTTTCAAGCCTTGAGCATGTCAGCCTGGCTCTGAGATGGGATGTTTGCTTGTCGTCTTGATATATGGGCACATTACCTAGTCCCCTGGCAGGCTGCAGAGCCAGTGTGCCCAAGATGTCTGTTTGAAGTTCTCTATCTCTTCATGAAAAAGAATTTGCAGCCAAGGACTGAATGTGGGTACCTTTTCCCTCTGTCCGTGGCTTCTTTGTTGGGCTAATGTTGTTCCATTCCCACATGGCCTCTCAGAATAGATCTTTAGATTGAGCAGGCTTCACTTTTGCAAGGTCTGTTTGTGTGTGTGTATGTGTTGGGTGGTGTGTGTGTGTGTGTGTGTGTGTGTGTATATATGTGTTGGGTGGTGTGTGTGTGTGTGTTGGGTGGTGTGTGTGTATGTGTTGGGTGGTGTGTGTGTGTGTGTGTGTGTGTGTGTGTGTGTGTGTTGGGTGGTGTGTGTGTGTGTGTGTGTGTGTGTGTGTGTTGGATGCTGGCTGTGGTCCGTGCACAGGAGTATGTGAGCACATAGAAGCCAGAGCAGAACGTGTGTCTTCCTCTCTCACTGTCAGCCCTACCACCTTGAGACAGCATCTCTCAATGAACCGGAAGTTCACCTTTTCTCCTAGGTTGGCTCACCACTGAGCTCTGGGGATCATGCTCTCTCTACCCCCTAGTACTGGAGTGTAGGTATATGCAGCCATGCTTGGATTTTACATGGATGGTGGTGATGAGATGCCACAGAGCAAGCACTGTTACCCATTAGGCCATCGCCCCAGTCCCTGGTACTTATAAACCTTTCATGAAGTAACCGTGATAGTCACATATTACCTGACACGTCACACAGATTATGTAAAATGGAATGAGAGTCTTAGGGACATACTGCCTGTGTCCAGAACTAAGTGGTTTTACTTCATTATTATAAATGTCTTTAAATGCTTATAATATCTAAGTTTTAAATAAGTTCTTTACGTGTATTAGATTCCTAAGAATAGAAAATGTATTTGAGATGTAAGGAATGGTGGTCCATCGCTCAATTTGAGAAAGGGAATGGACAGTTACCTTTAAGTGACAGTGTGTTGCTTGGCTGTGTGCCACTCTTTACACTTTGGAAAGAATTATACTCAGTTTTGTGTTTAACTAAATTCCTTTACCTTTGTTATATTTTTAATTACATATTTATAGCACTACAAAATACATTTAAGATGTGTGTTTCTAGAAACATGCAGCACATAAGTAGAAAGTACTACAGGTATTTCCGTCCCCCATCCCCCGCCAAGAAGGTGTGCATTTAACCTTAAATACCTTTTTTTTATTTATAGATTTACTATAAAATGTACCCATGTAAAGTGTTATAACCCAGATTTTTAAGTACATTTACAGACTTTTACCATTATCACTACTCTCGTTCTAGAACATTTTATCACCTCTTGTGGTTTGGATAAAGATGTCCCCCTTAGGGTGAGGCATTTGAACACTCGGTCCCCAGTTGATGGCACTGTTTTGGAAGGTTTAGGCAGGGCAGCCTTGGTGGTGGAACTGCATCACTAGGGGTGAGCTATGAGAGTTCATAGCCTTGCCTTGCTTCACTCTCTCTGCTCCATGCTTGTGGTTAAGGTGGGATTGCTCAGCTTCCTGCTCCTCCCTTCATGCCTGCCACTCACTTCCATGCCTCCCTGCCATAATAAACTCTTATCCCCCTGGAACTTACTATAAGCCAAAATAAACCTTTTCTTCCAATAAGTTACTTTGGGCCATGGTGTTTTATCGTATCAACAGACATGGAACTTATATAAAAGTTGGTACCAGAGAGTGGGCTGTTGCTGTGAAGAATCTCACCATGTTGATTTTTGGAGGACTGTGGAAGACTTGGGAACTTGGGGCTAGAAAAGCTTCAGTTAAATGCTGTAAGCAGGACCTAAAAGGGCCATACTAGTAGGGCCCTAAAAGACAGTAGTACTGAGAACAGTATGGCCTTGGAGGCCAGCTTAAGAGGTTTCAGAAGGAAACAATATTAGCCACAGGGCTAGACGCCATTCCTGTGGTATTTTGGCAAAGAATCTTGCTGCTTTCTGCCCATGTCCTGAGAACTTGCCTGGTTATTATTAATGACTTGTGCATATTTATAATGAAAAGGAGCAAGTGGAACAAGAATACAAAAGGTTGTTTTGAGACAAAAGGGGCCCTAAGGAAGCTTAATATTATAGCCAAGGAACATGCTAGATGAGAGGCTGTAATTGTTAAGGAGATTAGCCGCACTAAGGAGAGGTCTGCTCTACACTGTAACAAAGGGAAGGAAGGGTTCACCCAGAGCAAGGCCCTCCCACCTGAGCTTTTAATTGATGAAAAGACCTAAGGCATTCTCTGCTCCTAGAAAGCACTTGTAAACACAAGCTGCTGCTAATGTGGTTCCAGGGGCCACTGACCATCCCCCGCTGGCAGTGTGGTTCACATGGTGCTGGCTTTAGAGGCTAAAAGGTGAAAGAGAGAAGGGGCATGGATTCTTCCTCCACAGTTTCAGAAGGCCACTGAGGTATGGACAGAGTGTGGCAGAGGAGTCCTTGCATGAAGGCCCTGAGAGGCCCTTTTGTGAAACTTGGAAAGTGAAGCCTGGGTTACAGTGGAGACCCCAAGATGTTGAAGATGCCAGAACCATGAGATATTTGCCAAGAAGAGCTGTAAATGGCGAGTGGAACCAGTCCGAGAGGGTTCTCTCTTGCAGCCAGCAAAGTTGGATGGACAGAGCCGTCTATGCACTTTGAAACTAAAGTCCCAGACACCAGATTTGGACCTGTGGGATTTTTTGTTTGACCTGTCTGGGTTCTGGTCTTCCTTTGCTCCAGTATTTCCTCACTATGCCCCCAATTCCTCTCTCTTCAAATGGTAATGTATAGTCTGAACCATTGTATGTTAGAAGTGTGTAATTTGCATTTTGATTCTATGAGCGCAGATGGAATTAAGACATCGCCTTGAGTCTCAAAAGAGACTTTGAATTTTGGACTTTTAAGCAGTATTTAAAATTTTTTTTAAGAACTATGAAGCCTTGAGATGTTGGACTACATACATACATACATCTTGCTTTATGATATGGCCATGAGCCTATGGAGGCCAGGGAGTGGAATGTGGTGGTTTGAATGAAAAATGTTCCCCACCGGCTCAGGCATCATAACACCTGGTCTCCAGTTGGTGGCGCTGTTGGGGGAGGTTTTAGAAGTGTGATCTTGCTGCAGGAATTACATCATGGGGAAAGGGCTTTGAGATTATGTAGTTTCACCCCACTTCCAATATGCTGTCTCTACTTCCTGCCTGTGGTAGAGATGCGACCTCTCAGCTTCCAACTCCACCCAGTATCCCTGCCACTTGCAGACATGTCTCTTGGCCATGATGGACACTTAACCTCTCTGGAACTGTAAGCCAGACTAAACCCTTCCAGAAGTTACCTCGGTCATAGTATTTATCAGTATTTATTTTTCAGCAACTGAAAAGTAACCAGTGTACCTTCTCAGAGAAACCAGTGCCCATTAGCAGTGATCCCCTAACTTCCCACTTCCTTAGCCTCTAGAAAGCACTAATCTACCTTTGTGTCTATAGATCCATCTCTGGTGGACATGGTATAAGCCAAACTACGTAGTACATAGCTCTTCATGCCTGCTTTCCATCACTCTTGATGTTTTCAAGGTTATTTGTTGTAGTATTTATTGATACCTCAGTCTCTTTGGTGGCCAGATAATACACCATTGCATGGGTATGCCACATCCCTTATCTATACATCAAGTGATGAATGTTGGGCAGTTAGGAATACACACACACACACACACACACACACACACACACACACACACGTACGTCTGCTATGAACATTTACCTAGCTGATGTAACAAATATAACCGATGGGCTAGTCCCTGGATAACAAGGCTTATTTCTTACCATTCTAGACATTAGAAGTTCAAAATCCGGGTAGCATTTTGATGTCCCTTGAGGGCTGTGTAGACCCTGGAAGGAACGAGTGCTATGTTTGTTTTTCTTGAGTTACATTAATTCTTCCTTTATTCTTGATGACTAGTTGTGCTGGTGTCGAACCTGGGTACACAGCTTGCTTTCATCACTTAGCAAACATTATCCCATGGCCTCTGGACTCAAGGTTTCTGATAGAGAGCCAGCTTTTTTCTCTCTGAGGAGCTTTATATGTGGCCAGCCACAAGTCTGTCTCTCTGCTGTCAGAATTCTTCCCTAGGGTTCTGTCTTAGCCTCTGAGTATGGTCTTCCTAGGTTTGAATCTCTTTGAGTATAGCCTTCTTAGAGCTTGCTGAGTTTCTCGGATGTAAAGCTCTTGTCAAAATTTGGAAGTTTTCAGCCATCCTTCAGTTATTCCTTTTATCCGTTTCTTTCCCTTCTGCAGCTTGTAGGATGCATGTGCTGGTGTGTTTGATAGAGTCCCACTGGTGTTTGAAGCTGGATTCATGGGTGTTTTCTATTCCTTTATCTTTCCATTTCTCAGACTGTATAATCTTAATAGATACAACATTAAGTGTCTTATCTGCAGAGGCGTGCCTTTCGCGATTTTTTTCATTGATGTTGTGCCTTGCTTAAGTTTCTAGTTAGTTCTCTTTAACTTACCGCTTTCCCATTTGGTGAGATGTGCTCACATTGTTTCTTTAATTCCTTAGGTGTGATTTCCTTTAGTTCTCTATATATACTTGCTTATTTAAAGACTTTAACGAATAGAATGTTCCAGTATCCCCAGGTCGATCCTTACTCTGTTAGTGCTGTTACTTTCTAGGTTTCGGATATGCCAGTGACTTGCAATGTTGGGAATTTGACATTTTAAATATTACACTATAGGAACCCTGGGAATGAGCTTTCCCCTCAGGGTTTGTCACGGTTTCTCTTTGTTTCTCTGTCTCTGCTTCTCTTGTTCATTTCCTGGACTGATCCCATGGTCTGTATCACCTGCATTATATGGGCACTAAAATCTGTGTTCAGTAGATCATTAGACAGCAGCTGGATTGTGGTGATTTCCTTGGTGCTGGGCCCTGTCCTTTTTCCATGCCATGTGCACTGGGAATGTGTCTGACACTCAGGGGGACAGTATTTACTTCTCCTAAGGCTTCCTTCTGGCTTCAGCAGAACCCCAGGATTAGCCTCCAGGTTCTCTTAGCTCTTTCCTGACGTATATACTGTCTACCCCACATGCATGTGGCTCTTCTACATCTCACAGATATGTTGGAGGTTTGGTGTCTGTGGATACCCCATACTTAGTTCTTCCTTTAAAGTTTCTGAGTTCACATCTACGGTTATTACTGACTCAAGCAGGTGCTATGTTAAGTAATTCCTGGAGATTCTTAAAGCAGACAGTTGGAGGTTGGGCTTTTTCATGGTAGAAGCTTGGGGTATGAGGTGAAAAAATGACAAAGCTCATCCTGAATATCATGAAGCTTTTCCAGGGAGCTGCTGGGCAGGTCAGACACAGATGCACCTGGGTAGGGGTCCCCGAAGCAGCTACGGACACTGTCTACCCCACTCGGCTGCTAGGAGGCTACTCTTGTTCCTAATGGCTGGAAGGCTACTTGGTTTTAAGGCTGCCACGAACCTGGGGAGACAGGCATGGCAACCGGCCTAGTTAAAATGCTACAAATCATAGATTAGCCAGTCCTTTTACACACACACACACACACACACACACACACACACACACACACACGGGAGGGTCGTTAGGCAACTGTAAGCATTTGGTTAATTTTCCGAGTTTATTTGAACATTTTTATCATTGTTCTCATTGGCTTTGTGAATGGGTGAGTTTTCTGAGAGCTTACCCAGCTCTCTCAGACATGCTTCCCAAACCCATTCATTTCTCTGGGCTGTGTGCACAGTCACCTAACCAACGATAATGCTGGCCCCATTGCAGCAGGGTCCATCTGAAATGGCATTACCTGTAGGAGCAGTCTACACTGTCTTGCCTTTTCTCATTGAATCTTGAATATATGAGTAACTTCCTCTGTGGGTTTTGTTTCCATGTTGACAGCATTTCTCCTTCACCTAAGATTGTTGAAATATTCTTTTTTTGTTGTTATTTTCTCCTTTAAAAAAAAGATTTCTTTCATTTTCAAGTGTGTGTGTGTGTGTGTGTGTGTGTGTGTGTGTGTGTGTGTGTGTGTACGTGCACAAAGACATACACTCGAGAGCAGATGCCCCCAAAGGCCAGAGAGGGCATCAGGTCCTCTGGAACTAGAGTTATAGGCAGTTGTGAGCTGCCCTGTGTAGGTGCTGGCAACCCAACTCGGGTCGTCTGCAAGAGCAGTATGGGTGTTTTTAACCGTGGAGCCATCTCCAGCCCCATCTATTTCTCTCTCCTATTCTGCAGCTGTCATTCTCATTTCTTAAGTGGAATTTATTTTGGTGATACAGTCGGGGTTTATTTAAGGTCCTGTTTTTTCCGAGTATCATGAATTGAGCTGTCCGTTCTCATCTTCCCAAACTTGGGCCCAGATGTTTGGATATGGGTAGAAATCTTGGCATGTTTCGTTTGTGCTGTTGGTTGGCTGTTCGCTTGTACCAGCAGTGCCTAATTAGTAACTTGTCTATTCTGAATTTTGGGTCTTCCATGAGATTTATAGATCAAATGGAAGCGATCTAACACAAACACTGACCACCACAAACAATTCTGAAAATCATAATGCAGGTCTTCACTCTATTTGACCAAGTTTTATAGTTTTTTTCCATACAAATTTTAATACTTCTTTGATTAGATTCTTTCTTCGACACTATACTTGTTAAGCTACTGAAAAACAGGTTTTAAAAATTATTTCCCAATTGTTAACAGGTAGATAAGGAGAAAATCTCTTTTGTTTCTCTGTGTATATTTTATATATTGATTTTGTGTCCACAAACTTTACTAAATATGCTCTTATTATCTCTGGATAATCAAGGCCAGACATAATGCTTTGACAAATCCTAGGATCTGGGATGGGGGTGGGGGTTAAGTGGCTTCTGTCCAAGGCTCATGGAAAGAGTAAAAGGGTATTTCTAGATCAAATACAAACAGCAACTGGAGAGGTTTTATGGAGCCCAGCAGGTTCCTGGGTGGTAGGTGGAGGCAGCGGGTTTCTTCCCCCCCCCCCCCCCCAGCCCTCACAGCCTTGCTTCTCTGGGCTCTCTGTGATTCCCAGACCTCTAGCCAAAGCAGTTATAAAGGACGGCCCTTTGTCATATCCCTGAGTTAAGAGCAGATTTGGGCATTGTGTGAAATTCTTGAAGAATTAATAAAACAGATTATATGAAAATATTACAGGCTGGAGAGGTGCCTAAGTGGTTAAGAGCACTGACTCTTCCAGAAGACCTGGGTTCTATTCCCAGCACCTACTTACTGGCTCACAACCACCTGTAACTCCAATGCCAGGGAATCCAGTGTTCTCTCTGGCTTCCATGCCCATGGTGCATAGACATATATGCTGGGGAACACCTATACAGAGAAATAAAAACAAAGGTTAAGATTTTTTGAAATATGTAAAATATATATATATATATTTTTTTTAAAAAAAAGAAGTAGACCATTTACTATTCCGTATGGTTTTTATAGCTTCTGTGTGGCGAACCTTCATTAGAACAATGACTGTCACCTGTGATCCTGTTTTTATAGGCTTTGGTTTTGTTGCTTGTCATGGATGGACCTGGATTTTATTATGAGGCTAGAATACAAAAGCCCTTTGCTAAGGTTTTTAAGTTGCTTTATTTGTCTTTTGTTAGCAAAGAGGTCTGTGACCCCGACATCGGCGGCCAGATCCTGATGTGTCCCCAGTGTGACAGGCTGTGTCCATTCTGGAGGCTGAATATCACCTGTGAATCCTCGAAGGTAACTTTTGCTGTTCTAGATGTTTATGTAAAGTAATCACGTAAATCATAACATACAAATTATTCCCCCTCTGAGGAATTTAGAAGGGAGTTTCTTGAGTAACCCTCCCACACACTGAAAGGTGGTGGACCATGCACATGCTTATGGTACATTGACAGGTAATAAATTGGGGGTAACAGCTCAGGGAGAGTAAGGGCAGTGGGTTTGAACCTACTGAAGGATCTCAGTTGACCCAACAGAAGTCCCAAACTCAGTTTGTTTTGAATGAGTTTTAGTTTTCTCAGGGCAGGGGTTGCCCTACCACTGAGCTGCAGCCTCAGGCCTAGGTTTACTGTTGCAAGGATTTGCCTTAATTCAAGTGAGTAAAAAACCTAAAGTCTGTGCTTATAAATGTGTGCTAATGAAGCCTGAAGTTTGTAATCATGCAGTTTGTATCCCCCCTTTCAAAGCATGTGGAAACTCTGCTTGGATTTTTAAAGACCCAAGCAAGCATTAAAGGGAGAAGACAATTTTGTGGAGTTGGTTCTCTCTTGCTACTTTTTTGGGGGTTCCAAGTTACCAGGTTTGTGTAGCAAAGCACCTTTACCCTACTGGGCCATCTTGCTAGGCCTGTTTTATACTAAACTGATAACATCACATTTGATGCATAGTACCTGTGATGTAGGCAGAGTCATTCTCTCATTTTACAAGATGAAACACTGAGGCCCTGAGAGACAAAGTGGTCTGTTATGCTCACACACCTAGAAACTGGCAGGGACACGAGCTGTAGCAGATCTATGCTGCTCGCCATGGCCACACCACATTCCTCACTGGCTGGTAGCACTGAGCACACAACCCTGAAATCCAGATTCGTGTTTGAGAAACTTGTCCCACTACTACTTACGATGATTGTGGCACATTGTCAGCCTTATTGATTTCTACACTTAATTTATAGATTTTAAAAGATTTAACTGCCTGCCCCTTGAGCCCAGGCAATGCCTGAACTGTGGAATAGTAGACTGTGTGTTGTAGATTACGCAGAGACTCAGGGGAGCTGCTGGTCACTGGCTTTTGACTGATAAATTAAAAGACACTTGTTAGTGCATTCCCGGAGGCTCTGGCCCTGAGGCCGGTGCAGTGGTGGTGCTCCCAGGAAGCCACAGTGGAAGGTCCCTTCTTAAGAGGTCCTTTTTCCTCCCTCCCCTCCTCACTCACACTTTCACTCCTTGAACTCCACCTACCCCACCTTAGCTCAGGACTTTCAAGTGTCTTTCATCGTCTGGGGGTGCCGGGAGGTCTTTGGTTCTGTTGTTTTTCCTAGAGACTTCTTGAACCTTGTGGGAGCCATGGACAAAGGGAAGGAGACCAAGACAAGCATCTGAGGGAAAGGGGGGAAGGGTGGGGCAGAAAAGAGGAGTTTCTTCTGTCTTCTGTCTTTAGTACATTGACTAACTAATTTCTACATCTCTTTTAAAGAGAGGTTCACTAACTGATGTGACTCCAACAAAATGCTGACTTGGGCCTGTTCTTACTATGGCATCTGGTCCACTGTGCCAGCTGTCAATCGAGCTAAGTTAGGCTGCTAACCAAGCATGTCCCTTATCGCCCCTGTTCCTGCTCCCGTAGCTCTCGTGGGACAAAGCAGAAAGGCTAAATGTCTACTTCTTTTCCTGTGCCCATGATTCTCCCATATGTGACTAGCATGGTAGCGTCATCTATGTCTACACCTGCCCTGGGGTACCAGGCATATCCCTCCTTGGGCACTAGGCAGTTGGCATGACTTGTACCAATTCCAAAATGGGAGTGGCATTGGATGGGGTCTTGAGAAGGAGATTACACATTTGGAATACTTTTCATGGCTCTTTGTGTGCAGTTATTTGCAATAAAGGCCAGACCATTGTGCTGAAAGACATCTCAGAGCAGGCAGTTTTTCTAAAAGGTAAAGATAAAAGATACAAAAGCATCATTTGTGGGACACAGGCCTCAACTCTATTCCCCAGGACAGCTAGGCATGATAAGTCCATCTTCCTGGAGCTGAAGGGGTGTTTGCTTGTTTATAGGAACTGTTTCATTAGACCATTTAGAATCATGCTGTTTGATCAAGATCCACATGGATGGTTGAAGGGACATATATCTCTTTCAGAAGCCAGGTGGAGGAGAACATAACTAACTAGATATGGGTCTTATGAAAATAACCAATGATTTTGCATACATGAAAATGACATCACTTTGAGTCTAAAAGGCAACCCCCCCACCCACACACACACATACACATACACACACACACACACACACACACACACACACCAAAAAAAAAAAAAAAAAAACCTATGTAAAGCAAAGTCCACTCCCTACTTAGAAACAGCTTTGAATGAATGTGTTATCACTGCAAAAGTTTCCTTGTTCACCTGGAGCCTTTGTCCACAACCCCCTTCACTCTCCATCTGGCCACTTGTAAAGCAAGCAGAGTACAGGTCTCCCACTTTTCCGTGAGCTTTGTGGGTTCTCTGTTAAGGAAGTTTTTAGATGCTCACAAATGAAAGTTGGTAACCAACTAACAGTTTTTCCAGGAAGTCGTAAAGACTCTGTATATGGATCAGTGAAGAGATCAAGTTTGGCGGCAATGAGAGGGTCATCCTCTATGATAATTATTATATAGGTAGTCCTACATAATAATGCTGCAGACACAGATAGAAGCTCCTGCATAGCCTTTATCCCACTGGAAGCCCGTCAGTGACAGGAACGAAGCTGTCCTTGGATTGGAGGAAGCAGGACGCTCCTGGAGGAAAGCTATCACCACATAAACTCAGCTTTGTATTTTTTTTTTTAATAATAAGAAAAGAAGTATTTCTGGAATTTACCCTCTGAGGGGAATGAGACAATGATAAGAAGCAAATCATAAAGTTGTTTAGAGGGCACTCGATTCTTAGAGCCGCTGGCTTCGTCCTCCACGTCACTCTGACAGCTCATAAAAGATGCTTTAACGGCCTGCAATCTTAGCAGATGCGCCTATTTCTTTATCGCGG